>NW_018742924.1:231392-772031 GCF_001683475.1 Chenopodium quinoa
GAGAAAAAAGATTAAAGCATTGCTTAACTTTCAATTATTAGACTTAGTTTTACATTTAAAGTTAATTTGTTTAAACTTTATTTAAATTCATCAATAATGTAATTGTTAGTTTATTTTATTAATGAAATTTTAGCTTTTTAATTAAATCATCTTCTTTAAATTTAATTTATTAAAGCATGAAAACTAAAAATTTAATTTTCCAAAAAAATTTCGAGTACGGAAGTCGAAAATTTTCCGAAAATCACCGAAATATTCCCAGGTAGTCCTAGAAAAATGGCGCCGCTTTTCACGACTAGCTGCAGTCTAGCGTCAGGCGATAGACACTATCGTCTGGCGCTAGAGTTAATCGGCTGGCGACGGAAACTTTTTCTGTGACGCCGATACTTCGTCGAATTTCTATCGAATTTATTTTTAAGTCTGGGATACGAGGTTTGCAAAAAATAAAGTGGCCGCACCCGTAAAGGGTTTCCTACGTATCCTTTCTTAAGGAACCACGCCAAACGTAGTCTCTTGAGTATCCTACTCAAGAAATTATGGGTAGTATTTTTTAAGTTGGTCAAGATTTGTCATGTTCGAGAACTCATTGCCATCCATATCGGTTAATTTTCTGCACCTCCTGATTGGATTGTTTTGACAATATAGGGTCCAGACCAATTAGGCCTAAATTTACCCCTTGGATCTACAACATTCTTCCTTAATGCTTTTAACACCAAGACTCCTACTTTAATGTTTCTTGTCTTGACCTTCTTATTAAAATGCCTAGCCATACGAGTTTGATAGCATTGAGTATGATGTAGAGCTTCTAGCCGTTTTTCATCAAGTAGAATTATCTCTTCATATCTCGCCCTAGTCCATTCAACTTCATCGAGTTTTCTTTCTAATGCGATGCGTAGGGATGGTATCTCTAGCTCTACAGGTTGTACGACATCCATTCCATAAACCAAGGAAAATGACGTATTTCCTTATGTGTTGACGTGCGATAACCCTACAATGCAAGTGGAGCTTGTCAGGCCAATCCTTGTAATTTTCCGTCATTTTCTCGATGATATCTTTAAATTTTTATTTGCCGCTTCGACTGCTCCGTTTGCCTGAGGTCTATAAGGAGAAGAATGATGGTGTTGAATGCCATATTTTTGTAACAATTCTTCACAATCAGCTTGAAAGTGAGTTCATTGTCACTTATCATTTCATGTAGGATCCATATCGACAAATAATATTTCTTTTGATAAAGAGTGCTACATGTTTTGCAGTGAGTTTAGCATATGATTGTGCTTCGACCCACTTTGTGAAGTAATCAATTTCTACTAGAATATATTCATGACCTTCTGTTCCTGGGGAGTGATTTTACCAATAATGTCAATTCCCCATGTAGAGAATGACCATGGTAAAGTGTAGGTGTAGAGTAGAGATGGAGGAATATGTTGTAAATTGGCATAAATTTGGCAATTAGGGCATCTTTTTACGTATTGATGACAATACCTGTTCATGGTAGTCCAATAGTATCCTTTTCGCATTATCTTTTGGACTAGCATTTTTCAATTTATGTGAGTTCCACAAATGCCTTCGTGGACTATCCTCATTGCTCTTTGAGCATCCTTTTTTCCTACAAACAAGAGAGCTCGACCCTTAGGTACCCTTTTGTGTAACTCGTTGTCTATGAGTACGTATTGGGAAGCCAAGAGTCTTAATGCTCGTTTTCTCTTTTGTTAGCATGGGGAGGGTATTCTCCTTTGGTGACATAGTTAAGTATATCCCTATACCACGATTCTTCTTCTTCTTCTTCTTCTTCTTCTTCTTCTTCTTCTTCTTCTTCTTCTTCTTTTCTTCTTCTTCTTCTTCTTCTTCTTCTTCTTCTTCTTCTTTTCTTCTTCTTCTTCTTCTTCTTCTTCTTCTTCTTCTTCTTCTTCTTCTTTTCTTTCTTCTTCTTCTTTTCTTTCTTCTTCTTCTTCTTCTTCTTCTTTCTTCTTCTTCTTCTTCTTCTTCTTCTTCTTCTTCTTCTTTCTTCTTCTTCTTCTTCTTCTTCATCTTGGATCACTTCATCATCTTCTATAGCTTGAATATAAGCCGGTTTATGCCTTTATTCTATAGTTAGAGGCATTTGCTCGATTTTCGTAGGAATCCTAACCATTGAGGCTAGTCTTGCTAAGGCATCAGCAACTTGATTTTCTTCTCTAGGTAGATACGTGTATTCCAGCTTTTCTAACTGATTAGTGAGAGTTTCTAGATAAGTTTGGTAAGGGCTAGACTTTCGCTCCTTACTTTCCATCTCTTAGAGATATGATTGATGATTAACGAAGAGTCCCAGAATATTCGTAATTTCTTCACTCCCAATGCCAAAGCTTTTTCAAGGCCTACCATGCATGCTTCGTATTCAGCAGCGTTGTTGGTAACGTTGAAATCTAGCTTTATGGAGATTGGAACATGCTCTTCTTTAGGTGATACTAGTAATACTCCAACACCACATCCTTTTTGGTTTAAGGCTCCATCGAAGTATAAGGTCCAAGTATCATCTTCTGTGACCATCAAGTCTTTGTCTGGAAATTCATTGTCGTGTATTGGCGTTGAATCTTCTATTGGAAGTCCGCTAGAAAATCTGAGACCACAAATCCTTTGATAGCTTTTTGAGGCATGAATCTTACATCGAACTGGGCTAAGTTGATTATCCATCTTGATATGCGCCCATTGAGTGTAGACTTCTCGAATAAATACTTGAGTGGATCCATTCGAGAGACTACAAAGACTGTATGCACGAGCATGTAATGTCTTAACTTAGTTGTGGCCCACACAAATGCGAGGCACAATTTCTCAAGTGGTGTATAACGTACTTCATACTCGAGCATCTTTTTACTTAGATAGTAGATTGAATTTTCTTTACCTTCTAATTCTTGTGCAAGCATGGCTCCCATTGTTTCTTTGGTGAATGTTAGGTACAACCTAAGAGGTATTCTTGGACGTGCTGGTGCCAATACGGGAGGATTTGCGAGATAGGCTTTGATCTTTTCAAAGGCTTTTTGACACTCGTCATCCATATTACTGGTACATACTTTTTTATCTTTTTGAATATTGGTTCACATATTGTTGTCAATTTTGATATGAACCTGCTTATGTATTGCAACCGACCAATAAATCTTCGAATTTGCTTCTCGGTTTTAGGCGGTGGCATTGACATGATTGCCTTGATCTTGGTTGGGTCTATCTCTATTCCTCTAGAGCTTATGACATAACCCAAAAGCTTGCCTGAGGTGACTCTAAAAGCACACTTGGATGAGTTTAACCTCATGTTGTAATTTCTTAGCCTTTCGCAGAATTTTCTCCAGGCTACTTGATGGCCTAGGCGATCTTTTGAATTCACAATCATATCGTCCACATATACCTTAACTTCTTTGTGCATCATGTCATGGAGCAAGGGAGTCGCTGCTCGTTGGTAAGTAGCACCCGCGTTTTTCAACCCGAATGACATTACCGTGTAGCAGTATGTACCCTATGGTGTTATGAAGGTTGTTTTCTTCATGTCTTCTTCTGCCAAGAGAATTTGATTGTACCCCGCGTATCCATCCATGAACGAGAGAAGTGCATGATTTGCTATATTATCTACCAGAATATCGATGTGTGGTAAAGGGAAGTCGTCCTTTGGACTTTCCTTATTATTACCCTTTGATGAGTGACATTTATGTTACCCTTAGGGGTAGTGTATTGGTCTCTTTTCTCCTGTTTTTCTTAGGTTTTTCTACCTCTTTTCTCCTCTTATGGCTTCCTTTTTTTTATGGATGAAAAGTATGCTTATTTGCGCTTGTTTTGATAATCTTTATGCATAATTTTATCATCCCCATGCTCTCGTGATCTTTGCTATCTTTTGCAGGTTCCATGGCGGTCCTAAGCACGGTAGGAGGCCCCTTGGCCAAGTATGGAGGCATGGACAAAGACAAGAGGAGCAAATGGGAAGGAGAGGAAGCAAGAAGAGGAAGTTCAAGAGGAGGTGTGGCCGAACCTCTAAGAGGTTCGGTCGAACCAAGGTGTGGTCAAACTTTTGAAAAGTTCGACCGAACCTCCAAGGCAGTTTCAACCAAGTTTTCAGCATGTTTACAGGAGGGGTCGAACCAGGAAAGTTCGACCAAACAAGGATCAGGGAGGTTCGATCGAACCTACCCTGAGTTCGGCCGAACCAACCCTGAGTCCGACCGAACCTACCCAAAGTTCGGTCGGACCTTTTTCCCGTTTCAGCTGACTTTTTGCGGAGCTTCCTAAGCAATTTTGTAAGGGGTATAAATAGATTTTTTTTTGCTCATTAAAGATAAGATTTTTTTTCAGTTTAGAATATATTTTAGGTTAGTTTTAGGTTTTAGAGAGAGAAACTCTCAAAATTTTGGAGAGAGAAAGTGAGGAGCACAATGGTTTTCATGGATTTTGGATAATCAAATGAGGAATTTGAAGATCTCCACCTTATATCAATGAGCATTTCTTACTTTCTCTTCTCTTATTGCTTTATTTAGTTGCTTTCACTATGCTTGAGTAGTTTCCCTTCTACTAGGTGTTGAGTGAGGCTTTGTAATGATTATTTGAGTTATTTGAGATAAATTTGATGATAATTGTGTGATTAAATTGATTGAATTGATGTTGGCATGTTGTTTGTTTTAGATTGGATTGATCTCCCATGATAGCACACTTAATTGCATATTGGTTTTAGTTTGACAAGGGATTGTGAATTAGAATTGATATATTTGATTGCATTTTAGGTAATTTTCTTCTATGCACCTAGTCAATGAGGGATCTAGGCTAGGAATTTGAGAGATTACTTTTGAGTGTAGTTAATTCTCATTATAATTCTTTCTTTGCATGATTGATTATCAAATGGATTCTCATTAGCTTATTAATTGTTCTAAGTGGATCTTTTCCCCTAGTAGACTTTATCATACCTTGTTCTTTATATGTGTTTTAGTGTAGTTGTAGTGTCCTTTATCCGTAAATCGACTTCGGCATAACTTAGGCATTAGATTAAGAACAATCTAGCATTACCGTTCCTTGTGGTTCGACTCCGAACTTACCACTAGACTTGTTTAGGGGTTAGTTTTAGGATTTATAAATTTATTTGATTGAGTGTGGAATGTGCGACCGTTCTAACGCCCATCAAAATGGCGCCGTTGCCGGGGAACGATGTCAATGCTTGATTGTTTTTGATTGCTTGAGTCTAGGTCTTTGTGTATACTTTTTTTTATTTGTTTATTTATTTTTTGTTTGTTTGATTGTTTTTGTAAAAAAAAATTAAAAAATGGCATGTTTCTCATTTCCTCAATATGATAATGAGCCTTTTTGTGATTATTTCAATAGACTTGAGGGACTTGTAGATCGTAATTGTTATAGTCTTTGGGAGGCTTCTGAGATTTGTTATTTTGGTTTGAATAAGCAAACTAGGGATATTGTTGAAAGCATGTATAATGGTGAATTTAAAGCATTATCAACTGATGATGCTTGGGATTTTTATGTATGGTTTGCTAGGGATGTTTACAATAAGGGTAATCATGTTTCTAATATTGATGTGCAATGTGTCGATTCTTCTAATGTTAGCATGCATTCCCATGATTTGTCACATGATCTCATTAGTGAACCTAGAACAAATGATTTCAACTCTATTTCCCCTATTGTTCATGATGATGAGGTGCATTCCAATGTTGATGAGCATGGTGTGTTTCATTATTCTTCATTATTTAGCATGCCTTCTTGTGATGTACCTTTTTCTCCCAATAATGAATCTTATATGCTTGATTGTGCCCCCTCTCCCCGTGATGATGATTATACTCATCCTTCTAAAGTTGATGCTTACAATCTTGGTTGTGATCCTTGTCCCCTTGTTAACCCTCAATTTTCTTCATCCTGTGAGTGTCCGATTGATTATTTAGAATCCCTTATTAGGTTTGTTGAGCTTGATTCTACTTTTGGGCCAAGTAAGGAGTTGTTTTTAAATTCTATGAGAAGTCAATTGGAGATGATGAATAGGAGTGAAGAGCGTATTGAGGAGGTAATAAGGAGAAAGGAAGAGCTATAAAGCCAATTGTCATATTTGTTGCATGATCTTGAATCTTTCAAATCCCATGTGTGTATTGAAGATGATGATGATGATGTTTTTGTGCAATCAAAAGATTGTGAGGAAGACAACAATGAGCTTTTGAGTGAAGGAAAGAGAGTTGAGAGTGAATTAAATGATGATTTTATGAATCAAAACCCTCTTTCTTATTTTGACCAAGTGCATGTTTGTGATTCCTCTATTCATGAGTATTTGGACTCATTTGAGATTATGTCCCATTTATTTTGTGAGGTTCAAATGAAAAATAATGACATTTTGAGTGAGTTCATTGAGAATGCTTCATGGGAAAGAGATGAATTTGAGATGAATTTGCATCCATTCATGCATGGTTTTGAGATCTTAGGCTTTCAGATTTCTAAGGGAAATGTTGTTTATCGTCGTGATAGGGAATTGGAAGATGAGGTTGTTTCTCTTGGAGATTGGTTGTTTGAGGGAGATGTAGATCACGAGTGTTCTTCTTTTGAGAATTCAATGATTAATTTTCATTCCCTTATTAGTGATGAGAGGCAAGGTGGTGAAAATGAGATCATTTGTGAGACCATTTCTCCTATCCCCCACGTCATCATATTCCATTTTCAAGAAAATTTGATCATGTTCCCTCCTATCCCATGTCACTCCCTTCTTTTCTCAAAGAGCCTATTGGGGACCCTCTTTCTATTTGTGATCTTCAAGCTCCCCACTCATCGATTATTGAGGAAAAGGGTGATTTTGCCACCAAAAAACATTTTAAGGAGAGTTTGCCTTCCTTTTCTTTTTCTTCTTCTTCTTCTTCTTTTGTTGAATTTTCTTTTGATTCTTCTTCTTCTTTTTCTTGGCATCTCTCTCCTCATTTGCGTGCACTATCCTTGTTGCACGTTATCTTCCCGTCATTTTCCTACCTTCTTTCTTATGAAATGTGTAGTAGTGCATTTGATAAGCTCTTACGATCCTTGCAGTATTATTTACTAGAGCGGTCAAGCTTGGACCTTAAGCAAGCCTTTCTCGGGAAGTAACCCGTGTTTATTGCTTTCATTTTTTTTTATTTTTAGAATAGTTTTTGGCCTCATGGAAATGTTTGTGTGCTTGGTGCTAGGTACATAACTTAATATACTTTTATGCATTGGTTTGGATCAAGAATCAAGGAAGTTTGACTCCACTTTTGCTAGCACATGGAAAACAAGATTCAATTTTAGAGGTAGTCGGCTTCAAGAAGGTTTAATTGGGTCATTTGCGGGTACTATACCCACCTAATATCCGGTAATATCCTTCCTTGCTCTTCCTCTAATGATTTGTGACTTGTTGGACATATGTTGGTTGGTTGGATGACTTTCTTTCTTTTCTGCTCCCATGGATTCTTTGTTTTAAAGTTTGAGCATGTTGCCTCATTCAAGCTTGGGGGAGGGTATTCTATCATGTTTGGTGGAATTTTGATTCATATATGCCATGCACATTTGTATATGCATTTCCATTTTCTTTATTTTGAAAATTCCAAAAAGATTTTGTTTCTATCAAGGCAAATTTGCAATGTGTTTTGTTTTGTTCTTACTTTTGACATAATACGCTTGGACTTGTATTCTTGAATGTCTTTATTCCTAAATTATAAAGGTATGCACGGTTTGAGAATGTGTTAGGTTGACTCTAGGATATGATATGCTCAGGTAGTTGTTAAGAACTTTGAGACCATGAAGCCCTAGTTCACTTGCTTGTGGTAAGATGGAGTTGCTCTCTATGGTGGATATGAAATTAAGAGTTAGTTATTGCTATCCCTAGTGAGGTAAATTGTTCAAGCCTTCATCATACTTTGTTGAGCGGCATATTTGGATCCTTGGCTATTGCATTCTCGTATCTAGAACTTGACTTTTAGCTCACAAGATCGCGACCGTGCCACTTTAGGGGATGACAATGGAATTTCTCTTTTTATAGGATAGATTTTCTATTTTTGAGTTTAGTTTATATTTGCCCCTCTTGCTAGCCCTTTTGAGCCATATACCTTCTTTTCTCTAGCCACATTACAAGCCTTGAAGCCTTGGTTTCACTTTCTACCTTTAGTTTTGTGAAGCAATTTAGTTTTCGAGCTTGTTTTATTGTTTATGGTGCAAGTTTAGAATTATGAGTTTATTTGCAAAGCAAGTATGTGTTGTATATAAGTTTGTGAATAAAAGCAAATGCATTTTGAGAAAAAGTCGTCCAAAGTTAAAGAGGCAAGGACTTTTAAATGAAAAAAAAAATGTCGAAAAAAAAGGTAAAAGAAGAATGAAAAGCACAAAATGATTTTGTTATAGTTGTTTTTTTTCCCTATTTTTGTTAGTTTGTTTTAAATAAACTTGGGGGAAATTTATTTTATGAGCATAGTTAGTACTTTTGTTTTGGATTCGTTTGGATCTTGTGGAAAAAGTTCCACCCGAGCTTCACATGTAGGTTTACCACCAATTTCAAAAGTTTTCCACACCTTTACTCTCCTAGCCTGTGTATTACAACCTTGAAAGTCCTTTTGATCCTAGAGGGTTAAGTCATTTAGTGGTGGCAGGAAATAGGAATCAAGCCTATAGAGCGAGTTTGCATAGCCAAGATGTTGGGTAACCTTCTCATGTTTTGAATTTCTTACTTATTTTCCGGTTCCTTCGTGGAATCATGAGAAGCTAACTTGAAAGTGGATTTGAAACTTGTAGAGAGGTTGTGGTTTGATTAGTTGGAACAAAAGGTGGAATATGTTTCCGTTAGTTCTCTATGCTTAGCATATGCTATGTTTCAATCAACCTTGGACATCTTAGAACGTGCATACCTTTATTTTTTTTTTAGAAAGATTGACATTCTTTAGTGCTTGTTCCATTGTAAAAATCCACTTAAGAACGCTTGTAACCTCTCTTTTACTTCAATTTATTTTATCTATTTGTTTATTGCTTTGCCTTGATTTTTGTCAAGAGTTATGGGTTAAACTCTTAGGATACCATTACGAGAGCATACTCGTCCTCTAGAGCGATCTATGGGGTTTAAAGTGCTTGATGCATGCGCTAAATGCATTCGTGATTCCTACGAAAGTGAGTTAGTGTATATTCTTTCTCTTCTAGTTTTATTTTATTTTATTGTTTTTTTTTTAAAAAAAAAATACATCGTTTTCCAATGTGTTTGTTTTGTTTTGCTCGAGGATGAGCAAAAGTTAAGCTTGGGGGTGTTTGATGAGTGACATTTATGTTACCCTTAGGGGTAGTGTATTGGTCTCTTTTCTCCTATTTTTCTTAGGTTTTTCTACCTCTTTTCTCCTCTTATGGCTTCCTTTTTTTTTATGGATGAAAAGTATGCTTATTTGCGCTTGTTTTTATAATCTTTTTGCATAATTTTATCATCCCCATGCTCTCGTGATCTTTGCTATCTTTTGCAGGTTCCATGGCGGTCCTAAGCACGGTAGGAGGCCCCTTGGCCAAGTATGGAGGCATGGACAAAGACAAGAGGAGCAAATGGGAAGGAGAGGAAGCAAGGAGAGGAAGTTCAAGAGGAGGTGTGGCCGAACCTCTAAGAGGTTCGGTCGAACCAAGGTGTGGTCAAACTTTTGAAAAGTTCGACCGAACCTCCAAGGCAGTTTCAACCAAGTTTTCTGCATGTTTACAGGAGGGGTCGAACTAGGAAAGTTCGACCAAACAAGGATCAGGGAGGTTCGACCGAACCTACCCTGAGTTCGGCCGAACCTACCCTGAGTCCGACCGAACCTACCCAGAGTTCGGTCGGACCTTTTTCCCGTTTCAGCTGACTTTTTGCGGAGCTTCCTAAGCAATTTTGTAAGGGGTATAAATAGATTTTTTTTTGCTCATTAAAGAAAAGATTTTTTTTTCAGTTTAGAATAGATTTTAGGTTAGTTTTAGGTTTTAGAGAGAGAAACTCTCAAAATTTTAGAGAGAGAAAGTGAGGAGCACAATGGTTTTCATGGATTTTGGATAATCAAATGAGGAATTTAAAGATCACCACCTAATATCAATGAACATTTCTTACTTTCTCTTCGCTTATTGCTTTATGTAGTTGCTTTCATTATGCTTGAGTAGTTTCCCTTCTACTAGGTGTTGAGTGAGGCTTTGTAATGATTATTTGAGTTATTTGAGATAAATTTGATGATAATTGTGTGATTAAATTGATTGAATTGATGTTGGCATGTTGTTTGTTTTAGATTGGATTGATCTCCCATGATAGCACACTTAATTGCATATTGGTTTTAGTTTGACAAGGGATTGTGAATTAGAATTGATATATTTGATTGCATTTTGGGTAATTTTCTTCTATGCACCTAGTCAATGAGGGGACTAGGCTAGGAATTTGAGAGAATACTTTTGAGTGTAGTTAATTCTCATTATAATTCTTTCTTTGCATGATTGATTATCAAATGAATTCTCATTAGCTTATTAATTGTTCTAAGTGGATCTTTTCCCCTAGTAGACTTTATCATACCTTGTTCTTTATATGTGTTTTAGTGTAGTTGTAGTGTCCTTTATCCGTAAATCGACTTCGGCATAGCTTAGGCATTAGATTAAGAACAATCTAGCATTACCGTTCCTTGTGGTTCGACTACAAACTTACCACTAGACTTGTTTAGGGGTTAGTTTTAGGATTTATAAATTTATTTGATTGAGTGTGGAATATGCGACCGTTCTAACGCCCATCACCCTTCCATCCTTTTTTGGAAACGCCCATCACCCTTCCATCCTTTTTTGGAACTGGGACAACGTTGGCCACCCATTCGGGGTATTTGGATACCCTGATAAAACCTGCAGTTATTTGTTTTTGAACTTCTTCTTTTATTTTAAGAGCTACGTCGGGTTTCATTCGACGCAACTTTTGTTTTACAGATTTCATTCGTGGAATTAGTGGTATGGTGTGTTGAGCTATTTCTTTATTAATGCCTGGCATATCTTCATATGACCAAGCAAATACATCGATAAATTCTTTAAGTAGATTGATTAAATCAGTTCTTTCTTGTTCATTAAGTGTACCTTTATTTTTTTTTAGAAAGATTGAGCCTGCCCTAATAATAGGCCTCTACTTTATTCTGATCGTATTCATGTGTGCTTTTTGACTAACGTGCAATCAATAGGTTTACCTGATGGGCGTTAGAACGGTCGCACATTCCACACTCAATCAAATAAATTTATAAATCCTAAAACTAACCCCTAAACAAGTCTAGTGGTAAGTTTAGAGTCGAACCACAAGGAACGGTAATGCTAGATTGTTCTTAATCTAATGCCTAAGCTATGCCGAAGTCGATTTACGGATAAAGGACACTACAACTACACTAAAACACATATAAAGAACAAGGTATAATAAAGTCTACAAGGGGAAAAGATCCACTTAGAACAATTAATAAGCTAATAGAATTCATTTGATAATCAATCATGCAAAGAAAGAATTATAATGAGAATTAACTACACTCAAAAGTAATCTCTCAAATTCCTAGCCTAGATCCCTCATTGACTAGGTGCATAGAAGAAAATTACCCAAAATGCAATCAAATATATCAATTCTAATTCACAATCCCTTGTCAAACTAAAACCAATATGCAATTAAGTGCGCTATCATGGGAGATCAATCCAATCTAAAACAAACAACATGCCAACATCAATTAAATCAATTTAATCACACAATTATCATCAAATTTATCTCAAATAACTCAAATAATCATTACAAAGCCTCACTCAACACCTAGTAGAAGGGAAACTACTCAAGCATAATGAAAGCAACTACATAAAGCAATAAGCGAAGAGAAAGTAAGAAATGCTCATTGATATAAGGTGGAGATCTTTAAATTCCTCATTTGATTATCCAAAATCCATGAAAACCATTGTGCTCCTCACTTTCTCTCTCTAAATTTTTTAGAGTTTCTCTCTCTAAAACCTAAAACTAACCTAAAATCTATTCTAAACTGAAAAAAAAAATATTTTTCTTTAATGAGCAAAAAAAATCTATTTATACCCCTTAAAAAATTGCTTAGGAAGCTCCGCAAAAAGTCAGCTGAAACGGGAAAAGGTCCGACCGAACTCTGGGTAGGTTCGGTCGGACTCAGGGTAGGTTCGGCCAAACTCAGGGTAGGTGCGGTCGAACCTCCCTGATCCTTCTTTGGTTGAACTCTCCTGGTTCGACCCCTCCTGTAAACATGCTGAAAACTTGGTTGAAACTGCCTTGGAGGTTCGGTCGAACTTTTCAAAAGTTTGACCACACCTTGGTTCGACCGAACCTCTTAGAGGTTCGGCCACACCTCCTCTTGAACTTCCTCTTCTTGCTTCCTCTCCTTCCCTTTTGCTCCTCTTGTCTTTGTCCATGCCTCCATACTTGGCCAAGGGGCCTCCTACCGTGCTTAGGACCGCCATGGAACCTGCAAAAGATAGCAAAGATCACGAGAGCATGGGGATGATAAAATTATGCTTAAAGATTATCAAAACAAGCGCAAATAAGCATACTTTTCATCCATAAAAAAAAAGGAAGCCATAAGAGGAGAAAAGAGGTAGAAAAACCTAAGAAAAATAGGAGAAAAGAGACCAATACACTACCCCTAAGGGTAACATAAATGTCACTCATCAAACACCCCCAAGCTTAACTTTTGCTCATCCTCGAGCAAAACAAAACAAACACAACGGAAAACGATGTATTTTTATTTTTTTTTAAAAAAAAACAATAAAATAAAATAAAACTAGAAGAGAAAGAATATACACTAACTCACTTTCGTAGGAATCACGAATGCATTTAGCGCATGCATCAAGCACTTTAAACCCCATAGATCGCTCTAGAGGACGAGTATGCTCTCGTAAGGGTATCCTAAGAGTTTAACCCATAACTCTTGACAAAAATCAAGGCAAAGGAATAAACAAATAGATAAAATAAATTGAAGTAAAAGAGAGGTTACAAGCGTTCTTAAGTGGATTTTTACAATGGAACAAGCACTAAAGAATGTCAATCTTTCTAAAAAATAAATAAAGGTATGCACGTTCTAAGATGTCCAAGGTTGATTGAAACATAGCATATGCTAAGCATAGAGAACTAACGGAAACATATTCCACCTTTTGTTCCAACTAATCAAACCACAACCTCTCTACAAGTTTCAAATCCACTTTCAAGTTAGCTTCTCATGATTCCACGAAGGAACCGGAAAATAAGTAAGAAATTCAAAACATGAGAAGGTTACCCAACATCTTGGCTATGCAAACTCGCTCTATAGGCTTGATTCCTATTTCCTGCCACCACTAAATGACTTAACCCTCTAGGATCAAAAGGACTTTCAAGGTTGTAATACACAGGCTAGGAGAGTAAAGGTGTGGAAAACTTTTGAAATTGGTGGTAAACCTACATGTGAAGCTCGGGTGGAACTTTTTCCACAAGATCCAAACGAATCCAAAACAAAAGTACTAACTATGCTCATAAAATAAATTTCCCCCAAGCTTATTTAAAACAAACTAAAAAAATAGGGAAAAAAAAACAACTATAAGAAAATCATTTTGTGCTTTTCATTCTTCTTTTACCTTTTTTTTCGACATTTTTTTTTCATTTAAAAGTCCTTGCCTCTTTAACTTTGGACGACTTTTTCTCAAAATGCATTTGCTTTTATGCACAAACTTATATACAACACATACTTGCTTTGCAAATAAACTCATAATTCTAAACTTGCACCATAAACAATAAAACAAGCTCGAAAACTAAATTGCTTCACAAAACTAAAGGTAGAAAGTGAAACCAAGGCTTCAAGGCTTGTATTGTGGCTAGAGAAAAGAAGGTATATGGCTCAAAAGGGCTAGCAAGAGGGGCAAATATAAACTAAACTCAAAAATAGAAAATCTATCCTATAAAAAGAGAAATTCCTTTGTCATCCCCTAAAGTGGCACGGTCGCGATCTTGGGAGCTAAAAGTCAAGTTCTAGATACGAGAATGCAATAGCCAAGGATCCAAATATGCCGCTCAACAAAGTATGATGAAGGCTTGAACAATTTACCTCACTAGGGATAGCAATAACTAACTCTTGATTTCATATCCACCATAGAGAGCAACTCCATCTTACCACAAGCAAGTGAACTAGGGCTTCATGGTCTCAAAGTTCTTAACAACTACCTTAGCATATCATATCCTAGAGTCAACCTAACACATTCTCAAACCGTGCATACCTTTATAATTTAGGAATAAAGACATTCAAGAATACAAGTCCAAGCGTATTATGTCAAAAGTAAGAACAAAACAAAACACATTGCAAATTTGCCTTGATAGAAACAAAATCTTTTTGGAATTTTCAAAATAAAGAAAATGGAAATGCATATACAAATGTGCATGGCATATATGAATAAAAATTCCACCAAACATGATAGAATACCCTCCCCCAAGCTTTAATGAGGCAACATGCTCAAACTTTAAACCAAAGAATCCATGGGAGGAGAAAAGAAAGAAAGTCATCCAACCAACCAACATATGTCCAACAAGTCACAAATCATTAGAGGAAGAGCAAGGAAGGATATTACCGGATATTAGGTGGGTATAGTACCCGCAAATGACCCAATTAAACCTTCTTGAAGCCGACTACCTCTAAAATTGAATCTTATTTTCCATGTGCGAGCAAAAGTGGAGTCAAACTTCCTTGATTCTTGATCCAAACCAATGCATAAGAGTATATTAAGTTATGTACCTAGCACCAAGCACACAAACATTTCCATGAGGCCAAAAACTATTCTAAAAATAAAAAAAATGAAAGCAATGAACACGAGTTACTTCCCGAGAAAGGCTTGCTTAAGGTCCAAGCTTGACCGCTCTAGTAAATAATATTGCAAGGATCGTAAGAGCTTATCAAATGCACTACTACACATTTCATAAGAAAGAAGGTAGGAAAATGACGGGAAGATAACGTGCAACAAGGATAGTGCACGCAAATGAGGAGAGAGATGCCAAGAAAAATAAGAAGAAGAATCAAAAGAAAATTCAATAAAAGAAGAAGAAGAAGAAGAAAAAGAAAAGGAAGGCAAACTCTCCTTAAAATGTTTTTTGGTGGCAAAATCACCCTTTTCCTCAATAATCGATGAGTGGGGAGCTTGAAGATCACAAATAGAAAGAGGGTCCCCAAAAGGCTCTTTGAGAAAAGAAGGGAGTGACATGGGATAGGAGGGAACATGATCAAATTTTCTTGAAAATGGAATATGATGACGTGGGGGGATAGGAGAAATGGTCTCACAAATGATCTCATTTTCACCACCTTGCCTCTCATCACTAATAAGGGAATGAAAATTAATCATTGAATTCTCAAAAGAAGAACACTCGTGATCTGCATCTCCCTCAAACAACCAATCTCCAAGAGAAACAACCTCATCTTCCAATTCCCTATCACGACAATAAACAACATTTCCCTTAGAAATCTGAAAGCCTAAGATCTCAAAACCATGCATGAATGGATGCACATTCATCTCAAATTCATCTCTTTCCCATGAAGCATTCTCAATGAACTCACTCAAAATGTCATTATTTTTCATTTGAACCTCACAAAATAAATGGGACATAATCTCAAATGAGTCCAAATACTCATGAATAGAGGAATCACAAACATGCACTTGGTCAAAATAAGAAAGAGGGTTTTGATTCATAAAATCATCATTTAATTCACTCTCAACTCTCTTTCCTTCACTCAAAAGCTCATTGTTGTCTTCCTCACAATCTTTTGATTGCACAAAAACATCATCATCATCATCTTCAATACACACATGGGATTTGAAAGATTCAAGATCATGCAACAAAGATGACAATTGGCTTTATAGCTCTTCCTTTCTCCTTATTACCTCCTCAATACACTCTTCACTCCTATTCATCATCTCCAATTGACTTCTCATAGAATTTAAAAACAACTCCTTACTTGGCCCAAAAGTAGAATCAAGCTCAACAAACCTAATAAGGGATTCTAAATAATTAATCGGACACTCACAGGATGAAGAAAATTGAGGGTTAACAAGGGGAGAAGGATCACAACCAAGATTGTAAGCATCAACTTTAGAAGGATGAGTATAATCATCATCATGGGGAGAGGGGGCACAATCAAGCATATAAGATTCATTATTGGGAGAAAAAGGTACATCACAAGAAGGCATGCTAAATAATGAAGAATAATGAAACACACCATGCTAATCAACATTGGAATGCACCTCATCATCATGAACAATAGGGGAAATAGAGTTGAAATCATTTGTTCTAGGTTCACTAATGAGATCATGTGACAAATCATGGGAATGCATGCTAACATTAGAAGAATCGACACATTGCACATTAATATTAGAAACATGATTACCCTTATTGTAAACATCCCTAGCAAACCATACATAAAAATCCCAAGCATCATCAGTTGATAATGCTTTAAATTCACCATTATACATGCTTTCAACAATATCCCTAGTTTGCTTATTCAAACCAAAATAACAAATCTCAGAAGCCTCCCAAAGACTATAACAATTACGATCTACAAGTCCCTCAAGTCTATTGAAATAATCACAAAAAGGCTCATTATCATATTGAGGAAATGAGAAACATGCCATTTTTTAATTTTTTTTTAACAAAAACAATCAAACAAACAAAAAATAAATAAACAAATAAAAAAAAAGTATACACAAAGACCTAGACTCAAGCAATCAAAAACAATCAAGCATTGACATCGTTCCCCGGCAACGGCGCCATTTTGATGGGCGTTAGAACGGTCGCACATTCCACACTCAATCAAATAAATTTATAAATCCTAAAACTAACCCCTAAACAAGTCTAGTGGTAAGTTCGGAGTCGAACCACAAGGAACGGTAATGCTAGATTGTTCTTAATCTAATGCCTAAGCTATGTCGAAGTCGATTTACGGATAAAGGACACTACAACTACACTAAAACACATATAAAGAACAAGATATGATAAAGTCTACTAGGGGAAAAGATCCACTTAGAACAAATAATAAGCTAATGAGAATCCATTTGATAATCAATCATGCAAAGAAAGAATTATAATGAGAATTAACTACACTCAAAAGTAATCTCTCAAATTCCTAGCCTAGATCCCTCATTGACTAGGTGCATAGAAGAAAATTACCCAAAATGCAATCAAATATATCAATTCTAATTCACAATCCCTTGTCAAACTAAACCAATATGCAATTAAGTGTGCTATCATGGGAGATCAATCCAATCTAAAACAAACAACATGCCAACATCAATTCAATCAATTTAATCACACAATTATCATCAAATTTATCTCAAATAACTCAAAAAATCATTACAAAGCCTCACTCAACACCTAGTAGAAGGGAAACTACTCAATCATAATGAAAGCAACTAAATAAAGCAATAAGAGAAAAGAAAGTAAGAAATGCTCATTGATTTAAGGTGGAGATCTTCAAATTCCTCATTTGATTATCAAAAATCCATGAAAACCATTGTGCTCCTCACTTTCTCTCTCTAAAATTTTGAGAGTTTCTCTCTCTAAAACCTAAAACTAACCTAAAATCTATTCTAAACTGAAAAAAAATCTTTTCTTTAATGAGCAAAAAAAATCTATTTATACCCCTTACAAAATTGCTTAGGAAGCTCCGCAAAAAGTCAGCTGAAACGGGAAAAAGGTCCGACCAAACTCTGGGTAGGTTCGGTCGGACTCAGGGTAGGTTCGGCCGAACTCGGGTAGGTTCGGTCGAACCTCCCTGATCCTTGTTTGGTCGAACTTTCCTGGTTCGACCCCTCCTGTAAACATGCTGAAAACTTGGTTGAAACTGCCTTGGAGGTTCGGTCGAACTTTTCAAAAGTTTGACCACACCTTGGTTCGACCGAACCTCTTAGAGGTTCGGCCACACCTCCTCTTGAACTTCCTCTTCTTGCTTCCTCTCCTTCCCATTTGCTCCTCTTGTCTTTGTCCATGCCTCCATACTTGGCCAAGGGGCCTCCTACCGTGCTTAGGACCGCCATGGAACCTGCAAAAGATAGCAAAGATCACGAGAGCATGGGGATGATAAAATTATGCATAAAGATTATCAAAACAAGCGCAAATAAGCATACTTTTCATCCATAAAAAAAAAGGAAGCCATAAGAGGAGAAAAGAGGTAGAAAAACCTAAGTAAAACAGGAGAAAAGAGACCAATACACTACCCCTAAGGGTAACATAAATGTCACTCATCAAAGGGTAATATTGTGTGTCGATTATCGAGATCTAAATAAGGAAAGTCCAAAGGACGACTTCCCTTTACCACACATCAATATTCTGGTAGATAATATAGCAAATCATGCACTTCTCTCGTTCATGGATGGATACGCGGGGTACAATCAAATTCTCTTGGTAGATGAAGACATGGAAGAAAACAACCTTCATAACACCATAGGGTACATACTGCTACACGGTAATTTCATTCGGGTTGAAAAACACGGGTGCTACTTAACAACGAGCAGCGACTGCCTTGCTCCATGACATGATGCACAAAGAAGTTAAGGTATATGTGGACGATATGATTGTGAAGTCAAAAGATCGCCCAGGCCATCAAGCAGCCTGGAGAAAATTCTTCGAAAGGCTAAGAAATTACAACATGAGGTTAAACTCATCCAAGTGTGCTTTTAGAGTCACCTCAGGCAAGCTTTTGGGTTATGTCATAAGCTCTAGAGGAATAGAGATAGACCCAACCAAGATCAAGGCAATCATGTCAATGCCACCGCCTAAAACCGAGAAGCAAATTCGAAGATTTATTCGTCGGTTGCAATACATAAGCAGGTTCATATCAAAATTGACAACAATATGTGAACCAATATTCAAAAAGATAAAAAAGTATGTACCAGTAATATGGGATGACGAGTGTCAAAAAGCCTTTGAAAAGATCAAAGCATATCTCGCAAATCCTCCCGTATTGGCACCAGCACGTCCAAGAATACCTCTTAGGTTGTACCTAACATTCACCAAAGAAAAAATGGGAGCCATGCTTGCACAAGAATTAGAAGGTAAAGAAAATTCAATCTACTATCTAAGTAAAAAGATGCTCGAGTATGAAGTACGTTATACACCACTTGAGAAATTGTGCCTCGCATTTGTGTGGGCCACAACTAAGTTAAGAAATTACATGCTCGTGCATACAGTCTTTGTAGTCTCTCGAATGGATCCACTCAAGTATTTATTCGAGAAGTCTACACTCAATGGGCGCATATCAAGATGGATAATCAACTTAGCCCAGTTTAATGTAAGATTCATGCCTCAAAAAGCTATCAAAGGATTTGTGGTCTCAGATTTTCTAGCGGACTTCCCAATAGAAGATTCAACGCTAATACACGACAATGAATTTCAAGACAAAGACTTGATGGTCACAGAAGATGATACTTGGACGTTATACTTCGATGGAGCCTTAAACCAAAAAGGATGTGGTGTTGGAGTATTACTAGTATCACCTAAAGAAGAGCATGTTCCAATCTCCATAAAGCTAGATTTCAACGTTACCAACAACGCTGCTGAATACGAAGCATGCATGGTAGGCCTTGAAAAAGCTTTGGCATTGGGAGTGAAGAAATTACGAATATTCGGGGACTCTTCGTTAATCATCAATCATATCTCTAAGAGATGGAAAGTAAGGAGCGAAAGTCTAGCCCCTTACCAAACTTATCTGGAAACTCTCACTAATCAGTTAGAAAAGCTGGAATACACGTATCTACCTAGAGAAGAAAACCAAGTTGCTGATGCCTTAACAAGACTAGCCTAAATGGTTAGGATTCCTACGAAAATCGAGCAAATGCCTCTAACTATAGAATAAAGGCATAAACCGGCTTATATTCAAGCTATAGAAGATGATGAAGTGATCCAAGATGAAGAAGAAGAAGAAGAAGAAGAAGAAGAAGAAGAAAAGAAGAAGAAGAAGAAGAAAAAAAAGAAGAAGAAAAAAAAAAAAAAAAAAAAAAAAAAAAAAAAAAAAAAAAAAAAAAAAAAAAAAAAAAAAAAAAAAAAAAAAAAAAAAAAAGAAGAAGAAGAAGAAGAAGAAGAAGAAGAAGAAGAAGAAGAAGAAGAAGAAAAGAAGAAGAAGAATCGTGGTATAGGGATATACTTAACTATGTCACCAAAGGAGAATACCCTCCCCATGCTAACAAAAGAGAAAACGAGCATTAAGACTCTTGGCTTCCCAATACGTACTCATAGACAACGAGTTACACAAAAGGGTACCTAAGGGTCGAGCTCTCTTGTTTGTAGGAAAAAAGGATGCTCAAAGAGCAATGAGGATAGTCCACGAAGGCATTTGTGGAACTCACATAAATTGAAAAATGCTAGTCCAAAAGATAATGCGAAAAGGATACTATTGGACTACCATGAACAGGTATTGTCATCAATACGTAAAAAGATGCCCTAAGTGCCAAATTTATGCCAATTTACAACATATTCCTCCATCTCTACTCTACACCTACACTTCACCATGGTCATTCTCTACATGGGGAATTGACATTATTGGTAAAATCACTCCCCCAGGAACAGAAGGTCATGAATATATTCTAGTAGAAATTGATTACTTCACAAAGTGGGTCGAAGCACAATCATATGCTAAACTCACTGCAAAACATGTAGCACTCTTTATCAAAAGAAATATTATTTGTCGATATGGAGTCCTACATGAAATGATAAGTGACAATGGAACTCACTTTCAAGCTGATTGTGAAGAATTGTTACAAAAATATGGCATTCAACACCATCATTCTTCTCCTTATAGACCTCAGGCAAACGGAGCAGTCGAAGCGGCAAATAAAAATTTAAAGATATCATCGAGAAAATGACGGAAAATTACAAGGATTGGCCTGACAAGCTCCACTTTGCATTGTAGGGTTATCGCACGTCAACACATCAACAGGAAATACGTCATTTTCCTTGGTTTATGGAATGGATTTCGTACAACCTGTAGAGCTAGAGATACCATCCCTACGCATCGCATTAGAAAGAAAACTCGATGAAGTTGAATGGACTAGGGCGAGATATGAAGAGATAATTCTACTTGATGAAAAACGGCTAGAAGCTCTACATCATACTCAATGCTATCAAACTCGTATGGCTAGGCATTTTAATAAGAAGGTCAAGACAAGAAACATTAAAGTAGGAGTCTTGGTGTTAAAAGCATTAAGGAAGAATGTTGTAGATCCAAGGGGTAAATTTAGGCCTAATTGGTCTGGACCCTATATTGTCAAAACAATCCAATCAGGAGGTGCAGCAAAATTAACCGATATGGATGGCAATGAGTTCTCGAACATGACAAATCTTGACCAACTTAAAAAATACTACCCATAATTTCTTGAGTAGGATACTCAAGAGAGCTACGTTTGGCATGGTTCCTTAAGAAAGGATACGTAGGAAACCCTTTACGGGTGCGGCCACTTTATTTTTTGCAAACCTCGTATCCCAGACTTAAAAATAAATTCGATAGAAATTCGACGAAGTATCGGCGTCACAGAAAAAGTTTCGTCGCCAGCCGATTAACTCTAGCGCCAGACGATAGTGTCTATCGCCTGACGCTAGACTGCCGCAGCTGCGCCAGTCGTGAAAAAGCGGCGCCATTTTTCTAGGACTACCTGGGAATATTTCGGTGATTTTCGGAAAATTTTCGACTTCCGTACTCGAAAAATTTTTTGGAAAATTAAATTTTTAGTTTTCATGCTTTAATAAATTAAATTTAAAGAAGATGATTTAATTAAAAAGCTAAAATTTCATTAATAAAATAAACTAACAATTACATTATTGATGAAATTTAAATAAAGTTTAAACAAATTAACTTTAAATGTAAAACTAAGTCTAATAATTGAAAGTTAAGCAATGCTTTAATCTTTTTTCTCTTTCTTTGCTCTCTTCCAATTTTTGTCTACATCCTCTTCATCATCCATGACTTTATCTAGTAGGCATCCTTTAGAGGACCTACATTCAATTTTGGAGTAAATAGTTTCTCCCTTAGCTAGGACTCCATGTTTCTTCTCTACCCAATTAGCCTTCTTCTCTGAATTGTCAGCTTTTCTTTTCCCTTTATCCTTTGTAGAGCTCTTCATCCTAGGCATTTTAGGTGTTTTGAATTCAACCTTTTCACCTAAACGTTCCTTAACGGGAATCACTTTGTCACCTAGACGACTCTTCACATCAGTTTTACTCTGATTTTTCTTCATGTCCTTTGAAGGTTTCTTGAGAAGCCACTTTTTCACATCATTGGGCAAGGAAGGAGTAACCTTTTGGGTAATCACTTCCCATAAAGGCCTAGCGCTCCAATAAGCATCAAATTTTTCTACTTCTTGAGAAACAGGGAATTCATAGTGACGACGAAGATCCCCAAAAGAAATGGTTTGAAGTAGGCCGTACTGTCTTTTTATCCTGCAGAGATAATAAAAAGTCATCCTAGATAAGCTTGGAAGACGGAAGAAGGGTTGCTTGTTGACACCAACCATCTTCTCTATTTTCCATCTAGGGATGACCCACTTGATGGCAAAGTTGCAAGAGGCAAAGACCTTCTTCCATTCATGGCGCCCCATCTCAGAGAAGCGTTTCTTCCTTCTCACAAAGGAATTTGGAGTATATTTTTCAATGTTGTCGGGAGGACTAATTAATTCCAGTCTCTCCATTAGCCACATCTGTAAAAACAAAAAAAAAAATTCAATGCAAATGAATTAATATTACTATACAAAAATATGTTTTTGATTTCTATAATTAAAAATATTATTTTTCTACCTGTAATAAAATTGGAGAGCCCCAAAAAGGTGCTTTTGGATTTCTTTTCAATTCATCAAGACTAAGCATAGTCTCTCCAACGATTAGTGGCATTGGATTTCTCCCAGATTCAATCTGCTCCAAAACAGTTGATATAATTGCTTGACCCTCATTAGTTTACTATTAGTGAGAAGATATTGGTTGAGCATGCAAAAGAGAAAAGCCCTTCTTCTATAAACATGAAAGCACTCAAAATAAGGTCTATCAAAATAATGGCGAGCAAATTCTTTCAAATTAACTATGCTACCATCTACTATATTTGTTAGATCTTTGTCTTTTAAATTAAAGAAGCGCTCAAAATTCTTATAATAATATTCATTTATTCTAGGGATTACCGCAGGATCTAATACAGGGAAGCCTAAGATAGCACCGAATTCTTCCGGCAAAGGGCTAATTTCATCACATCCTAGTCTAAAACAATGAGTATCCACATCCCAATATTCTAAGGCGGTATGAATGAAGTCTATATCAAGATCTACCCCTTTGACACCATAAACACCCCCCATATGAAAAAAGTCTAATTCTTTTCCCTCCTTGGAAGTTAGAGACTGACACCATTCATGAGTGAAGTTGGTAAAACTCTTAGAGATTAAAGACATGATTATTATTTTTTCAAAAGCTAAGATTTTATTTAATTTGCTAAAATTATGAAGAAAATCGAATGATCAGGGGGTTATTTATACACAAAATCAACAGAGTTTCAATCCGGAAAGGATTCGGAGTCAGCGCTCATCAGCGCCAGACCCTGACGTCTGACGCCTGACACCAGAGCCTGGCACCAAGAGCTAAGAATTAGCGCTTAGCACTAATGTGAAACGCATGGAGCCAGATGGCGCTGACGTGTCTTATTATACGAGCTTTTCAAAAACCGCGTTTTTCTGGCTGATTCGAGTCTGAACAATGACTTTACTACCTTTTATTCTTTTTATACCCCTTTTCTTAATTAATATATATATATATCAATTATATTAATTATATTTTTTGGATTTTATTTAGACTTAATTTTTAAGTTTTTTTGTAAATCCAATATTTTTATTTTTTTATTTTCTTTTTGGGGGAGAAATTTGAATACCCTCCATCAATAATAAAAATGACGGAATTTTTGCGCAAAATTATTAATTATCACATTCTTTGCACACACAAACATGCACATAAAAATGAAAAATAATGAATAAATGTTAAATAAATAAACTTATATTGGTATGTATATACAAATATGTCTAATAAATGAATCTAATAAAGGCAAAGTTCTATACAAAGTCAAAAAAATAAAATAAAAAAAAAGCACATGTATGAACTACGGCGTCGGAAGACGTAGATGATGAGAGAAACCCATCATGTCATAAAACTGCGCAGTACGAGGAGTAACCTCTCCACCAGCTCCAGCTCTAGTCTCCTCGAGAGGTGGAAAACTCAGCTCAGGACCCGTCCACCCAAGATCAACCTGAGGCTAAGGCTGCTGCGATGACGAGCCGACCTCGTACATCCCACCACCTCTAAGAGCCGAGGTAGCCTCTCCCTGGCCTACCGGCCCAGCACGTGCACCCTCAGATAAAGAGCCCGAGCCCTCCACCGCCTCGGTCCGAGCAGCCTCAAAACGACCACCCCGACCGCCCGAGCCAGTACGGCGACGTCTCGAGCTAGACCTCGCCAGGTCTCTCCGCACCTCAGGTCTCGTCCGGGTACGAGAAGGAATGGGCTGACCCTGCAAGAAGAAACTAAGTCAGAAACAATCAAAATAGAAGCAGTAATGAAAAAATAAGAAGGAAAACTACCTCCTGAACGGCGTCATCGCGACGACATGTAGCCACATTCCTCATCCAAACAAGCTGGCTCCGGAAGGCATCTATACACCGTGCCATCGCCGTGACCACCTCGCGCAAGAATTGTCAAAGAAATAAAGTCAGTAACAATGCATAACATGCATGAACAAAATTGCAAATAAATAAAGCGTACTCGAGTCTGGTGACGAGGAATCGATTGCTCCACGAAGCGCTCATCCTCAGGAGCCGGAGGAATCATCTCCTCGATCGGCCCGTATGTCCCCTGGTAATGGATGGACATACGAGGTGGCACGAACTTTGTAGGTCTCGCCTGACAAAAGCAAATCAAAGTCAGTAAAACATTACTTGGGGGCTACTTAACAAAAGGTAAAAGATGAAAATCATACCACCACCTCCTCAGCCGGAACAGGGGCTGGGGTAACAACGGCAGCAGCTCCTCCTCATAGCACCGCCTAGGGATCGTATAAGATTGCAAAAGGGTACCAGCTCTCTCTGACATGCTCACCAACCTCGCGCCATTAAATATATGATGCGGTGGAGGAGCAGGAACGACGAAAGTGTCTGAAGAATGCTGAACAGCAACCCTCTCTCCAAGATATGCAACCGATCTGTATGTCCCTAAGAAATAGCGGGCTCAGCGGTATACTGCACAGCTAACCCAGGGACAACCAAGCCGATCCACGGCCGGTACTGCACATCAGGCTCCTGCGAAGAACGCCTATCAGATAAGAATCTACCAAAGGTGATACGAAAGTGTTCAATTATACAAAGAACCATACCGAGATTATCTGATCTCGAACATAAGCAGTAGACATCCCAGCGCGGCGGCCTCCCCAACAGGCACTCACTGAAAACCTCCGCGGCGACGGTCTCGCCGGCACAACTGAAGGAAAGTACTTGTAGAACCAGATCTACAAAAGGCAAAAAGTATTAGCAAGTGCTAGCCAAAGCTTAGAGCTAAACTTTATGGGAGATAAAGTATACCACTACTACTCTCCAAAAGACGGACAGAGCGACGTTTCCCGTGAAGGACCGATGTCGACACGAGTCTTGTAACGCTCGAACAAAGTCAGCATAGGCCAAGCTGACCCAGTCGTAAGTCCCAATCAAGTGTAGATCACGGACCGCAGGTAGGTAGTAAAGCAGCACTCTACTACCCTTGTTAGGGGAAAACGTCCCTGACAGCAAGATAAGCACAAAGATGCGCACCCGCTGCACTCGGGTGGTCACATAATCCTCGAAAGCTGCCGCCAGAGTCGATCGACGAATGCCTTTGGCGCTAAAATGACTCGACTCTACCTCAGCACAAGCCCGAACAGCAATCGGAACCAACAGCTCCTCAACCTCATGAGAGAAGACGCTAATCTCGTTGTCGAACGACAGCGCAGTAGAACTAAACTCCAGTCTCGTAATGAGACTAAAGTCGGTTGGGGTGACCATCATCTCACCCAAGGGAAGTGGAAAGTATTGGTGGTGTCCCAAAAGAAATCCACCAAGGCACGAGCCACGCGGTGACTCCTGCTAGAGGAAATCATGGCCGCCGAGGTCTCAAACAGTGCAGTCAACCCGCAAGACTCTCAGAGAAGTCTCACCTCCATCGACACTGATATACATCTTGTACAGGTTGCCTAGGATATCGCAGCCTGAGCCGTGGTAGCGCGTCCTACCAACCGTGATCCCACGTCGCACCCTCTCAGAAATATGGTGGACGGGGGAAAAGTACAGAGTCCGCTCATCCCACTCAGGGAGGGGACCAAGAAAAGTGGATGTGTCAACGTCCTCCTCTACGTGCTCATGCTCCCGTCGTGTGTCTCGAGACTGTGAACCTGAACCTCACTGTCTAGCCATGCTACATTGTGCAAAATCATCAAAAATTAAGGTTCTATAGTATCTAAGGTTCGCTTAGCCTCAAGATACTATGTTCGCAAAAAACAGAGTGCGTAGAACTAAAACAGAGCACAATTTCAAATTGAGCATACATGGCATTTTTCAAGCATCCAAACAATTTCTTGTAATATTATGGTAATTATTGTGACAAATTGGACAAGAATTGCTAGCAAGAACACCAAGAACAAGCTACATTCTTTTCCCGACCTTAAGAGGTCCAACAATGGTGATTTGTTCGTTTCTTCACCAAATTGAGTCAAACAAGTCTCAAATTACTCTCAAGGAAATATATAAACATAATCAAGCAATTTCACGGCATAAAATTTGACAAATAAAGTGAATTAAGCATTATAAGTTTTGAATTTTTAAGAAATTAGTGAACAAACATGTGCAAAATTCATCAAAACCGAAGTTAGTTTGGAGAAAAATTTCATTGATCGGGAAAATAGATTAAATAAGCTTCGATTTGCAACAAATTTGAGCAAATTCGGTTGAGAAATGAGTAAGAACGAGTGGATTGAAGCTCAGTGGAGATTCTTAAGCAAAAGCAAGCAGCAGCAGCGAAAATGACGAAGAAAGGGATATATACGGAAGTCCCGACTCTAGCACTAAGCACAAGCCTTGGCGCCAAATGATAAGATTTAGCGCCTAGCGCTAAAGCCAAATATGTGGCGCCAACATAATTTTAGTGGCGACAGAATTCTCAGCCACTCATTGCGGTTATTTCGACCTCTTACAACATTTTGGGTTCCTTGGTATGCCAGTTAGCCCCTCTAAGCAATTTGACATGATATAGTAATTGGCTTGATTACAATTGCAAAAAGTGATCTACTTGATGAACGATCGTCTCACTTAGCTTAAAGCGCCTAAGCATTGGCTCCTCGCAAAGCACTGACATAATGGTTCATATAGCAAAAGCACCGACGCAATGGTTCATACAACAAAGGCACCGACATACTGGTTCACAATTCAGAAGGCACCGACGTACAGGTTCAAAAGCAGCAAAACCGTCGATGGTGGCATAGCGGAAGCAAAGTTCAAGCGAGCTTTTAAAGATCGACAAGCGTTGGTCTTCGGTAATTTTCCTCGGAATATTATCGCAACAAATGAGGATAGCTTCAGGCAAGGATATCTTCAGCAACATTTCCTAGCTTATGGAGAATTGTCACAAACAATTGGAGGTGATTTCAAGCAGAATTATCTTCGATCGTGTTCCCTGGCTTGCAGAAGATGGTCACAAAGTGCTAGAAGGTCGTTTCAAGCGAAGCAATCTGCGATGGGGTTCTCTAGCTTGCAGAAGTCTATCATGGCAGAATTGGACGTCGTTACTAGCGTAGCAGTCTTTGGGCGGCATTCTCTAGCTTGCAGGAGGTCGTCAAAACAAACAGTAGGATGGCGTTCTCTGGCTTGCGGAAGGTTATCAAATACAGCAATACAACAACAAATTAAATTGGTTACCCTCTAGAGACGTGTTCTCGACGGTGCAAGATACGCGTTTCTTAACTCTTTTATCTGTTTAACTAACGCTAGTTTGCAGGTAACGGTGTTATAAGAGTGATTTAGGATCGCAAAACGTTCTGAATCATTCTCCGTCCCTATCGATACTTTGACTTTTGTTTTCGAACTTGCGTTTCTCCAAACTAAGTCAAAGTGGGGCTTCCGTAGACACCCATTTGTGTTTCCCCAAAACCAAACCCGGTGATGAGTACCTTTCTCATCGAATCATAATCGAATGAAGTGAAAGTGTGGAAGGTCTAGTGTTGCGAATAGTGTTAATTCTGTTCTCTTCTCTCTGTTTTCGAAAACCTATTTTAAGAAAAACAGCCAATCCAGTTTGGTTTGATCCATAGCAAGGGTCCATTAATGGTGTAGTTGGATGGGGTTTGAAAAGAGCTTTCCAACAATATATTATAAGCCCAATTCCGATGAATAATGAGGAAGTTATGGCCAAATTACTAAACTGGGCCCGGTTTGATACTTATATGCGGCCCAATGATCTAGAGGAGGGCCTAATATGGATTTATTATTCCTAATGCAATTACAATTGATTTTAGTCTTCTAGATTCTTCTAGAAGGTTCTTTTCATTCCTAATTAAATTAGCATTGATAAATTGACTTTGGTTAACTTTTTGGAGTTTTAATCTGAATAAAAAAGTGTTTTTAAGGAAAATACGATTTTGCCCTTCTGTACGGCTAAATTTTATCGAAATTAAGAAAACGCGTGAAAATAATTATTAGCGCATGACGACAGGGATTAGCGCCAGGCGCTAATGCTTGGCGCCTGGCGCTAATGTTCAGCGTCTGGCGCTAACCTATTTTATTCTCGTCGAAACTCTGATTAGTTTTTCTATCCGTTTGGCTAATTTTCTCTATAAATAGCCTCCTAAAACTTCCGTTTTAAATCATCAAAAATAATCAAATAGCATCAATTCTGTAGTTTTCTTATTCTCTAGTTTTTTAAGAATTCTTCTCTCTCTCAAGCCTTTTACAAACAAAATTCCGCATTCTCAAGACCAAGAAACACCTAGCCTAATTCGAAGTTGCCTTCACCCTAGACGTGAAAGGTTTTAATATTTTTGAGGGTTTGGTCCTAAATATCTATTTCAATTATTTAATTTAATTGTTTGATTTATTATTTTCCTTGAAGTTACTAACGTGTGTATCTTGTTATTAGAAAGAGATACGAGGCATCCAAGTAAGTGTTTTTAATTGTTTAATTGATATTATTATATAGAAATCATGTCTAGGTTGTTATTATGATTCCTAGTGTCATGTTAGGGCGTTTTTATCTTCCTAGTATCATGTTTAGGGTAACAACTATAATTTCTAATATCAAATATGACAATTGTGATTCCTGTGATGCTTCCTATTTTCTTTCCTAATATTCATGTTAGTATCATGTTAGGGTTAAAGCTTTGATTTTTATTGTTTAGTGACATGCTAGGGTTTGTTATTAATCTTGTTAGTATCATGCCTAGGATCTTGCTATTATTATGCTTTAAAATGATTAATCTTGTTAGCATATAACGTGCAGGGCTTGAGAGACAGTAAGAAATTAGCAAAAGGGGAAGTAACGCTTCGAGTAGGAAATGGAGAAAATTTTGTTGCACTTGCTATTGGAAGTTATCACTTGAGACTTCCCTCTGGACTTATTTTGGTGCTTAATAACTGTTATTATGTACCAACAATAACTAAAAACATTATTTCAGTTACTGTTTTAGATTCTGAAGGATTTTCATTTGAAATAAGAGACAAATTATGTTTTATTTCTAAAGAAAATATGTTATATGCTAACGCAAAGTTAATTAATGGTTTGTATGTTTTAGAATATACAACTCATGTCTACATCATTGATCATAAAAAGCAAAGAACAGATAGTTCAAACCCAACTTACCTGTGGCATTGTAGGCTTGGTCACATTAACCAAAAGCGCATCCAGAAATTACATAAGGATGGACTCCTCTCTTGTTTTCATTATGAATCATTTGAAAATTGTGAGTCATGCTTGCTTGGGAAAATGACTAAGTCACCCTTCACGGGTATAGGTGAAAGAGCTAGTGACATTTTGGGACTCATACATACAGATGTGTGTGGACCAATGAGTTCAAAAGCAAGGGGTGGATTTAATTACTTCATTACTTTTACTGATGATTTAAGTAGATATGGTTATATTTACTTAATGAAGAATAAGTCGGAAGCCTTTGAAAAGTTCAAAGGATTCAAAGTACAAAATCAACTTGGGAAGACAATTAAAGCATTGCAATCTGATCGTGGTGGTGAATATTTGACCCAAGAATTTGATGAACATCTAATAAATTGTGGAATACTTTCACAGTTAACTCCTCCAAGAACGCCACAGTTGAATGATGTGTCAGAAAGGAGGAATAGGACCTTACTAGATATGGTTCGGTTCATGATGAGCTTTACTGATCTTCACATATCATTTTGGGGATATGCATTAGAAGCAACTGCCAGAGTACTAAACAGAAACCCGTTCAAAGTAGTTGAGAAGACACCATATGAGTTATTGACTGGAAAAGTTCCAAAGATGTCTTATCTCAAGATTTGGGGGTGTGAAGCTTATGTAAAACGTTTACAAGGCGATAAACTACACCCTAAATTAGACAAGTGTTTCTTTGTAGGCTATCCAAAAGAAACAAAGGGGTATTACTTCTACAATCGCGAAGATAACAAAGTTTTTATTGCTCGCGATAGTGTCTTTCTAGAAAAGGAATTCCTCTCTAGAAAGCCAAGTGGGAGTAAAGTAGTTCTCGAAGAAATTCGAGACGAGCAACAAATGGATGTGGATAACACCACATCAGAGGCGAGGTTGCATGAGTCGATTAATCATGCGCCGGAGCAAGCTAATTCGACTAGCGAGACTCCTATCGTCCCACTTGAATCTAATTCATGCGAAAATCTTCAAGAAGTTGGAGAGAATATTTCTATTGTTGCTCCTACCCCACGTAGGTCTGCCCGAATCAGAAACAAACAGTTTGTTGAGGTTCTGATAACTGAGGATTCTGAAATCTTCATATTGGAGAATGAAGAACCTACTAATAAGCTTTGGCGAGCGCCAACTCAGATAAATGGCTTGAGGATATGAGGTCCGAAATGGAATCGATGTCTGAAAATGAAGTGTGAACCCTAGTTGACTTGCCTAATGGGGTAAAACCTATTGGTTGCAAATGGGTTTAAAAGATTAAAACAGACAAGGATGGAAATTCCTACATCTATAAAGCAAGATTGGTTGCAAAAGGGTACAGACAGATTCATGGTATTGACTATGATGAAACCTTTTCCCCAATAGCTATGCTTAAGTCCATTCGGATCCTTCTAGCGGTTGCTGCATTTTTTTATTATGAAATTTGGCATATGGATGTCAAAACCTCCTTCTTGAATGGGTTCTTAACGGAGGAAGTGTATATGATACAACCTGAGGGTTTTGAAGATCCAGAAAATCTTAGAAAGGTATGCAAACTTCAGAAATCTATTTATGGATTGAAGCAAGCATCCAGAAGTTGGAATCTTCGCTTTGATAAAGCAATCAAACAGTTTGATTTTGTCAAAAGTGAAGAGGAACCTTGTGTATACAAGAAGTCTAGTGGGAGCAGCATTGTTTTCTTAGTCTTTTATGTAGATCACATACTACTCATGCGGAATGACATACCAATGCTTGAGTCAGTCAAGGAATGGTTGAAGAGTTGTTTTCCATGAAGGACTTAGGTGAGGCTGAATACATATTGGGGATCAAGATCCATCGAGACAGATCTCGAAGGATGATTGGATTAAGTCAAGAGACTTATATTGATAAGGTTCTTGATAGGTATTCCATGAAAGACTCTAAGAGAGTCTAAGAGAGGATTTCTCCCCATGTCTCATGGCATTACGCTCAGTAAATCTCAATGCCCTAGCACGCTAGAAGAGATGAGACGTATTGTTGATAAACCTTATGCTTCGGCAATAGGGTCAATCATGTATGCCATGATATGTACAAGGCCGGATGTTGCATATGCTCTGAGTATGTGTAGCAGGTTTCAGGCAAATCCAGGAGAAGCACACTGGACAGCTGCGAAGAACATCCTTAAGTACTTGAGAAGGACTAAAGGAATGTTTCTAGTATATGGTGGCGAAGATGAGTTGGTTGTCAAAGTTTATACAGATGCGAGTTTCCAAACAGATAGAGATGATTTTAGATCACAATCTTGATACATTTTCTGTCTAAATGGAGGAGCAGTGAGCTAGAAGAGTTCGAAGCAAAGCACTGTCGCAGACTCTACGACAGAATCAGAGTATCTAGCTGCTGGTGAAGCAGCTAAGGAAGCAGTTTGGATTAAGAAGTTCCTAACTGAGCTGGATGTCCTACCAAGTGCTCAAAAGGGAATCGAGTTGTATTGTGATAAAAATGGCACCATTTCTCAATCAAAGGAGCCTAAGTCACACTTCAAATCCAAACATGTAGAGAGGAAGTATCACCTCATTCGATAGATCGTTGATAGAGGAGATGTCAAGATGTGCAAAATTCATACGGATAACAATATTGTTGATCCACTTACTAAACCCCTTCCACTTCCAAAGCATGAGAAACATGCTAATGAATCTAGATTGAGGCAAATAATGTAATTAGAAGTTGTATTTGTTTTTGGAGAAAACTAAGTTACAAATTTAATACATTCATTTGCAGTATTATGTTTGAACAGAAATTTTATTATTTCTCTTATTTAATTATGGTTTTCGATATTAAATAAAATGTACAAAATAATTATGAATTGATGGACTCATCAGGTTGATGACCTGATGAATGAAACCCCACAGGTGAACAAAATCCATATATTATTTGAGTTTTTAGTTCAGAATCATTAAACTGGACATAAATGATTTCTTAAATTGGACTAGCATGTAAGATTGATTGGATAGTGCAGTTTCATGGGCTATAGGAGCATATTGATGATGCTCGGTCAATCACATGGATATGCATGAATGATGCATGATTGAACTATAGACCTACTTTGAAGTTCAAGTGTAGAACTTCCGGATATATTAGTGGATTCCTTTGACATGAGTGGAACACTGATTCCATTCAATGATTGATTTAACTGTGGTACACTCAAACGTCCAGCCGTAACTGGGGATTATAAAGGGTGTTTCCCGGTTGCTTCATGAGTTGAGTGGGAGCCTTGGTTGCCACAAGATTGGATTGAGTCTACCTATTTAATTAGGAATGTGTCTTGGCCCCTTGAAGAGGGAGAATTCAGAAAATGCATGGCCGTGCTCAAATGCATTACATAGTAATCATTTTTTCTGTGAATCTAACTCAGTATTTCAAGAAAAGATTTATAGACTAATATGATCACGACATGAGATGCAATCATATCATCAAATCGACATACGTTGACTTAAGGAATTTGAATATTGCGCACTTGTCTCAGACAAGTGGGAGATTGAAGGAGTTATGTCTTCGATAAGTGCAATTACTAGATATATCAAGGATCACAATTATGGAGATAATTAGTTCATTCTATTCGGTCGCCAATGTTTGGTGCTAGATATGACAATTGATCTTTGGGCTAGCTTAATGGCCAAAAGCCTTATAGAATGGAACCTACAAGGTCACACATAAAAGTATTGGGTTAAACAAGTTAGAGGCCCATTATTGGGCCTCATGAGTTCATGACATACCATGTTGATAATTGGGCTTGGAGAGTTAGAAGAGTCTAATGGGTTTGGACTTGACATGGTTTTATTTCTAGATATGATCTATAAATATAAATCATGCCTAGGGTTGCATGACACAACAATTGACATACAGTGAATTGTCACACAAGCAACCAAGCTTCCCAAAACCCTAACTCTTTCTCTCTCTACTCGACCCTCTCTCTCTCTTCCCTTTCCGTACGGCCTTCCTCCTTGGGTGGAACGTATGGTGGCACGTGGGTGGTGTTGTGGTGTGTTCGTGGCTCAAATCTCCGTTGAAGGTTGATTGAAGTGTTTAGTCACAACTAACTAGCAATAGTGGAGGTTTAATCCGTGCTCGTGGACTAAGTAGAGGAATCACACGTGGGGTTCTTGTTCTCCTTATTGTTCTTGTTCGATCACTTGTGGAATCACGCTTCAAAGGTATACTTCTTACTTCTTTATGTGTTATGCATGAGACCCTTGGTTTAGGTGCTTTATGAATATGATTCATGTTTAATCCGCTGCTTAGTACCTATAATTCCCTACACTATGCAGGAGACGATGGCTAGAATTAAATAGACGGCTACTAAGTCAAGGAGACGGCGTGCTCTAGAAGTGCCTGTCGAAGAGATTACTCCGGATGAGGAGTACAATGGGTCGGAGGAGCGAGCGAGTTCTTCTCAGGCGGCATCCCATCTACTCCCGGTGATGGGATTCTAAGAGAGTCAGGCGGTGAGGAAGCCGTCTCTTCTCATGACTCAGATGAAGAGTCAGGCAGTGAAGAGGTCGCTGAACGATCCAGGTCAGAGGCATCATGCTCTAACCTAGAAGATATTACGGCTGATTATTAATAGCCGTCTAGGGGGGCTTCTTCTTTAGACCCTACACAAACGGGCATGTCCCCTAAGGACATTGCTACCTTGGAAGGTAGCTTCCAATCTTTTAAGGACACCCACCATATAGTAGACGGCTGGTGACAGGCTAAAGTCGTAATCACCTAATAAAAAATAATACCTAAATCCACTAACTATGTAGATAGGGAAGAAGGGTCGAACCACAGGGAAACGAGTTAATTTATTCCTAATTAATCAAAATAATCTAAATTATCAAGTAACCAAATTGTTGTTATAAAAGGCAAATAAACTACTAAGAGTAAGAGTAAGAAGGAATAAAAGTAAGAGGGAATTCAATGAAATAAAATCCTAGAGCATAGGTTTACCAATAAACAATATTCCAGGGTAAAACATAACAATCAATCATTAATGCATCAATTAATCAGATCATAAAGGGCTTTCACTACATATTACAATCACAAAGTTAATTTACCGGTATTAAATCTCATCTCTCGAATCTCGACTTAACCATTTATAAATTAGTCCGCCTATTGAAACTAAGCCTAAACATCAATTCTCATCTCTCGAATCTCAAATCAATATTGCTAAACTCATACAATTAAACCAGGCCTAATCTAATTGCATAGCATTAAATCAATAAATAGGAAAATAATTAAGCATTGACAATCAACAATCATAAATTACCCCTTCATATTATTTAATGGATCCCCATAAACCCTAGAAATAAAACTACTCACACATAATTAAATCTAAACTAAATAAAGCAATTAAATAAGTCATAAGAGAATAAAGGAAAAAAATTGCTGAAATTAATAGAGAAGAAATCGTTACCATAATCAATGGAACTACAAAGTTGAGTCAAGATTTGTAGACACCTAAAAATGTCTCCCCAAAACCAAACCCGATGATGAACAACCTTTCACCGCCATTATTGATCGGGTTGAGTATTTAATTTTTGGAGTGCTTAAATCCATATTTTCATTTCATAAACCAACCCAATTCCTATCCCATTTCCCCAAACCATAACTTATTTTCCTCTTTTCATGCCTTTAAACCCAAAATAATTCATTTCGTGTCCTTTAAAATCATTCATTTCGTGTCCTTTTTATAAAAATGTTTAATCTAGTTTATTTTGGTCCATAATCTGGGTCTGATGATTTAATAATTGGATGGGGCTTTAAAAGAGCTTTCCAACGATATATTATAAGCCCAAATCCAAGTTATAACGAATAAGTTATGGCCAAAATATTAAACTAGCCCAAACCGAACCTAAGCCCACCTTACTTACGACCCAATGATCATGTGGAGGGTCCAAATTATTTGATCCAATTCCTAAACCAATTAGGATAAATTAGTAGCTTCTATAAGTTTCTAAAAGATCTTAATTATTCATTTTTGAAAGATAAGATTAAAGAATTACTCCTTTTTTATAAAGTCCTAATTTTATTCGAATTGAAAGACATTCAAAGATAGGTAGAATTAACTGAGGGTTCTGACCAAATCAACTTTATTTTTTATTTAATTTAATTTAATTTCCATTTACTTTATATTTTTATTGAAGTTACTAACAGTTTATTCATGATGTAGCAATTTAAAGGAACGCGCGGAATGTGAGTAATTAATTAATTTAATTACTCATATTTTATTTTTTATATTGCTAGCATCATGATTAGGTTATTTTATATTTGATTTGACTAACGCTATTATTGTTGAATTGCTTCCAATATTAATGTTTATTCTATTATTGTTATGATCACCATATTGCATGTTAAAGGGAATATATAATTGAAAATCACGCCTAATAAGATAATTTGGACAACCGGTTTAGGTTCCTTTTTAATCTTGTTATTTAATTCAAGTGATCACAAATATTTTAGAATAATATGTTGCATTAATATTCAACCAATTTATCTTAATAATAGATTGGAGCAAGTTGAATATTTTGTTTGTATGCCTTTGAGATCGCAGGAATCACTTTTTACTATAAGAATCGAGTAGAGGCCAATACGGGCGAAAGTGACTCCATGACTCACTTCGTATCATCATCCCCGATCCTCCTTTCGTGGTCCCGAACCATATGGAGTTAGTAATCTCATGGATTATGAATGGGGTGTAACCTTCACGGGTCAATCGTTGTTGTCTTCGTTGTCCCTTATTCGTGGTTTCCTTTTATGATCCGTGAACGGTTTACAAGTTCCTTAAAAACTTGTTGGCGGCTCCCTACTTTCCTTGTCCCTAATCGTATTATGTCAATTCCCACTTCCTATGAGTGCCAAGCATATTCACCACATGCTTTTAATGTAGGCGCACTTCGAGTGACGCCTACAAGATCAAGAGTAAAAGTTGAGAGAATTCTAGAGAGAGAAATAATCTAAGTAAAGAGAGAAAGTCTAAAAAAGAAGGTAAACAAAAATCAAGTACTAAAATCGTACTTAAACAAACTCTAAAACAATCCTAATTAGAAACTATGAATTCGGAAAATCAGGTGCTCCAGAAACACGCCCGCCCAATCGGGCCCGCCTTTTTCTTCGCACCTCTTCTAAGTAGCTGCGCCCAATCGAGCTAATGCTCACCCGATCGGGTGCGCCTTGCTAGTAGCCACTGACTGCGCGCCTGCCTGATCGGGTGTAAGCTTGCCTGATCTGGCCCGGCTTCACCTCGAGGCTTGGACTTCGATTGGGCTTTAATTCTTCGGCCCAATCCGGTTTTCCTCTTTGGGACTTGAATACTTGGTCCAAATGCCCCGATATCACATATACCGAGCCCTTAATCACCGGCTTGATGACTCTAGCCGGCCTTGGGCTTCAAAAACGGTCGTGCTCCTCTAATGTCCATAGTTGCTCCATGAAAACCCAGGAAAATGCTCCAAAAGTGCAATTTCCTACAAAACTCAAGCAAAACTACAAAAACACTAGAAATCACCAATTATTAATAAAAGTGGCTCTAAAGAGCCAAAAACACTACTAATTATGACCAAGGGACGGGGGTAAAATACTATGTAAATTAGACAAATCAAACTCCCCCAAGCCAAACCTTTGCTTGTCCATAAGCAAAGAGCTCATCAATGAACATATAAAACACGCTTCATCCCAAGTAATCAAAATCAAGCCCAAACGACTCAAGGCAAATCTAATGAACATGCTTCAATGTCAATAAATCTCATTCATCTAATCACTCTTCCTCCCCAACAATTGTCAAGTAGAGCAAACCACATGAGCATATAGAATTCAAGACTAGTGCTCACACACTCAACTCTCATTTATGTGGCGAGTAAAAGATGTACTTGATCGCTCTCCAACTAACCCCTTTAATGTGAACAATGCCCTCCCAACTCACACTCTCGTGTGTTTAAAAAGATGTACACTCAACCTACTAGTCGACTAGAAATATGTCAAATCATAACTTGCATTGATAAACAACACTTTCACATTCATACAACTCTATGCACAATGGTCGAAAGGTCTTTAAAGCTTGTAATGTAAGGCTAGGGTAAAAGGTAGGATAATAGGAAAATGTGAGAGAAAAGTCATGCTTAAAGGAGTCATATCCTAACAAACCCAAGATCAAAATAACAATGACCAAACCATCTTCAATCATAACTTAAACTCCACAAAAGTTCACCAAACAATCCCATACATAACAACAATCCCAACACTTACACATTCACTCACAAAAATATGATAATAAAGAATTAGAGTGAATTAAAACAAACTTTGAACTCATTCTTTTTCTTTTCTTTCTTTTTTTCAAATTAAACTTGAACTTCTTTTTTTCATGAATTTTTTTCTTTTTTTTTTTCTTGAGCAACCTTCACATAGAACATTTGAACATTTGTAACAATTTTTTTCTTTGATCTTTTTTTTTCTTTATCTCACATTGGAATTTTCAACTTTGAAACACAAACTATCAACATTTTTCCAGTCACAAAATCAAAAGAACAAACACTCTTCTTTTATTCCCACATTATGCAAATAAAGTGCACATCACAACTCCCTCACCTCACCAACTAATAGCTCTCCCAAGCCAATCTTGGGACTAGTAACCAATGGGGCTCATATAGGCTTGTAATGTGGCTAAATAATCAATAAAAAGGGCACAAGCAACAACATGGGTAGCAAGAAGGAAACAAATGTATCTAATATCGTCTGAAGGCTACCTAAAAAAAACAAATGTCTTCGTCCTCCTCAATGTGCATAATATTGAGCCATACAAACATTACTAATAGTTGCAAACCAACACTCAAATTCCTTGACATACCAGGAACTATCACACAATTCCTAATCAAATCAACTAGTGAAGCACTATATTCACAAACGGTTGGCAAAATTGACGCATGTTTAGGCATCCGAACAATTAAACTTCAAATCATGATCAACAAATTCACAATGCTCATTATCATATACAAAAATTCAAAACAATATTTTCCAAGTATGGGACACAGGGAAGCATGATTTACAATTCATTGGAACGTATTTTTGGATTTTTTTTTTATTTTTCAATTTTTTTGTATTTTTCATATAGGAAAGCAATAAAAACTACACTAGAAAGCAATTAAATCTATACTAGAAAGCGATAAATAGAGAAAAGGGAGAAAGAGTTACCATATGTACAAGATCATCTCCTCCCAATCCAAATCAAACAGTGCCCTCATTGACTTGGGGGTGTAGCTAGGAGTAGCTACTCCTCATCATCATCCTCATCCATCCTCTGATAGCCACCTCCATAGCTAGAGTCGGCGCCACCATGGCTCGTACCAACGCCACCATAACCCGAACCACCTACAAAGTAGTTAGGATCTACATTCCCCCCCCCATCCCACCAAAAGGAGCATCGGCCCCATAACCATGGACCGAAGAATAGTCCACGTAAGTACCATAGGCTCCGGGGGTTGAATACCCTCCTTGGGGGTATTGAAACCAGTTGGGAATAAGAGCCTTGGGGGGAATAGCCCCTCGACGTGGATAATCATCGTACATGGGGTATAAACCCCTCCCGAGGTTCCTCTCCACATGCTTAACCCTCCTATCTAGAGAACCTACTCTAGAGTCTAGGTTTTGCACCATACCCTCTACTCTCTCCTGCCCCCTCTCAATCCTATCAAGTTGGCTCATAAAATCCGAAAATTCATATGGGGCATAGGGGTTAATGTTGTAATCAACGGAGGAGGTAGGAACGTCATATGTGTAGGATTGGGTTGGTGGTTGGAATTGAGGTGATGGGTGGGGTGGTGGTGTACGGTGAGCCGCTTGAGCCTCTCCTTGACCGTCTAGCTCAAAAGTGTATGAAGGCTTTCCCTTCTCAAATTTTGTCAAGGTGGGGTTGGGTAGCTTAAAAGCTTGGTCTCTCCTGCCCGACTCTCGGTGAACTATCCACCATGTCTCACTTCCCATGGGTTGAACCCAGTTACGGCCTCCTAGGTAAGCTAGATCCATAAGGAAAGAGCCCTCTACTTTCCTATGGCCGGTCGCGGTCCAACCTAGATGTTTTACCGCTATGTGGGTAACCAACTCCCCAAAATATATATGTGCCCTAGACCTACCCCCCTCGGCCGCATTGGCCGCCCTTTGGAAGTGTTGGGCTATCCTATGCGGTATGTTCAATTTTTCGGCACTACGGATCATGTAGGAGGCCAACAACTCTAGCTCATCCCTCCTAACATTAGCTGGCTCATGCCTCCCAAAGATGGTGAGGCCAACAAATCGTTGCCGAAACTTTGGGACGGGATGTTGAATCCATGTCCCCTTGGCATGCTGGAGGTTAGTTAAACCCTCCCCGGTGAGTCTTCTATAGACCACGGCAATGCGGTCTTGGGAAGGTTTAATGGGTTTATCCGAATTTAGCTCAAAAAAATTTCCAAATTCTTTCAAAGTCATACGCACATCATTGTTAAGCAAACGGAATTGAACATGAGTAATCAAAGCATTATTTTTAATCACATTGAAACTAGAAATAAATTTCAAAGTCAAATAATCATAAGTGTCATAATGCATTTGAAAAAAGCCACTCATTCCAATACCCTTGAATATTTTTCTACCAATTTATCAAGTCCTAATCTAGACAATGTAGGGTGGTGAACAAAGCGTGTAGAAATTACATGCCTCTCAATGAGGTTAAGCATCCTAGTCCTTTGCTCAGTTGAGGTGATTACCACTTCGCTCCATCCCAGAATTTGGAGTTTCGGGTCAACCATTGGTTGCTGTTGTTGCCTCTAACTCTCACCCCTTTGTTTCCTTGATCTTTTGGAAGCCATTTGAGTGTAAAATGTAGGATTTTGAAGCTTTCTCTCTCTTAGGGTTTTGAGAAATCTTGAGAGAAAGTGGTAGAAATTTAGTGGAGAATGTAGAGAAAGGTGAAAGGATGAAGAATATGTAAAAATTATTGGGTTTTGATGGATGAATTTGAGGAGATCTTGAAAAGAAAGTGAGGTTGAAGGTATGAAAATGGAGGTTTTAGAGAGAGAAAGTGTGAATGAAGAAGACAAAATAAGGAAGAAAAGAAAAGAAGGGAGGAGAAAAAGAAAGAAGTAGCCCGGATCAATTAGGTGTGCCCGATCAGGCGAGCTTCCGCCCGATCAGGCGAAAGAGGTAGTTCCAAATATTGCAGTTGCGTGCCCGATTGGGCGACCTCAGCCCGATCGGTCGCGAACTCGAAGAAAATTTCTCCCTTTTATTCGCCTGATCAGGCGAGCTTCGCCTGACATATCTTTTTCCTTCACTCGATTTCTCCGAAAATCCGCCCGATCAGGCAGCTTTGCCCGATCGGGCAAATTTCCCTAGGATTTCCTTCCTCACATGCGCGCCCGATCGGGCAAAATAAAGCTCCGAAATTTCTTCACTTGAGCGCCCGATCTAGACTCCTTTCCCGATCGGGCGTATTTTTGCTCTATCCTTACATGTGCGCCCGATCGGGCGACCTCCGCCCGATCGGGCCCGTGCCCAGCTCGGAGTACGAAATCTTCTTCTTTTTCTCTTTAAATCTCCTTACTTGTTGATTTAATACCTATACAAAAACACTTTGGAAAGGTGAAATTACACTCTCCTCACCTCTCTCTAAAAAAATAAAAATAGAGGAAAGGAAAAACTAGTCTAGAAAGCACGAAATACGAGTTGCCTCCCGCAAAGCGCTGGTTTATTTAGTTCCTGCACGACCCTCTTACCACATTGTAGCTCAAGTTGAGCCGGAACCGCTTAGGTGAAGTAGTTCAACCGCACCAATCGTAGCCCCCTCATGATATAGCTTAAGTCTTTGGCCATTAACCTTGAACTCATTACCATGCTCATCAAATAACTCCATAGAACCAAATTTGTTAGCCCTTTTGACAGTAAAAGGACCTAACCACCTTGACTTTAACTTTCTTGGGAATAGTTTAAGTCTAGAGTTGAACAACAACACTTTATCACCCTCCTTGAACTCTCTCGAAAGGATCATCTTGTCGTGTCATATCTTTGTCTTCTCCTTGTAGACACGTGCACTATCATAGGTCGTCAACCTAAACACATCAAGTTGGTTAAGTTGAAGTAGCCTCTTTTCTCCTACTAGTTTAGCATCCAAATTGAGCTCCTTAATAGCCCAATATGCCTTGTATTCTAATTCCACCGGAAGATGACATGCTTTGCCGTACACAAGTCTATATAGAGTAGTACCTATTGGGGTCTTAAACACAATTTTGTATGCCCAAAGGGTGTCATCCAATTTATCGCTCCAATCTTTCCTCGATTTTTCCACCACCTTCTCTAGAATGGCCTTGATCTCACGGTTAGAAACTTCAACTTGGCCGCTAGTTTGGAGGTGGTAGACTAAACCTGTCCTATGGTAACACCATACTTTTTGAGGAGGGTATCTAACTTCCGCTCGTGAAAGTGGGATCCTCCATCACTGATTATAGCTCTAGGCACTCCAAATCTTGGAAAGATGGTCTTCTTGAAAAGTATGTGGACCACCTTGGCATCATTAGTAGGAGTGGCAATGGCCTCAACCCACTTGGATACATAGTCAACGGCGACAAGTATAAAGCGATTCCCATTTGAAGAAGGGAACGGTCCCATGTAATCAACACCCTAAACATCAAAATTTTCAACTTCTAGAATCCCAGTTTTAGGCATCTCATGCCGCCACAAGATGTTGCCAGTCCTCTGGCAAGAATCACAAGCTTGCACAAAAGTGTTAGCATCCTTAAACATAGTAAGCCAATAGAAACCTGACTCATTAATCTTGGCCACCGTTTTGGTGGGTCATGATGTCCTCCATTCGGGAACACACCGGCGAAATAATCCATCTGCACACTCACGAAACAAAAAAGGATCATCCTAAAAATAATGTTTAACATTAGAAAGGAATTTCTTTTTCTGTTGGTAGGACAAGTCAGGAGGTAGAGTACCACCCACTAAATAATTAGCAAGATCAGCATACCAAGGGTGTTGCTCTACAACTGCATACAGGTAGTCATCAGGGAAAGAATCATCTATAGAAAGAGAATCCTTACCCTCATCATACCTGATACGTGACAAGTGGTCTGCCTACGTTCTCTGCACCCTTTTTATCCTTTATCTCAATCTTGAAATCCTGGAGCAAAAGAACCCAACGGAGTAGCGTAGGCTTTGATTCCGCCTTGGCTATCAAGTACTTCAGAGCTGCATGGTCAGTAAAAATAATAACTCTAGAACCAACAAGATATGATCTAAATTTTTCTAAAGCATAAATCACAGCAAGAAACTCCTTCTCCGTGGTGGCATAGTTGACTTGGGCTTCATCCAAAGTTTTACTTGCATAATAATTAGCATGCAAAACTTTGTTCTTTCTCTGTCCGAGCACGGCTCCTAGTGCAAAGTCACTTGCACCACACATAATCTCGAAAGGAAGATTCCAATCAGGAGCACATATGATGGGTGCCAATATCAAAGCCTTCTTTATCCTGTTAAAATCCTCAAGACACTCGTCAGTAAAAATAAAAGGGGCATCCTTGAGTAAAAGCTGCGTTAGTGGTTTAGCAATTTTAGAAAAATCTTTGATAAAGCGACGATAAAACCCTGCATGACCTAAGACACTTCTAACTCCCTTAACATTAACTGGGGGAGGTAATTGCTCAATCACTGAAATCTTAGCTTTGTCTACTTGTATACCCTTATCAGATACAATATGACCTAGAACTACTCCCTCTGTCACCATAAAGTGACATTTCTCCCAGTTTAGCACCAAATTGCATTCTTCACATCGTTTCAAAATTTTAGCGAGATTTACTAAACATGCATCAAATGAAGAACCATAAACGCTAAAATCATCCATAAATACTTCCATCATAGAATCTATGAAATCAGAAAAAAATGCTCATCATGCAACGTTGAAAGGTAGCGGGGGCATTAAATAAACCAAAGGGCATCCTACGGTATGCAAAAGTACATAAGGACATGTAAATGTAGTCTTTTCCTGATCTTCAGGGTGAATTGGAATTTGGAAAAATCCCAAATACCCATCCAAATAGCAAAAGAACTTATGATTAGCTAACCTTTCAAGCATTTGATCTATAAAGGGAAGGGGGAAGTGGTCTTTTTTAGTGGCGATATTTAATCTACAATAATCAATGCACATACGCCACCCTGTAACAGTTCTAGTGGGAATCAATTAATTTTTCTCATTTTTAATCACAGTCATCCTACCTTTTTTAGGAACCACCTGTACAAGACTTACCCAATTGGAGTCAGAAATAGGATAGATAATATCTGCATCAATTAATTTCATAACCTCTTTCTTGACTACTTCTTGCATATTAAGATTCAACCTTCTCTGGGGTTGAATGCAGGGCTTATAGTTGTCCTCTAAATGTATCCTGTGCATACAAAAATCAGGGCTAATACCCTTAAGATCATCAATACTGTACCCAATTGCTCTTTTATGGGTTTGAAGAACCTCTAAAAGTTGGGATGTTTGTAGGTCATCAATTGCAGTACTGATGATCACAGGGTATAGTTCCTGCTCGTCAAGAAAAATATATTTTAAATGAGAAGGGAGAGGTTTTAGTTCAGGTTTCTTAACCTCTGCAGGTTTTGAAACCTGAACTAAATTTACTACCTTCATGGTCTCTTTGGGGTCTAAGTCTTTTAGGGAAAGAGCTTTTTTAATGGCATTTACTTCATTACCCTAGACGCTTGCATTATCTGTAGATAAATTTCCACAAAGAATTTCCTCTAAGGGATCCCTTGCAAGAACCTGTGGTAAGCTATCATCACAAATATCATCTATTGTATCAATCACATCAATAAAAAAAACAATTTACCTCTAACAAAGGTCCTTTCAAACCTTTCCCTAAATTAAAAGTAACATTATCATCACCAACAGAAAGGGTTAGTTTACCATTTTTGACATCAATAATGGCTCCTGCAATGTGGAGAAAAGGTCTACCTAATATAATGAGAATTTGTGTATCCTCAGCCATGTCTAAAACAACAAAATCAACAGGGATAAAAAATTTACCAACTCTGACAGGAACATCCTCTAAAATACCTAAAGGGTACTTAACAGAACGATCTGTCATTTGCAAAGTTATATTAGTAACTTTTAAATCACCCATATTAAGTTTAGCACAAACAGACGATGGCATAACACTGACACTAGCACCCAAATCACACAAAGCTTTATCAATGAAAACATTTCCTATATGACAAGGGATAGAAAAACTACCAGGATCCTTTGACTTAGGAGGGGATTTATTTTGCAATAAAGCACTACATTCCCCTGTAAAAGCTACAGTTTCTACCTCATTAAAGGCCCTTTTCCTAGTAAGAATATCTTTCATAAACTAAGCATATGCAGGAACCTGAGTGATTAAATTAGTGAAAGGAATTGTTACCTGCAAGTTTTTCACAACCTCTAAAAAACTTACCGAATTATTTATCAAACTTACTCTTCAATTATCTATTGGGGAATGGTAGTTTGATAACTGGGCTCTGCACATCTCCTCCATTATCCTAAGATTTACCCTGCAAAGAAACATTAGAAGGGTTAGTATCTTTTTGTAGCTCTGCAGGGTTAACAGGATTAGCGTTTGGTATAGAGGAATCAGGATCAGGAACCAGTCCATCTTCCACTACGTGAAAAAATGAATTTGGCACCAGTTCAAACCCGGCCTAAGGCACCGGTTTGAACCGGTGCCAATGTGGGGGTGCCAAAAAGGGGTTTAAAAAGGCACCGGTTCAAACCGGTGCCAAAAGTCGAAATTGGCACCGGTTAACCGGTGCCAAAAAGGCCCACTAAAAATTATTTCAAAGTTTTTGGCACCGGTTAACCGGTGCCATAAAACCCCCAAAAATCATTTTTTTTTTGTCTTTTTTTGCTTAAAAATTAAATAAACTAAATTAAATAAAAACACAAAATATAAATCAAACATCACAATCAATATAAACGATTCTGTTTAATATATATATAATCAATAAAATTTTACAGCATAGATCAATAAAATAAATTACAACATATAAAAAAAAAAATTTCAACATATAAATAAAAAAAAACTACAATATAAATCAAAAAAAAATATTACAACATCACAATCTAAAAATCCCCATATTCTTGATTCTTCGATTATGTATACTTGCGCCAATTAAAACATCAAAAATAAATTTATTAAAATGAATAAGCTGCGAAAAAAATAAAAAAAAACTCAAAAAATAAAAAAAATAGAATTATAATCGATTAAAATAAAAACAAAATCGAAAAAACCAAGAAATCAAAAAATCAAAACAAAATCGAAAAAATAAAAACAAAATCCCAGAAAAAAAATGAAAAAAACCCAGAAATCATAAAAATAAAAACAAAATCGAACAATTAAAAAAACCCAGAAATCAATTAAAATAAAAACAAAAACAAAAAAAAATTGAAATCGAAAAAACCCAGAAAAAATCGAAAATCAAAATCGAAAAACAAAAATCAAAAATCAAAATAAGACAACGAAAGTAAAAATCGAAACACAAAAATCAAAATCGAAAAAAAAGAAAAACAAAAATCAAAATCGAAAAACAAAAATCAAAAATAAAAATCAGACAACAAAAGTAAAAATCGAAACACAAAAATCAAATTCAATAAAAAAGAAACAAAAAACAAAATCGAAAAACAAAAATAAAAAATTGAAAAACCCAGAAATCGAAAAAATAAAACCCAAAACAAACAAATAAAAAACCCAGAAATCAATTAAAATAAAACAAAAACGAAACAAAATTGAACTAAAAAAAACCAAGAAAAAATCGAAAAACAAAATTCAAAAATCAAAAATCAAAATCAGAAAACAAAAACCCAGAAAAAATCGAAAATCAAAATCGAAAAACAAAATTCAAAAATCAAAATCAGAAAACAAAAACCCAGAAAAAATCGAAAAACAAAAATCAAAATCAGACAACAAAAATCAAAATCAAAATCAGAAAAACAAAAATAAAAACCGAAAAAAAAAGTCTAAATCGAAAAACGCAAACCCAGAAATTGAAATCAAACTCGAAAAAAAAATCTAAATTGAAAAACACAAACCCAGAAGTTGAAATCAAACTCGAAAAAAAAACCATATGTTGCATGCATGTTGGTGGTCTTCAAATGAAAGAAAGAAAGGAGAAGGAGATAGAAAGAGAAATAGTGGAAGAGGAGATCGTGAAAGAGGAGGAGAGGAGGAGAGGAAAGAGAAAGAGGAGAAGAGGAGAGAGAGCGGCTGTTATGTATTAGCTAGGGTTGGGGGTGATTATTAAGGGGCGGTTTTTTTTATTAAATAAAGGCACCGGTTCAAACTGGTGGGCTTTATTTTTTTGCCACCAGTTTGAAATGAACCGGTGCCATATGTCTTGGTTCATTAGACCGGCATGTTTTAAGGCTATTTTTGGCACTGGTTTGGACTGAAACGGTGCTAATTAGGGGGTGCCTTTTTGTATTTTTCTACTAGTGTTCCTTTGGCATAGGAGGTCCATCATAATGTGAACCACTCCTTAGAGTGATTGCATTGGCATGATCTGTGTGATGGATTCGTTGCGATGGTAGAGCTCCCTGCTGACGGGCTTGTAAGGTAGATGAAAGCTGCACAATTTAATTATCCATGATTTTATTGTGAGCTATAATTGAATCAATTTGTGCATCCCTACTCTCCATATGCTTTTGCATGTTTGTAAGCATTGCTCTAATTTCTGTCATAGCAGGGTCAGAAGATGAGGAGGGTTGTGCTTGGTTTTTCTAGCCAGAATTAGGATGATCATATTTCTGTTGTGGTGGAGGTTGATGTTGTGTTTGTTGTGAAGGTGGAGGGTTTTGTACATTAGTACTCCGGTAAGAAATATATGGATGGTTCCGGAGACCAGGATTATAAGAGTTAGAGTATGGGTTATTTTGCCTATAGGTTTAAAAGGCATTAACTTGCTTCATGGAACTCCTACAATCTTGCTCCCAATGCCCTACAATTCCACAATTTTCACAAAAAGCTTCATTGTTAGCAACAGCAGAAACATTAGCTACAGAGTTAGGAGCTACAGTAAGACTATCTAGTTTCTGACAAATAGATGTTAACTGAGCTTGCAAAAAGGACATAATCGACATTATGCTTTCCTTTGTTAGCAAACCCTCTCAGATTCCCGTATTGGGAATTGTGTATTGAAATATCTTCGATAACCTGTCCTGCATCTTCCACATTAAGATTCATGAATCACCCACTAGCTGCAGAATCTAAAACTGATCTAGATGAATTTCCAAGTCCATTGTAAAAGGCTTGGATCAATTGCCATTGTGCTAGATTATGGTGGGGGCATTCTCTCTGTAGATCCTTGAACCTCTCCCAAGCCTCATATAGAGTTTCATCAGCCTCTTGGGCAAAGTTCTGAATAGCACTCCTTAGTACGACTGTTCTCTCTGCAGGGTAATATTTATTATAAAAATTCAAGGAAAGAGTTTCTCAGTCAGTAATACCAAGTGCAGTTCTATTCAAACCATAATTTAGCTTTTCCACATAATGAAAAGGGAAAAAGAATCTCCCTGATTTGGTCCTGCGTGACCCCAGCTTGTCTAATGGTGTTGTAATATTGGCAGAAATTTGCAATGTGAAGATTAGGATCTTCACCCTTAGCCCCACTGAATTGCTTCCTCTCTATCATTGTGATAAATTCGGGTTTGATTTCAAATTGCACTTCATCAAGGGCCGGAGTGGGAGTAAGGTGTGGAAAATCTGTGAGCTTTGGCCGCGAGTAATCACTGAGCTTCTTTGGTACCGCCATCTCTGATTCTGGATCTGAAGGAATTTCTGAGTCACTGGAATCAGTTGGAGGATCTCTTCGATTATTGTCTTCCTCGAAACCCGCCAGAATTTGTCTATAAAGATTCTTTTGTCTATGGAACGAGCGCTCGATCTCAAGATCGAATGGAATGTAACCTGATCTGGAACACTTGGGCATAAACAAAGAACTAAAAGACAAATATGAGAATTGCCTCAAAGAACTAACGTTCTCTGAGACAAGAGGGGATAATGTAGACTACAAAAATAATCAGAAAATAAAAATAAAATCGTTTCCCCGGCAACGGCGCCAAAATTTGACAAGCTAAAGTCGTAATCACCTAATTAAAAATATTACCTAAATCCGCTAACTATGTAGATAGGGAAGAAGGGTCGAACCACAGGGAAACGAGTTAATTTATTCCTAATTAATCAAAATAATCTAAATTATCAAGTAACCAAATTGTTGTTATAAAAGGCAATTAAACTACTAAGAGTAAGAGTAAGAAGGAATAAAAGTAAGAGGGAATTCAATGAAATAAAAGCCTAGGGCATAGGTTCACCAATAAACAATATTCCAGGGTAAAACATAACAATCAATCATCAATGCATCAATGAATCAGATCATAAAGGGCTTTCGCTACGTGTTACAATCACAGAGTTAATTTACCGGTATTAAATCTCATCTCTCAAATATCGACTTAACCATTTATAAATTAGTCCGCCTATTGAAACTAAGCCTAAACATCAATTCTCATCTCTCGAATCTCGAATCAATATTACTAATCTCATACAATTAAACTAGGCCTAGTCTAATTGCATAACATTAAATCAATCAATAGGAAAATAGTTAAGCATTTACAATCAACAATCATAAATTACCCCTTCATATTATTTAATGGATCCCCATAAACCCTAGAAATAAAACTAATCACACATAATTAAATCTAAACTAAATAAAGTAATTAAATAAGTCATAAGGGAATAAAGGAATAAAATTGCTGAAATAATAGAGAAGAAATCGTTACCATAATCAATGGAACTACAAAGTTGAGTCAAGATCAAGAGTAAAAATTGAGAGAATTCTAGAGAGAGAAATAATCTAAGTAGAGATAGAAAGTCAAAAAAAGAAGGTAAACAAAAATCAAGTACTAAAATCGTACTTAAACAAACTCAAACAATCCTCATTAGAAACTAAGAATTTGGCAAATCAGGTGCTCCAGAAACACGTGCCCGATCGGGTCCGCCTTTTTCTTTGCACCTCTTTTAAGTAGCTGCGCTCGATCGAGTTAATGCTTACCCGATCGGGCGCGCCTTGCTAGTAGCCACTGACAGGGCACCCGCTCGATCGATCCCGACTTCACCTCGAGGCTTGGACTTCGATTGGGCTTTAATTCTTCGGCCCAATTCGGATTTCCTCTTTGGGTATTGAATACTTGGTCCAAATGCCACGGTATCACATATACCGAGCCCTTAATTACCGGCTTGATGACTCTAGCCGGCCTTGGGCTTCAAAAACGGTCATGCTCCTCTAATGTCCGTAGTTGCTCCATGAAAACCCGGGAAAATGCTCCAAAAGTGCAATTTCCTACAAAACTCAAGCAAAACTACAAAACACTAGAAAACACCAATTAGTAATAAAAGTGGCTCTAAAGAGCCAAAAACACTACTAATTATGACCAAGGGACGGGGGTACAATACTATATAAATTAGACACATCAGCTGGCATATTGAGGTGCTGCCTGTTAAGGACGACATAGAGAATGCCAACAATTACTACGGCTGCTATGAGGCTATTATAAGAGCCGGCCTCTGCTTCCCTCTCCATAGGGGGATAAAAAAGATATTGAAGGGGTACGAGTTAGGCGTCTAACAACTCACCCCTAACTCATGGATTAATATCCTATGTTACATTGCCGCCTGTGAGTTCCAGAACCTTGAGCCCAACTTTGAGGCTTTTGCTCACATGCATTACATGAGCTGGGCCCAGGCGGATTTTGGGCATGGTACACTTTGACGACGCATCCGCAGTATATGATGTTATTGGGCAAGCCGTCAAAGTGGACTGGCTGTAAAGAGAAGTTTTACATGATCTTTTCTCCCAAGTTGGGCCACAACTGGTTTCCACGCCGGTACAATAAAGATTCGGATTTACTGGGCAAAAAGTGTGCCCTTCCTCGTATACCCTCCCAGGCTTGGGAACAAATAATAGAGTCGGGAGTTTTTGAGACCACCACTGAACCATTGGATGATGGAACCCACATAATTGTCCCAAGAACAGGTACCCCATCCAGACTTCCTGAAGGATGAGGCATTTCTTTCCGCCTGCGGCCTTAGCCCCATGTTTCCAAAGGGTAGATTTACCTACACATCCGGCGACTTGCAGCCTCTATATATGCGTTGACTATTTTGTTATTCTTGTTGAAGTAACTATTTTTTTTTACAGAGGAAGCACTGGAGATGGTAAACGCCAACAAAACGCCTGCAAAGTCGGCTGCCTAGCTGAGGAAGCAACTGCTGCAGAAGAAGGCAGCCTTGGATGCCAAGGAGGCCAAGAAGGATGGGGTAAGGACCGCCTGCCATACTTTTTGGATTTTAATCCTAATTTAAATATTTGTCGGTTGTAACCCTTCTATCTCACTTGCGTAGTGGCAATAGAGTCATTCCCCGCTCTATCACAAAAATGATCAAGCAAAAGTGACCGGGGCATGATCTGGCTAAGAACGCGGCTAAGACTTTGAGAAAGAATCCTTCAGTTTCCTCCTCCCAGCAAAACCAAGGACATCCTACAACCGGGGGTAAAGGTCCGGTTATGATGAAGGCTCTTAGCGAAAGCTCAAAGAGCGCAGGAAAACTGTCGGATGCCTCAACGACATCGAAGGGTGGCATGCCACTCAATGCTGCAGACAGCGCTGCAGACGGTTGAGGGAAGGGGAGACCTCCAAGCCTAAGGACAAAGTTAAGGCTAGTATTAAACTCCCTCAGCCGCTTGACTATATGCAATTCAAGACTAGAGTCATCCCCTCTAGAGGTTCGATACGCAGCCGGCATAAATTGCATACCGCCTATGCTGCTTTCTCACCCAAGTACTTCTTGTGGTGCAGATGCTACCTCAGAGCCACCTGATGTCCAAGACTTTGCCAAGAGGATGGTAAGATCTCTAACTACATCATAGAAAAGCTCAGTGCCTGATCTGCAGGTAGTGGACTTCGATCGGATCTAGGGCCTCGTAGGGAATATTTCAAGCATTACCCCTATCTTGAACTCCACTGTGATCATACACTAAAGCACGGTGGCGTCCAAATTAAAGGGAAAGAAGATAGAGTAAAAGAGTCGCCAACAAGTTTTTTAGGAACTTGTAAACCGTTAACGAGGTGAAGGTTACAGCCCTTAACGATCCTAGAGATCGTCAACTCCATAAGGTCTTGAACCAAATAGGGTTCGGGGATGAAGGTACAAATCCAACCTAAAAGAGATTGAACCTGCCCTAATAATAGGCCTCTACTTTATTCTGATCGTATTCATGTGCGCTTTCTGACTAACATACAATCAATAGGATTAACCCTAAACCTATTTAATCTATGTTGGTTGAATATTAATGCACAAATAAAACTATTATGGGCGATCACTTGAATTATAATCACATTAACCCTAAACAAGATTATTAAAATCTTATTAAGTGTGATTACAAGTACCAATTCCCTTTAAACATGCATAAAAGGTCGTGATCAAGCAATAAAAATAAATATATTAAGCAACATTATAACAATTATAATCATAAAAACAAATTATAATAATCATGTTAAAGTGTAATAATAATAATAGCAAGATCCTAGGCATGATACTAACAAGATTAATAACAAACCCTAGCATGTCACTAAACATTAAAGATCAAATATTTAACCCTAACATGATACTAACAATCATGAATATTAGGAAGAACATAGGAAACATCATACTTTTAATCATACTTAATATTAAATTTACCCTAGACATGATACTAGGAATCAAAATAACAATCTAAGCATGATTTCTATATAATAACTTCAATAAAATCAATTAAAGTACTTACTTGGATGCCTCGTACCTCTTTCTAATAACAAAATACACACGTTAGTAACTTCAAGGAAAAAACAAATAATTAAATTAAATAATAATTGAAAGAGAGATTTGGGACAAAACCCTCAGAAATTAAACCTTTCACGTCTAGGGCGAAGGCAACTTCGAATATAGCTAGGTGTTTCTAAATCTAATATATGCGGAATTTTTATATTTGAGAAAAGGCTAGTTTAGAAAAGAGAGAGAGACAGAGTAATCAAGATGATCTTGATGAGAGTTGGTGAGAATAGGTGAAAATTGATGATCGTAGGTTGATTGTTGATGAATGAAAGCGGAGTTTTTACGACGTTATTTATAAAGAAAATCAGCCAAAAGATAAAATATCAAAAAACAGAGTTCTGACGCGTAAAACCGGAATTGGCGCCAAACGCTGACCTTGGCGCCAGACGCCAAGGCTAGCGTCAGGCGCTACGGCTGGCGTTTGGCGCTGACTAGGAATTTACGCGTTTTCTTAAAATCAGATAGAAATTACCGTACAGGAGGATAAAATCGTATTTTCCTCAAAAATGTTCTTTGATTTTAATTAAAACTCTGAAAAGTCAACAAAAGTCAATTTATTAATGCTAATTGAATTAGGAATGAAAAGAACCTTCTAGAAGAATCTAGAAGACTAAAACCATTCCTAATTGCATTAGGAATGATAAATCTATATTAGGCCCTCCCCTAGATCATTGGGCCGCATATAAGGCTCAAACCGAGCCCTGTTCAGTAATTAGGCCATAACTTCCTCAATATTCATCGGAATTGGGCTTATAATATATCGTTGGAAAGGTCTTTTCAAGCCCCATCCAACTACACTACTATTGGACCCATATCATGGACCAACCAAACTGGATTGGCTGTTTTCTTAAAATAGGTTTTCAAAAACAGAGAGAAGAGAAAAGAAATTAAAACTTTCCGCAACACTAAACTTTCCACACTTTCACTTCATTCGATTATGATTCGACGTGAAAGATACTCATCACTGGGTTTGGTTTTGGGGAGACACAAATGGGTGTCTACAGAAGCCCCCACTTTGACTGAGTTTGGAGAAACGCAAGTTTTGAAAACAAAAGTCAAAGTAGCGATAGGGACGGAGAATGATTCAAAACGTTCGGCGTACCTAAATCACTCTTATAACGCCGATACCTGCAAACTAGCATTAGTTAAACAGATAAAAGAGTTAAGAAACGCGTATCTTGCACTATCGAGCACACGTCTCTGAAAGTAACCGATTTGCTGCCGCTTTACTGTTGTTTTGATGACCTCCTGCCAAGAGAATGTAATCTCGCTTGAAATCTGCTACGCTAGTAACTGCTACGCTTGTAACTGCTTCCAATATTAAAGATTTCTTCGCTTAAAACGATCCTCTTCCGCTTTGATAATATTCCACATCCAAGGGAATACTATCGAAGATTGCTTCGCTTGAAACAATCCTCTTCCGCTTTGATAATATTCCACGTCCAAGGGAATACCATCAAAGATTTCTTTGCTTGAAGCAATCCTCTCCCGCTATGTGACCATCTTCCACGTCTAAGGAAACATGATCGAAGACAACTTCACTTGAAATCACCTTCAGTTGTTTATGACAACTCTCCACAATCTAGGGAACTCCATCTTGCTGTTTCGATGTTCACTCGTCTCTGAACAAAGAGCTTCTTTTTTTTTTGGATACGTTCACGCGCCTCTGAACAAAGAGCTTCTTTTTTTTAATATGTCCACGCGTCTCTGAGCAATAGAGCTTGAAATACATGTCCACGCGTCTCTGAACAAAGAGCTTCTTTTTAATATGACTTCTGAATGATGTGTCCACGCGTCTCTGAACAAAGAGCTTGATAATAGGATGATATGCCCACGCATCTCTGGAGCAAAAGAGCTTGATGATATGTCCACGTGTCTCTGAACAAAGAGCTTTTGAATGATATGCCCACGCGTCTCTGGAGCAAAAGAGCTTGAAAGGATTGTCCACGCGTCTCTGAACAATAGAGATTGAAGATATGTTCACGCGTCTCTAAACAAAAGAGCTTGAATACTTGAACGTTTGTTGCGATAATATTCTGAAGAAAAATTTCCGAAGACCAACGCTTGTCGATCTCTAAAGCTCGCTTGAACTTTGCTTCCGCTATGCCAGTACGTCGGCGGTTTGCTGTTGTGAACCATTATGTTCGTGATAAGCCAACGCTTAGGCGCTTTAAGCTAAGTGAGACGATCTTCCATCAGGTCGATCACTTATTGTGACTGTAATCAAACCGACTACTTAATCATGTCAAATTGCTTATAGGGGCTAACTGGCGTACCAAGGAACCCAAAATTGTTGTGTGAGGTTGAAACCACCTTTCTGGGAGGCTTCGAGCTCTGTCGCTGCTGAAATATCTCTGGCGCCAAGAATTGACTCTGTCGCCAGACGCTGTGATCTAGCGCCAGGCGCTATATGTTTTCTTCTGGCGCTGGGGTAGGGTCTTCCCTATTCTGCTGCACCTATATTTATTTTTGACTATGGAACTTTGCTAATCTCTTTAATTATTTTAGGGTTGACCTAAGGCTTAGCGTTGACTCAACTCATTAACTTGACACGACTCAAGGTATAAACTTGACTCACTGTGATTGACTGACTCGAGGTTGACTCGACTCGAAGTGAAATGACACATGTGACTCATGACCCGTGTGTGCATTGTATTGTGATCATGCGACTCGTAAATGGAAAAAAGCAAAAAATTTCCGTCATTTTTGTGGAGGGTACCGACTTTCTCCCGAAAAAGAAAGACGCAAAAAAGAATCGACAGGCTATCTCAATGGTTGACTCAATGATGAAAGTATTTGGGTAACTTAGGCACGGAGGCTAAGCACTTCATACTTCGTGATGCAATGACAATTATGATTTATGAGTGATGTTGATATGACAAGGCATGCTTCAACTTTGTGTTAAGATTCCATGACAAAGGGTTCCTAAGGGAAGTATATTCGGTCATGTATTTGTGATGTATGTGATAGTGACACTAAAGCTAGGCCGCAAGAGCTAAGTGTGTAGAAAGATATTATTTTTAGAAGAGTCAAATGATGGTGACTCTTAGGCTAGGCAAGCTAATGATGTAAGGATCAAGCCCCCAAGTCTAGCTCTAAATGAATAGGGATGAGCATAGGGAATCCCTTGATATGATCATGGTGTGAGTGTGTGAATGTGAATATGAATACATTTTTATTACGGTCGCACCTCGATGTGAGGTTGCCTACGTATCCGTTAGGAATCAGGCCGAACGTAGCTCTAGCCGAACCTCGCACAAGTGTGTGTATACCTCAAAAAGGTCTTTTTAAGGGGTTGTAACATGGTTAGGCTAAAGGTTATATAAGAAGGGGATAAAGGCTCAAGACCCTCGATAAGCCCCCAAGGCGTGCAACCTTTCTTTTGAATCTTTGTATTTTTATGCTTGAGTTTCTATTCTTTTTTAGCTCTCTTTTTTTTTTGCTTTATTTATTTCTGCTCTCTTTTTTTTGCTTTTGCACTTTATATTTTAATAAGTGTGGGCAATCCCGATCATGCGGTCTATCACTCACTTGGCATTCATGTTTCTCAGGCACGGTACCGAGCACTCGATAAGAGACTCAATCTGAGACGTGTTCATATCGAAGACATTTTCATATCAAAGACATTGGAACACTTGCCCTTTTGTACACTTTTATTTACTTTTTGCTTATTTTAAGTCGCTCAAGCTTTTTACGAAATTGAAAATTGCATAAGTTGCACACTATCCCATCCCAAGGTTAGCTAGATGTAGGTTGAAAAATGAAGGGTCTATCGTTAGACGAGGCTCAAAGTGGTTTATGAAGAAAGGATTGTAAATTAGAAAGGTGAAAGGCAATATGATGTGGCTACAAGGGATGCCTCAAATCATTGGTATACCTCGTGCTTAGTTTGACATGGATTTTTTATTTTTTATTTTTTTTAATGCAATGTAATGATCATATGCAAGAGAATAATGCTCATTTTTATTAAAGGGGAAAATAAAAAGTCTACAAAATTAATCTATGAGAAAAGAAAGGTGTCTATGCTAGACTTATTGGGGAAAGGGTAAATAAAGAAAAAGAAAAAGGATGTCATGAAATCTCGTCGTTGAAGCTCGCCTCTTGTCTTGTGTTGTTTGCTTTATCATCACTCGCTCTTCTTGTTAACTGGAGGTATGGGAAGCTTGTTATTATCAATCAAATGTTGGATAGCCTCCTTTAGCTTCCAACAGCTCTCAGTAGCATGACCCCTACCTTGATGGTACTTGTAGCGCACATTTGGATTCCAACTAGGCACTCTCTTCTCAAGCGGGGGATCTTGAAGAGGTCCAATAGGAGTAATGATTCCCTTGGCATGGAGTCGATCGAAAGCATCATCGTAGCTAATTCCAATAGGGGTAAAATCCATTTTTTGTTGCTTTCTAAATCCTCGATTATCCATGGCTAATATATCATTAAGGTCGAAAGTACCAACACTGTTACTAGAGTAGGTGTTTTCGAAAGAAGAAGGATAGTCGTTCTTTTTCCCTTTACGGCCACTGTTACTATCGTTACTAATCTTGGCCTTCTTGTCGCGTGGAGGAACATGAAGGAGATTTGAATCAATGAAGTCTTGAACACGATCCTTGAGGGCGAGACACTTTTCGGTAGTGTGACCGCGACCTCTATGGTATCGACGATAGGAATTTGGATCCCAATTGGGGAAATATTTTTCAGGTGGAGAGTCTTGACTGAGACCAATGGAGTGAATAAGACCTTGATCGTGAAGACAGTCAAAAGCTTCATTAATAAGTCATTCCTGTTGGTGTGTGTTCTTCAATGGTCCGTTTTGCCCGTGGCTTAGGAGCATTGAGTTCTTCATTAAACCCTTGGCGAGAATTTTGTTCGATGACCATCACCTGATTTTCTAGTCCTTCTACCACGTTTAAGAGTATGGCAACGACATCTTGCAGTTTTCGGACGTCCTCTTTTAGACTTGACGAGTCTTCCCTGGTATTATCTAAGAAAAGACTTTCATCCTCCTCAATCATGGCCACTTCATCGAGAGAGGTTATATAAGTTGTCTCGATCATGGGTTCTCCTACAGGTGTGATAAGAAGTGATGGATCGAAGGATGTCTGATCTTCTTCGATGGCTAGAATCTCGGAAGTTTCATTGTTATCGATCAGATCTTGAATAGCTTCTTGAGTTTCCAACACTCCTCCGTGTCGTGACCCTTTCCTTGGTGATATTTGCAGTGCTTATTAGGGTCCCACTTGGGTGGCCTGGCTTCTGGAACTGGATCCTTGATGGGCCCTATGGGCATGACCAGTCCTTTGTGATGTAGCTTCTCGAAAGCTGTTTCATAACTCATACCAAGTGGAGTGAACACCCTTTTTGACCTTTGGATTTGTGATTTAGAGGCTTCCTGGCATGTACCTCATTAATGGGAGAGGAAGAAGAAGGATAGTCGTTCTTCTTTCCTTTAGCACTATTGTCTTTCAGAAGGTCATCTTCAATGTCAATGCCTATGTTATACACAGCCTTGAAAGTATTCAAGTTGTGTTGGTACTTTAACTGCTTTGAATACCTTCCTTGGAGATTCTTGATAAACGTCCTCACAGATTCTTTTTCGATAGGAGCCTTGACCATATTAGTAGAAGTTTCCCTCCATTTGCTGAAGAAAGAAGTGAACCCTTCGTTTTCTTTTTGTTTTAACATCTCGAGTTGTCTATGGTCTGTTTTGTCTTGGATGTTGCACTTATATCTATCTATGAAAGCGTTTTCTATGGACTCCCAGGTGGAGGTTTTTTCTTTCTCGAGAGAAAAGAACCATTGCTGGCAAACGGTCTCAAGAGATAGAAAGAACAGAGAAGGGAAAACCTTCTTATCGATACCCTTAATGCTCATTATAGTTTCAAAAGCTCTTAGATGAAAGTAAGGGTTATCTGTTGCCTTGAATTTAGGGATGTCAGTGGCGTTGAACTTATGCGGAAGAAGTTCCTTGTCCAGCGAGACCCCTTGTGAACTAAGGCCCTGAAATTTATAGTCACTAGATAGCTTGCTCAAACTTTCTTGCATAAGGTTCATTTGTCGTTGCTTCACAGGGTCATCAATTTTGAGGGTTAAGGCCTTTAACACCTCAGTCACGTCATTCAATTGATTCCTAAGTTCATTGACCTCTTCTTGACTTGCCATTATCTTTTTAGCCTTCCTCTTTTGACGAATTGGTTTATCAAAAAGTGGGACTTGAATTAAGAGGTTGTCCTTGATTAATCGCCCTTCTCTCCTCGACCAAGTACTGTAGAAAAGGAATTTGGGGATATTCATTGTTAATTATTTGACTCGAACTTTATTTAACATGCAATGGATGGAGGAAGTGAAGAAAGATTGGAAGAGAATGTGAAGGAAAATGATGTAGATGGAGGGATATGAAAAATTAGGAATAGAATGTACCCCCAACTCAAATGACATAAAAGGCCGACTCATGCATGAACCTAAGACATGGTCATGGTGACATACACTCGAAGTGTGTGCTAAGACTAGTGAGCGTAGGTGATATGTTAAGACTCGTGTCATGACCATGTGGCTAGACTATGTGACTAGACTCAATTAATGACTTAATAAGGTATTATTGATAGTAAAATTTAACCGAATTAATTAGCAAACTGGTTAATTAGACACAAGGTGATGACTCAATCAATAATCCGAACTGTCGGCAAAACGACAGGACTGGCGTTGCACTGTGTAGTGTAGCGCCAGACGACAAAGTTTTCGCCAGGCGCCACACTCCACAGAGTGGCGCTACAGTTCAGACTTTGGCGCCAATGTTGGAGCTTCAATCTGGAACTATTTTCGGTGTTATTAATCAATAGGGGATGCCTAAAGTCGTACTAGGTCAATTCTGATTGAAAAATTAATCTCAGCACAAGTCAACAAACGGTTAAGAAAAACATATATCATATGCACGACAAATAATGCATAATTAGTCAAATAGGCACAATATGATGCAATGAGTTTGTAACCTAACCATGGCTCTAGTTCTCTAAAGTTCGGGATATGGGTTAGTCAATAGAGGGTCCATGGTTAATTGTCCGGATGCACCGCGGGGAAGCCTAACCGTGAAGGGTTGGCGCGAGTGGATGGGCCACCGCGAATTTAGAAAAACTCGCTTCCATGGTTTGGTGAATTCAACATTCTCGGATGTACCCTTTGTTGCTGAGAGCGTTCAATCAGGTAGATGGAGCATGAATTCCCAGAGGGTTATGTCCATATGTAGAACACATATGGGTTTCAGAAAAGTGAGAAAAAACTAAAACAGGAAGTAGGATCAAGCAAACAATACGAAAAAACTAGTCGAAATTAGAACGCATATTTTTGGCTCGGTATTGGAAGAATTTGGCGCCAGCAAACAGAGATTGGTGCTAGGTTTTAGCTGTAGCGCCTGGCGACAGAATTTTCGTCTGGCGCTACAGTTAAATGTCTGGCACCAATGCTCTGGTCGCTTACGCTAATTCCTACATGCCTCAGCAGCTTTCTGTGCTCGATAAAATTTTCCAGTTTCGCGCAGTGTTATTTCGGTCCTAGTTGTGAAAGATATTTCTCAAATTTCCTACGTGTAAAATCCTATGTTTTAACTCATTACGGATGGTCTTTCCAATGAGATCTTTTTTTTATGCATATGACAATAATGTTAATCAAAATTACGCACATGAAATACTTAGAACGTTTTGAGTCTTATCCACTCATTCTAAATCATTGCCGAAACAAATTCAGGAATTAAAATAAAAATCCTCCCCAGTGGAGTCGCCAAAAACTGTAGGAATATTTCAAGCATTACCCTTAGCTTGAACCCCACTGTGATCATACACTAAAGTACGGTGGCGTCCAAAGGGAAAAAAGATAGAGCAAAAGAGTCGCCAACAAGTTTTTTTAGGAACTTGTAAACCGTTCATGAGGTGAAGGTTACACCACTTAACGATCCTAGAGATTGTCAACTCCATAAGGTCTTGAACCAAATAGGGTTCGGGGATTGTAGGCGTCGTTCGAAGTGCGCCTACGTTAAAGCATGTGTGAATATGCTTGGCACTCATAGGAAGTGGGAATTGACATATACGATTAGGGACAAATAAAGTAGGGAGCCGCCAAGAAGTTTTTAAGGAACTTGTAAACTGTTCACGGATCATAAAAGGCAACCACGAATAAAGGGACAACGAAAGGCAACAACGATTGACCCGTGAAGGTTACACCCCATTCATAATCCATGAGATTACTAACTCCATATGGTTCGGAACCACGAAAGGAGTATCGGGGATGATGGTACGAAGTGAGTCATGGAGTCACATTCGCCCGTATTGGCCTCTACTCGATTCTTATAGTGAAAAGTGATTCTTGCGATCTCAAAGGCATACAAACAGAGATTCAATTCGCTCCAAACTATTATTGAGCTAAATTGGTTAAATATTAATGCAACATATAATTCTATAAAATTTATGATCACTTGATTAAACAATAAGATTAAAAAGGAACCTAAACCGGTCGTCCAAATTATCTTATTAGGCGTGATTTTTAATTACATATTCCCTTTAAACATGCAATAGGGTGATCAATAAATATAATAAAATAAACATTAATATTGGAAGCAATTTAACCATAATAGCGTTAGTCAAATCAAATATAAAATAACCTAATCATGATGCTAGCAATATTAAAATAAAATAAGAGTAATTAAATTAATTAATTACTCACATTCTGCGCGTTCCTTTAAATTGCTACATCATGAATAAACTGTTAGTAACTTCAATAAAAAAAATATAAATCAAATGAAAATTAAATTAAATTAAATTAATATAGATTTGATTTGGTCCAAACCCTCAGTTATTTATAGCTTTCACGCCTTGGTTTAAGTATGGAACTTTGGGTTAACTATGAACTCCTTGGAGTGCTTAAGGGAAGAATGGTGTAATTAGGAATATAGGTTTAAGGCTTAGAATATGGGAGAGAGAGAAGAGAATGATTTTTGGTGTAAAAGAGAAAAAGAGAAAAGGATTTTATGATCAAGCTTGTTGATCATTGGAAAAGGGGTGATATGACCTCTATTTATAGAGAAAAAAAAGGGTCGAAGAATTAAGATAAGATCCGAATTAAATCGGAATAAAACTCGATAGACAGCAGTTTTTGCGGTTTTTGTTTTTATCATATCTTTTGATCCAGAAATCGGAATAAGATGAATAAGATATCGTTGGAAAGCTCTTGAAGTCTAATTTCTAATCCAATTAGAATCAGATTAAAATATTTTGAACAAAAGATATGGCCGAAATAGTGAGACGGTATCAGTTTTGGATAGAGTTTGGTATCTTATTCATATCTTTTTCGTTATAGCTCGGAATTGATATTATAATATATCATTGGAAAGATAATTTCAAGTGCTATCCAACCATATAAAATTTTGATAAAAACTATGAGGCACGAAAATAATATCTGTCTATCTTTGAACGTCTTTCAATTCGGATATAAATAGGATTTAAAAAAAAAAGTTTTACTCAATTTCAAACTCTTTAATCTTATCTTTTCAAAACGGATAATTAAGATCTTTTAGAAACTTATAGAATCTTCCAATTAATTCTAATTGGTTTAGGAATTGGATTAAATAATTTGGACCCTCCACATGATCATTGGGTCGTAGGTAAGGTGGGCTTAGGTTCGGTTTGGGCTCAGTTTAATATTTTGGTCATAACTTATTCGTTATAACTCGGAGTTCGGCTTATAATATATCGTTGGAAAGCTATTTTAAAGACTCATCCAAATATTCAATCAATGGACCCATTTTATGGACCAAAATAAACTGGACTAAACGTATTTATAAAAAGGACACGAAATGAATGATTTTAAAGGACACGAAATGAATTATTTTGGGTTTAAAGGCACGAAAAAAGGAAAATAATTGAAGGTTTGGGGAAATTTGGTTGGTTTATGAAATGAAAATATGGATTTGAATATGGAATTAAGCACTCCAAAGATTAAGTACTCAACCCGACCAATAATGGCGGTGAAAGGTTGTTCATCATCGGGGTTGGTTTTGGGGAGACATTTTTAGGTGTCTACAGGGATGAAGGTACAAATCCAACCTAAAAGAGATTGAACCTGCCCTAATAATAGGCCTCTACTTTAATCTAATCGTATTCATGTGCGCTTTTTGACTAATATACAATCAATATGATTAACCCTAAACCTGTTTAATCTATGTTGGTTGAATATTAATGCACAAATAAAACTATTATTGGCGATCACTTGAATTATAATCACATTATGCTAAACAAGATTATTAATATCTTATTAAGCGTGATTACAAGTACCAATTCCCTTTAAACATGCATAAAAGGTCGTGATCGAGCAATAAAAATAAATATATCAAGCAACATTATAACAATTATAATCATAAAAACAAATTATAATAATCATGTTAAAGCATAATAATAATAATTATTATTATAGCAAGATCCTAGGCATGATACTAACAAGATTAATAATAAACCCTAGCATGTCACTAAACATTAAAAATCAAATATTTAACCCTAACATGATACTAACAATCATAAATATTAGGAAGAACATAGGAAACATCATACTTAATATTAAATTTACCCTAGACTTGATCGATACTAGGAATCAAAATAACAATCTAAGCATGATTTCTATATAATAACATCAATAAAATCAATTAAAGTACTTACTTGGATGCCTCGTACCTCTTTCTAATAACAAAATACACACGTTAGTAACTTTAAGGAAAATAATAAACAAACAATTAAATTAAATAATAATTGAAAGAGAGATTTGGGACCAAACCCTCATAAATTAAACCTTTCACGTCTAGGGCGAAGGCAACTTCGAATATGGCTAGGTGTTTCTAAATCTAATGTATGCAGAATTTTTATATTTGAGAAAAGGCTAGTTTAGAAAAGAGAGAGAGAGAGTAATCAAGAGGATCTTGATGAGAGTTGGTGAGAATAGGTGAAAATTGATGATCGTAGGTTGATTGTTGATGAATGAAAACGGAGTTTTTACGACGTTATTTATAAAGAAAATCAGCCAAAAGATAAAATATCAAAAATAGAGTTCTGACACGTAAAACCGGAATTGGCGCCAAACGCTGACCTTGGCGCCAGACGCCAAGGCTAGTGTCAGGCGCTAAAGCTAGCGTCAGGCGCCAAGCGTAGCATCAGGCGCTACAGCTGGCGTTTGGCGCTGACTAGGAATTTGACGCGTTTTCTTAAAATCAGATAGAAATTGTCGTACAGAAGGATAAAATCATATTTTCCTTAAAAATGTTCTTTGATTTTAATTAAAACTCTGAAAAGTCAACAAAAGTCAATTTATCAATTGAATTAGGAATGAAAAGAACCTTGTAGAAGAATTTAGAAGACTAAAACCATTCCTAATTGCATTAGGAATGATAAATCTATATTAAGCCCTCCCCTAGATCATTGGGCCGCATATAAGGCTCAAACCGGCCCAGTTCAGCAATTAGGCCATAACTTCCTCAATATTCATCGGAATTGGGCTTATAATATATCGTTGGAAAGGTCTTTTCAAGCCCCATCCAACTACACTACTATTGGACCCATATCATGGACCAACCAAACTGGATTGGCTATTTTCTTAAAATAGGTTTTCAAAAACAGAGAGAAGAGAAAAGAAATTAAAACTTTCCGCAACACTAAACTTTCCACACTTTCACTTCATTCGATTATGATTCAACGTGAAAGGTACTCATCACTAGATTTGGTTTTGGGGAGACACAAATGGGTGTCTACAGGCCTGCTGGCTGAGGTAACTCAAAGTTCAATTTGTACTTCATTCTTTTCCTTTCTAATTCAAGTGCTAATTTACCGCTTGCTCCCTTGAGGCAATGCTAAGGGTAGAAGGGCTAAGGGCCCCCTTCTGAAGCAGGATGAGGTAAACGTTTCTAAACAAAGGGCCTTTAAATCTCTCAACTCTACTGAATTCGGTAAAATAATTGTGAAGTATAAATTAAAGTAGTGGAGTTTAAATAGGAGGAGTTGGTCAAGAATCTGACGGCTGCAGCAGACGCTGCCAAAGCCAAAGCATCCAACCTTGAGTTGGAGTTAAAAAATTCCAAATCTGATTTAAAGGCATTGGAGGAGGCGGACAAGGAGAATGCCCAGCTGAGAGAGGATGTCAGCCGGCTTAGGTTTGAGATTGTTCAAATGAGTAGCAATCACCAAGAGGAGCTCTCCAAGGAATAGAGTCGGTTAGTGGTGGAGAATGAGATGGACACTGAGGCCCACCTGAAGCTTGCTTGGAAACTTCTCCACCCGGTTGTTGACTTCAAGTATTTCAAGCTGAGGTATGATTACGCCACTGCGGTGTATGATGCTGAAGTCTTGAAGGAGCAGGCTCCCCCTCCATTTAAAGAATGAGCCTTGGATCAAGGCTTTGAGGTTTCTAATGGAGAAGAGAAGAAGGAAGAGGACCAAGATGACCAAATTCAAACTGAAGTCCTCCCTGAGCAAAATAAAGCAGACCTCACTTTCGGCCAAGACTAGCCAAAGCAGACTTAGGAGCCCAAAGTTTTTCTATGGTAGTATGCCAACCATGTTTTCACCGGCATGTGAGCCGTGTATGTTTGTATTTTACCGACTAAGGAGTCGGGTAACTCAACAATTTTTTTTCTTGCTTTTCTGTGGATGTATATCCGGTTGACAATATCACCCGGCCTTTTGGCCGGTTTTAAATTAATGAAGTTTGCCGACTGAATCGGTTTGTTCAATTAGTTTCGATTTTTGCACTTAATTTTTGCATACGTATATACTTGAATTTTTGCCTAACTCTTTAGTAGCATGCGACATTCGATTAACCGGCTACACTTGCCCCAGGCCGGCTGTGTGGTTGGTTTTAGTACTTCGCTGATTGATTGGCTTGGGAACTTTTGATACTTTAAAGAGTATGAGATATTCCTAAGTCAATCAATCACAGTAGTGATTGCCCCAAACCAAGTACACAGCCGTCTAAACATTCAAGCAGAGCCGTCAGCCCAGGCACAGAAGTAGTTACACAACACTTCTTCTCCTCTGCCTGGGGTATTCGCAATCCAATTATACTCAACATATTTTTTACACATTGGGTAGACTTGTATAATTTCGGGAAATAATCTAAGTTAGAATTTTAATCGGCAACTGGCTAATGTCGTTAGACATCCGGCTTTGTGAGCTTAGTCGTTCTTTAGATTATTTTGGCTAGACGGCTATGAGTTGACCAATTAGGTCGTTCAATCTTTGTCGTCTGTATGAGTAGGTAGAGCACTTTGTTGCCCCGTTGGGAGATACTCTCTACGACGATTCCACCCGAATGGGCGTCGCCGGATTCCTTACTCATGTTGGAGAAGACGAATTTATAAAATAAGTATCATCCGGCCATTGGCCTCATTTTATTAACATTAATTTAGCCACTAAGTTTTTAACTTATCATATAACTAATATGTAAAGCTAAACTTTTATTCAGGTCACGAGGCAGCGACACTTGGCGTTTCAACTTTTCGCCAAGTGTCACAACACATTGGATAGATTTAAATAGACTTAATAAGATAAAAAAAAAGTTAGTTTAAAATTCTATTTGGATAAGATTTTAGGATAAAATTGTTGGTTTATAGTTTTATTTTCGATAAAATACCAATATTTCAAAGGTACAAATTTAATTATAATTTTATTCAAAAAATTATTAGATTATAATTCTCAAAAATTATCACATAAATATATTTTTTACATTATAATATTACTTGGAGTGAAAGAAGTAGTTCAAAGCGTAAAACATCCATTTATAATATATACTAATCGGTTAGAAAAATATACTTCACGATCTAATAGAACTTTATTACTATGGAGACCAGTCAGAGTCAGGTCATGAGTCATCTCGGATATGATCACTTTAGGTTACGAGTCAAGAAATGTTCAACCCTTGCCCTAAGTTTTGGGTTCGGGTCAACCCAACGGGTTTTGAACATTTACTATTTTATTTAATTCATTTTGCTAATTTTTTTTAATGTATTTAATTAAATATTTCCACCAACATTATTATTAGTCATTACATGCCTACTAGATAGCAAATCATCATAAAAGCACATCAATTCCTTACTAAAGTTTGTATCAATTATATATTTTGATCTTAAAATTCAATAAACAACCCGGACATCGCACGGGGCACAAAACTAGTTATTAAGTATAGACATTGCAACAACTCATACATTGTGCACAAAGTAGTAGTACCAATTTCATTCAACCATTTGCATAACAAAGTACATTAGTTTTAATTCATACCCCTAATACATAACCTTCGACATCAACATTCTACTCCACCATACTAATCCCAATCTAATTCATCATTTCGCAACAACAAATAACATTACAAAATACATAATCAAAGCCATCTTGACAATTAATTTGATAAAGTTCACCAATTCATCCAGCCTTGAATTAACAGCAACAAGAGCACCTTGTTCAACCTCCAATTCATCGCCAACCTTGATTATATCTTGCTCCTTCAATTCAACCAACAGAAAAAAATCGCATGCCCTGCACTCGTAAAAAGTCTTCTAGGGTTCTTCGTGGTCTCTGAAACTATCAATAGAGCAACTTGGGGGGGTACACAATTGCAGCGCACATGCTTGACCCAAGCAATCTGATCGTCCATGGTTATTGGCTTAGATGAGGAAGATGACCGAGTGTTCTTCATGATATAAGAGAGAATTTAGGGAAAATCGTGAAATTAGGGTTTAAATAAAAAGGGGGAAATCGATTAAAGATATATAAGGATGAGGAAATCAATTTGGAGGGAAAGTCAGATTTGTTTAGAGGGTCAAATTTGTCATTAGTTAACCATGGTTAGGCTTAAAATCCCTAATTACAACCATTAATGTTACCAATGACTTAGTTTTTTAAAGTAAAGTTCACCAAGGATAATAACTTTTTTTACAATTCACTATTGAGAATAATAAAAATTAGAGGTTTACAAAAGAAAATTTTTCCTATATTATTGTTATTGTTATTGTTATTGTTGTTGTTATTGTTATTGTTATTGTTATTGTTATTGTTATTGTTATTGTTATTGTTATTGTTATTGTTATTATTATTATTATTATTATTATTATTATTATTACCATTACTATTACTATTACTATTACTATTACCATCATCATCATCATCATCATCATCATCATCATCATCATCATCATCATCATCATCATCATCATTATATCTCAAAACAAAAGTCATACAACCTACAATAAATTAGTGGAAAGCCGAGATACAATCTGGGCCCCCACTCCTCTAGCTATAGAAAAGCCTACTCTAGTGAATATATGAGCTGCAGCACGAGCCCCAATGTCTTGCGTTGTCAAGAATTTCTGAATCCGCTTCAGCAATGCAACAACCTCCTTCTCTAAATCCCCAAGCGAAGAAAAGGAGAAGGGAATGAAACCATATCCTATCGCACGACAACGAGCTTCATACTTAACCCACTTTTGATGAGCCGCATCAGCCACAACCCGTCTCGGAATAAAGCCAGATAGCCCTGTCTATGTCAAAGAAGAAGACCCTGGGAAGTCGACACATACATCACGACCACGATCCCATGAATAAAGTAACACATCGGCAGGTCTGAGGGCCCCGTCATTCCCTCCAGATAATCCTATGTCAACCTCCTTTCTTGCTGAAATCCCAGATCTGTAGCAAATATCAACAAAATGTATCCCGAACAATATTGTGCCGATGTTTAATACCTATAATACGACACACGACACTGCATGGTCGCCGAATTAATACATCCCCAGTAAAAACTCGAGAGAAAGTAGAGCACGGTGTCGAGACAGAGAACAATGAAACACCCATCCGATAACACATCACACATCGGTATGTCTTAGCGTTCATCGTCTGACCCAATCCAAAAATAGGGATTGCCCGAAGCCAAGCAGAGGTGTGATCACCCTGCTGCGACTTCCACAATGCCGACTGCCGAGGAGACAAAGAAAAGGTGGATTCTGCGGAAATGATAACCTTTGTGAAATTTATATTTGCCAATTTCTTCATGAGTTTAGGGGCAGCGACCTCACAAGGATTATCTAAAATGTCAAACTCAACCGTTCCAGAAAACAGACTCAACGCATCCTCAAAAGCTTGACCAAGACCCACAATACCAAATAAAAAACATCAAATGTGTACCATATTTAACATATTTTAATAGTAAAAGCATAAAAAAAAACAATGGTTTACTTACATTTATTTCACAAAAATTTTAAAATAAAATGATTTAATGAGTAATAATAATTTTACTTATAAATATGTCTTAATCATATATTTTTAACCCTCAAAATAATAAATGATATACAGAGTACTGCTTGAAAACAACCTATTTTTTTTAATTCTTAAATTGCATGGAAAGATTTGAAAAATAATTCAACTCAATGAACTAACAATCAATACCCACATAAAATGTTTCTACACATTGTGATTCTAATATCAAATGTTTATAAAATGAAATTGTTATTAATTGCTATTATTATTATTTATTTATTTGAAAGAATTGTTATAATTATTAGAAATTATTAATTAATAATATAATTAAATATTAATTCTTAATAGTTTGAATTATTAAATATTATTATTGATAATTATTATTATTATTTATATTAATTATTATTATGATTAATAAATATTAACATTTATAATTATTAAAATTATTTTTAATATTAATAATTATTATAATTATTCAATATTATAAATTATTATCATTAATACAATATTAATTTCAGATCTCCTTTACAACAAAGGATTAATACAATATTATCATTAATAGAGCAGCTCTAAAGAACAGGACCTAAGGGGGAGTTTGGTTTGCGAAATATAGATATGAGGTATTGAGGTATGGATTTAAAATGCCTAAAACCCATTCCATATGTTTGGTTGTTAAAAATATGAATTTTAAACCCATAGCTCAAACCCATGAGATTACGGGGAAGGTGAGTTTGACTCATTCCATTATCTTAGGTATCAAATACATGGCATTAGCCTGTTGCAATGTGATTTACAAGTGCATCTCTAAGGTACTTTGTGATAGATTAAAGAAGGTTTTGCCTCACATCATTGCTGATAATCAAAGTGCTTTTGTCCATAGCAGATTTATTGTGCATAACATCATGGTGTTTCAGGATTTAGTTAGACAGTATGGGAGAGCAAATGTGGCTCCTAGCTGTTTGATTAAATTAGACTTAAAAAAAGCCTATGACACTGTTGAATGGGACTTTATTGAAGAAATGTTAATAGCTTTGGAGTTTCCTGCCCATTTCATACATCTAATTATGACTTGTGTTAGGACTCCAAAGTTTTCCTTGAAGATTAATGGTTCCCTTCATGGTTTCTTTTCTTCAAAAAGAGGTTTGAGACAAGGGGATCCCCTCTCTCCTCTCCTTTTTGTGCTATGCATTGAGTATATTTCAAGAATCCTAAAAGTTGTGAGTAAACACAAGGATTTCAGTTTTCACCCCGGATGCAAGGCTGTGGGGTTGACTCATCTTTGTTTTGCAGATGATCTAATCCTTTGCTGTAAAGGAAATCTGAAATTTGTAAAGCTGGTTATGAAGGGTTTTGATGCTTTTTCTAAAGCAACTGGTTTGAAAGCTAGCCCTGAAATGTTTTTTCTGTGCTGGAATGGATGCTGTGACTATGCAAGAGATCCTTGATCTTACTGGGTTTTCTAAAGGGAAGCTTCCCTTTAGATACTTGGGTTTCCTATCTATTAAGTGTGAGCATCTGATTGACAAAATGTGTGCAAGAATCAGAGTTTGGAGTTCCAGACATTTGTCTTTTGCAGCAAGACTGACATTGATTAATTTAGTGTTATTGAGCATTCAGGTGTATTGGGCCCAGATTATGGTTCTTCCTAAATCTGTTTTTCATCAGATTAATGCAATATGCAAAAATTATCTTTGGGGAGGTGATATGAAGAATAAATTAGGGTATATTGCTTGGGACATGGTTTGCAGAAGAAAGAAGGGAGGTGGTTTGGGTGTGAGAAGCATAGAGGACTGGAATACTGCAGCTCTGGGGAAACATGTTTGGGCAATTTCTCAGAAGCAAGAAAATCTGTGGGTAAGATGGATTAATGCAGTCTATATTAAAAATCAGAATTGGCTTGATTATCAGCCAAATGCTGATTCAAGTTGGTATTGGAAGCAAATCTGCAGAGTTAAAGATAAAATGAAGAGTGTGTTAGATCCTGCTCAAATAGGGCAGGGTATGTACATCATTAGCAGGATGTATAAGGTCCTGAGACCTGATCTGACTGGTTGCAATTGGGACAAGTTGGTCTGGGAAAAATGGGCTGCTCCAAAGCATAAGTTCATTGGCTGGATTGCTTGGCACAACAGGTTGATGACCAGGGACAGATTGCTGAGGTTTGGTACTCCTACAAATGCTAGTTGTTTACTCTGTGGTGATATGCAGGAGGACCATGAACATTTGTTTTTCAAATGTAAGTACACTCAGATGATTTGGAAGGAAATCAGTAATTGGTTGGATACTGGGATTAAATTAGTCAATCTGGCTAGTGCTAGAAGTGCTATAAGAAGAGTTAAGAAAGATTTCTGCAGAAGGGTCTTGCATATGTGGATACTGGCTTGTATGTATCAGATCTGGAAGTCAAGAAACACTGCTTTGTGGGAGCAGAAGATTTTTTGTATACATACTGTTGTAAAGAGCATTAAATTTGATATTGTAACTAGACTTAGGAATATGAATACAAGGAAGATATCAAAGGAGAATAGGGAGTGGATAGATAAGCTTGTGTAGCTTTTGTTTGTTTACTAGGTTCCTCCTAGTCTAGTTCTGTTCCTCTTTGGAACTTGGTTGTAAATTGATCCTTTTTGGCAATAAAACCTCTTAATTACCAAAAAAAAAAAAAAACATGGCATTACGGGGATAAGATTCCATTTAAGAATTAAACCAAACACATGATTTTAAGTACTCGTATTATTAATTTCCAACCCAATACCTCCTTATTCTCCTTAATCCCATTTTTGATTCCAAACCATACCACTATGTGAACCAAAACGCCTCTTAAATGAAAATCATGAAAGGGGACGGAGAGAGTAGCTAATATAATAAGCTGTCAGCAATAAGCTAACCGCTAATCACGAAACAATGCCATATTTCCTGTTTATTATCATAGTTTCCCAAGCTTTAACCTAGTGACAAGCATATATATATTGAGCAGCCGCTAAGCAGTAGACAAAGAACCCATAACAACGTTTTCTCTTTCATTCGCTGCGTTCATTCCTAAATCTCCTGAATTTGAAACCTCCATTAAAGCAGCAGCTAGAAGCTTCAGAGCTTAGCCTGGGTTTTTGGCCTAGAAATGCTGCAACAACACACAATCAGTTGTATCGATTGGAAGCCATCGCCGGTTGTAGCCCTTGCCACCAGCGCCGATGACTCCCAAGTCGCCGCCGCTAGAGAAGATGGCTCTCTCGAGATTTGGCTCGTATCTCCTGGCTCCGTCGGCTGGCACTGCCAATTGGTATTACTTTTTCTGTGATTGTTTCTTTCTTTTCTTTCAATTTTTGCAAAATGTTCAAATTCTGCGTTTTCTTCACTGTTTTTGATGATGTCGCGGCTTTTGAAAACTTTAGACGATTCATGGCGATCCCAATTCGAGAATTTCGTCACTTGTTTGGTGCCGCACCAGTTCTAAGGGTTCTTCGTCCGGAAGATTGTTTTCTTCTAGTATTGATGGGTCTGTTTCTGAGTGGGATCTTTATCAATTGAATCAAAAGGTACTTTTAATTGATAGATTATACTTTGTATTTGATTGTGGAACATGGGTTTTTCATTTGAATGGTTTTTTATTTTAATTCTTTTGTTATGGTAGACTGTGCTGGAATCAGTGGGCGTTTCGATATGGCAGATGGCAGTAGAGCCATTAAAGAACCGATGGGGAGAGGTCGAACACGATGCTCATAGCAATGGAAATGGGGTTGTGATAGATAATAATATTGACGATGATAGTGAAAGTAGCGATGATGATGAAAGTTATGGTAGAGTTGAGCTTCATGAAGTGGAGAATCGTCGATTAGCGCTTGCTTGTGATGATGGTTGTGTTAGATTATATACTATTCCTGATACTAATGAGTTGACATACCATAAATCGTTGCCTAGGGTTAGCGGTGAGTGCTCTACACCCTTGTGTCTGTTTGTTTAGTTGTTTTATAATCTGCGGATATTCACACTGTTGTTTTGTTTTATAACAGGCCGGGGTCTTAGTGTGACCTGGAGCACTGATGGAAATTTTATTTATTCGGGAAGTAGTGATGGGTATGCTATGCCTTAATTTAAAAATATCTCTTAATTTGGAGAAAAGATGTTGTGAATTCATGTTAGCTAACGCGATAAGCTGTCTAATGTTACTCATTTGTAATATGCAGGTATATTAGATGTTGGGATGCAAAACGCGCTCATGAACTATATAGGATTACTGTTGGTCTTGGAGGTTTGGGAGCAGGGTCGGAAATTTGTGTTTGGTCATTACTTGCTCTCAGGTAGTTTTTGAACCAAATTAATCTGTTTCGTACTGTAGACTATCTAATAGTTGTTGACTTGTAGAGTTGTAGGACTAGGGGTTAGATTACATACATTTACCTCTACAAAATTGTCATCATTGATGCTTTTTTGATGTTGCATTGAGTTAGCATATTCACTTTTTTGTTTGTTCACTCACTCAATTGATATGCTGTGATTAGGTGCGGGGTTCTTGTGAGTGCTGATAGCACAGGCAGTGTTCAGTTCTGGGATATTAAGCACGGAACACTATTGCAGGCGCATTCTCTTCACAAAGGTGACTCATTTGCTTTGGCCGCAGCACCTTCCCACAATAGGGTGTTTTCTGCAGGTTCTGATGGAAAGGTATAAAACTCTGGAATGCCATGATGACCAATCAAATTGCGTGCATTCTGATTGATGTTATGTGGGTTGGTAGATAAGTATAAATTTCATTAAACAGCTGTCCGGAATATTCACAGAAAGTTGTTTCAGACTTTCATCCCATATGGTCTCATAACCCTAAAAGGCAAATATAGGGACAATTGGAACTATTATATTCACAGAAAGTTACTCTTAGACCTCAGTAGATTAGTGCAATTGTTTTGTTTGTAAAATATTGATTTGTGAAAGGTTTTCAACACTTTAGATAATCTCAATATGTGTTATTATGCAGCAACTAAGGTTAATATTGTTTGACAGGTGATCTTATACGAGCTCTCTGATGATGTTCTTGACTCCAGTCACGGTAGTAAGTTGTCTTCTGCAGTCAGGAAGAGATGGGTTTTTGTTGATAGCAGAAGTGCTCATACACATGATGTTAGGGCATTGACTGTGGCAGTGCCTATTAGCCAGGAAGGTCTGTCTTTGTGCTTCACTTCTGTGCATCTTTTTTCATGATTGTTAGAGCATGTGTAAGCATCCTCTATGTACTGAAGATTTTAGGGGTGCTTTCTCTAATGATACATGTTTTTCCATTGCCAGATTTGCTCCTGGATGAGAAGGTTAAAAGAATTCGCACAAAAGAAAAGCCTGTTGACTTTAGTTATCACAAGTGGGCAAATTTGGGGGTTCCAATGCTTCTATCAGCTGGTGATGACACTAGAATGTTCGCATATTCTGCCAATGAATTTACGAAATTTTCTCCTCATGATGTATACCCTGCTCCTCAAAGAGTGCCTGTACATTTGGTCCAAAACTCTGTATTTAACAAGATGTCATTGCTTCTAGTTCAAGGCTCAAATGGAATTGATATCCTCTCTCTTAAACTGGGAAATGGTACTGCTCTTGAAAAGGCTAATGGTGGACACGCAGCAACTAATTTGTTGGCCCGTGTCAACAGTAAGGGATCTGGAAAGATTACTTGCAGCGCGATTTCTCCTTCTGGGTCGCAGTTTTGCTTTTCTAATCATGCCAAACCAAGACTATTTGCATTAAAGAGAGGTGGAGGTTCCAAAAATGCATGGGTTATTGATAAAAGACAACTTCCTGGCAAACTGCCTTATGCTCATGCCCTGGCTTTCACTTCAGATTCATCTCGATTAATTGTCGCAGGAAGTGATAGAAGAATATATGTAAGTGCTTCCTTTCCTTTTTCATTATATTCGTGTATACTCTGTTATGGTTATTTTATTTCATTTTCCATGTTCACTTTTCATAAAAAAAATTTAGGCATTGTAGCTAACTAATGATTTATTGAACTTAATTTCTCTTTAAATGCTAAGCATATACAAGTAGATGGTTTGTGATTCTGTATTCTCTTAGAATGCTAAAATAGTTCAGTAAATGATTGTTGACAACAATTTCAATTGCTAGCAAAAGCTACAACTCTGGCACAAATCTATAAATAAGACTATATTGTTAATAAGTTCCTATACATTATTAATGAGATTACAAATCCAGTTGTTCATTCTTATTATTGACTGTGTTGGTTTTATAAACTATATAAAAGCTCTTTGTCTACTATTTGGATTTTTGATGGACGCAGGATTCCTTTATCACTTACCTACTTAAAAGTTTGGTTCCAATGAAGAATTGTCTTACATTTAGCTCTATTCTATTCACCTTATTTTCTATTTCATGTCTTACAAGTTTAGATAAGATAATTTTGATAAGGGTTACCCAAGTTCAAATTACAACTAGAACAAGTTTTAAAATGGCTACCCAAGGGCGTGATTTGCTTGTAGTCTAAAGAAAACATTTCTGCCTAAATTTCCTTGAGGTTCAGATTTTGGAGGCTCCTAGTTTTGGAAAAGAGAAGCAGTTATATTTGCAAAAGTTTCCATGCTTCTTATCATTGTGCTGGACTGCTGGTTGTAGAGGGTAGCTTTGCAGTGGACTTGGGCCTTTTCTTCCCAGTCTGGCTTGCTTGCTTTCTGTCTCAATCAAGTCATGCTTGTATTGTGACTGGGGATTATTCACATCTCTATGTGTAAGCTGTTACTAACTATAATTATGCAAAATCCTGAGGCTTTCTAGTGAGGGGAGTACTTTTATGCGATCTTATTGTAATTGATTGCGCCGTTTGGAATGTATCGTAACATGTTGTGGCATTGGAATGTTATAGTTATAGTTATATATTGTGGCATTTTGGAATTTGTAGTGTATTCTGACATTTGGAAACTTAAAACATTGTAGGGAATGTATTGGTTCTCAATAACACCCATATTTCCATGGTAATCTATTAAATAAATTTAATTTCAACTTATTCACAATTTTCTTGGTAAACTATTAATAAAAGCAAGTTTCCATTTGGTCTAATCATGCACTCATTCTCTCATTCTCCTTTTTAAACTGGGTAGTTCTGTTGATAATTTAAATTATGGCATTGTTTGTATATAGGAATTTTTATTGAGCTTCAAGTATTGCATAGACAATTTGTGCTCAATTCCTTTCACCTATTGTTTACAGGTAGTAGACTTGGGATCTACAGAATTGTTGCACGTTTTCACACCTTATCGTAAGACACAAGATGAGCATTCGCCACCCAGTGAGCCTCCAATCACGAAATTGTTCACAAGTTCTGATGGACAATGGTTGGCTGCTGTAAATTGCTTTGGGGATATATATGTCTTCAATATGGAAATACAGAGGTAAAGAGTAGTGTGGTGGACCTTCTTTTTATGTTAATTTCGTAATTAGTAAGTTTCTTTGAATTGTAGTACAGCTTAGTTTATGTCCCTTTTTTTTTTAATTTTGAAAAAGGTTTACAGCCTGCTAAAATATTATTAGTCCTGGTTTATTGGAATGGTAATGGATGATTGCTTCTGATATGTAGTTTTATACTTTATAATCAGTAAAATTGGATGCTTCTCACAATGTCCTGTAAATTACTTGCCTAGCTGTCTTTGGCTCGTGGCAGGTGATCTAATTTAGTCTGGGGTTGTTGCAGAATAGTTGAGCCCACCAAGAGCCTAATTCCTCAAAACCTCTGATTAATCAATGGCATTGTTGGGCAGTCTTAATTTTACTGTTCTTTTTCTGCAATACTCCATTTTATTCTAATTAAAAGATGGCTACATATCCTGGATTGCACTACATCTTTCTTTTTAGAGTGTTATCTGGATGTCCATCTCGCCATGTCTTTTAATTACAGCACATTGGGTTTATTATGTTCCTATCTTGCGCATCTGCATTATCTGTGTCCGTCGAGAGGAAAGATGTCACATTGTAGGCTTGTAGCTAGTGCTTTTTGACAATGTTTTACAATAATGCTTGTGAAGTTTATTAATAAATGCTCATTTACTTCGTTTTGCTGCAATTAGCTTGCCTTTTCTGGATGTTTTTATATGTGAATTCCTTGTGTGATCCAGCATATGATCCCTACTTTCTAACACTGACTGTGATGTATGATGTTGATGAATTCTTAAAATAAATTTGCATACAGTTATCCTGCATTTTTCATTTGATTATGTCTTTGCAATTGTCAATGCATGCTTCTTATATGTATATCTAACCATCCTCCTTACTGCATTAAACAGACAACATTGGTTCATATCAAGATTAGATGGTGCTTCTGTTACCGCTGGTGGCTTCTCTCCCCATAGTAACAATGTGCTTGTCATCACAACATCATCAAACCAAGTTTATGCATTTGACGTAGAGGCCAAACAACTGGGTGAATGGTCAAGAAAAAACTCTTTTACTTTGCCTCAGAGGTTCCAGGAATTTCCTGGCGAAGTTATTGGCATCTCATTTCCACCATCAGCAAGTTTGTCATCTATTGTTGTTTATAGCTCAAGGTGTGTTTCCTTTACCTTTCTGTCTAGAAGTTGGCTTGCTTCTATTCATTTCTTGAGACGGCTGTGTGCTTTTTTATGTTTTGCATGTGCAGTATAACTTGATTTCAGAATTGCAATTTTGGTAGTTTGTGAACTACTTTAGACAAATTGTCCATAATTTGTAGTGGTTAAAGGTTTGAGTTCTAAATTATGCGTCCTTTTAGGTGTACCTTTCTTTTCACCAATAGTTATTTCCTTTTCTGGCGCGTCCCGGTCTTGGTTGCAGTTTATCCCAAAATAATTTTGTCTTACTTTCTCTGGAGATAATAATACTCTTCGTCCTTAATTTCCCGTAGTGTATGAAGCATGCATAAGGGAAATGACATCCAGCTATTATTAATGTCTTAAAAATAACAGTTTCTGTTATAGATCATTTTTGGCAACTCTTTTTACTACCTTACTGACTTATTCCTTGACACCTTTCTTCTCACTCGTGTTTACTACCTTGATCTTACATCTTCCCACTTTTTTGCACGCTCTTAGTTTATTCACCTTTTCTTACATCCTCTTACCATATCATCACCTACCCTCCAATTGCCTTAACCGTGCATTAGCAGTAAATGTTGAGAACTTTTGAAAAAGAGGTAGTATGAAACTATGAACAATCTATCAGCACTCTTCCTCCCATTGCCTTAACACTTTAACAGTGCTAGCAGTAAATGCTAAGAGCTTTTACAAAAGAGGTAGTATGAAACTACGAATGGTCTAATGGACTATAACATCTAATCAGGAATATAACATGAGTGATAGAGACTTGGTAGGTTGAAAAGTTGATTCATACTCGCCTCTTATTGATTGCCGTTTAATTTAGCTGTATCCAAATCGTCTGCAGGCACAGCGAGTATACCCCCGGCGTGCTTAGGTGCTTCATAGGTTGCATAGTGAATATTCATGTCATAGCTGAGCATAAATAAGCGTTGTCCTACCATTTGTGACAAAGTTCTCTTCATGCCACGAAAGATATCATGGCTTTGTTTAGAAAGTAATTAATATTGCCTAGAACCTCAAAACAGATTTAATAATAACTTAATTAAATGTTTAGCTATAGAGTTTACTGAAAGTAACGTAGGATGCTTGTCTACAGATAATAATGCGTTTAATTTTTGGAGAGATCAAGTTTGATGAAATTGATGACAATGATCCTGTTGTGATGGGAGATGATTAATTCTCCCTGTGCTATATGCCTATATCTATAAGGATTACGTCAAGAACAGAACTATGAGCTACACTTTTTTCTTGGTCTTGTGTTGCTACAAATAACCTTAAGCATGGCTTATTGTAGTAGTTCTTTCTTTAAAACTAAGTACTCTGTAGTTATCATCTTCTATTTGAAACCAGTCATCTAAATTTTGGCTTTGTGCTTCTATGTTTGACGGGGTGGACAAGCTGTGGGTCTGACTATAAACGAACTTTTATTGCAGGGCAATGTGTTTGATTGACTTTGGAATGCCTGTTGAACGGGATGATAGTAGTGACTTGGTCAAAACCGAAATGCTTAATGGTTTGGACACTGTCTCAAAGAAGCTTTTAAACTCAACTGGAAGGCTGAAGCGCAAGTTGCAACAGCCTGATATGTACATAAAGCTGTATGGCAGACGGAATTTTGAATTCGTCCAGTTTAAACATCCTGTTTTATTTGTTGGTCATGTTTCAAAGAGTTCTGTTATTGTCGTAGAAAAACCGTGGTTGGAGGTCGTTAAGAGTTTCAGTAGCCAACCCATTCACAAACACATATATGGTACTTGAGTTCGTTTACACAAACAGGTGTTGGTATACGAGTTACTCAGAGATAAGTTTTTTTTTTTTTTTGGGGTTTGCCAGGGTTAGGCCTTGTTGGGGCTATCAATTTTGGTGTTGCAGTAATCACTTCTGTGCCTTTTTGGGTTACGAAGCGTGTTGTGTATTATGTTCACTAACATTATGTTGTCACATTTTCTAGTTAGAAAGGGGTATGATTTTATTGTCAGACTTCATCTAGGCTGCAGTTTTAGTGCATCTGTAAATAGGGTTCCAAGAACCACTTTGGGATATTTTTTCATTGTAATGATTTTTGTTACTATTATTTTTTTTTTGGCTTCGTTATTTCATTTGATATTTTTCTTATTATATAAAAAAATAACCTTAACTGTGTTATACCTATATATTCTTTCAAAAATAAAAAATAAAATTTTTTTACACCTATGTATTTGGAAGCTGAGAAGTTTTAGCATTCACTTTAACTTTAACCTTTACTAAAGTGCAATTTAATTTTATTTATTTATTTATTATTATTATATTTTTTGGTTGTTTTTGTGTTTTTTGCTAATTTGTAAGAAAATTTGATTTGAAGTTAATAATATTTCATTTATAAACTCCAAATAATGTTATACTATGTGATACTTAATGATTAACATTTGATAATTTAACTTGTTCTAAAATGATATTAAAAAATAGGGTAATGCTATATGTAGCCCACTAGCCCTAAGGGTTATATATAAGTATTAATTACACTTTTGAAAATTGTATTAAATTAGGAATTCATGATAAAAACACGCGTAAATCAGTATAGTAAGTGTTTTATATTTTAATGATTTTTTAACTTTTTACGATTTTTAAGTGTAAATTTAATGCTTACATAGAGCCCTAAGAGCTATGTATAGCATTTTCCTAAAAAATATAGTATGAATTTGATCACAAAATAGTGTTTAACTTAAATTTGAGACAAAGGTAATGTGAAGCATTTCACTAATTGAGTGTAATTTTGAGTTCTATCTTCAAATTCTATATATTGAATTTACCTTAGAGCACTCACTCATGGGTAAATGCCCATGAGAAGAACTTTATGGAAAAAAAAAGGAAATTTTGGCTTCTCACTCATGATCGCTAAAAAATGCCCATGAGAAAATTCTCAAATGCCCATAGCAATGGCAAAAAATTAATTGCTACAGTAGTATGGGCCATGGTATCAAATCAACCCAAAAAAAAAGGTGCACATATTAAAAAATAATGTGATGATAGTAATATTTAGGAGAGAGAACAGTGTAGGTTTTTTGTACCTCATGAGTGTGTGAAAAGTTGTAGAAAAATAATGACAATAAGAAAAAGTGAAAAAGAGGAGTGAGAAAGTGGTTAGAGAGAGAATGACATTTTTTTTTAAAATTTGCCCATGAATGGGAGTGGTCTAAGGCAGATGATATGGTTTGTGGAGGGAATTTCGACAATCCTATTGAAACTAGAGAGGAACGTGTTTCATTGCTAACGGAAATAAGGATGTCCAATAATCTAGGTAGTGATGCATGTTGAGAGTGAGGGATATTTCAATTCACGATTCCAGAGGATCTTGGGATTGATTCTCATCATCCCTGCCCTTATGGCTCTCTAACCACCACAAGAAAAGTTAGTGATGCAAGCTTTGCAATCTTCAGATTACACTGATAAGGATACTGCACAAGACAATTATCAAAATCCAGCTAGCATGGTTACCTGTAATGTGGGTCAAAACACTAAGGTGTTAAACAACGACAATCAATATTGTTAAGAAAAAACTGTAAAAAAAATAACCCTAATTTTGTTGTATTTTCTTTTAATAATCCCAACTTTGGATTATTATGGAATAATCCGAACTTTGGGCGCTGTTTACTTTCTTCAATCCCAATTACTCTTCTTTTGCAGGTATCCTTTCTTCTACTTTATCTATAAATTGAAGAAATATTTATATTAATAATCCAACATTTTTTTTTGTCTTCTCAAAATAATCCTACCTTTTAATAATCCCAAAATAATCTGACATTTTACCCTTATCTTCTCAAAATAGGCCATGACTGATTTTATAAGATTAATGCTCAATTGAAATAGGTAGAATGCCACGTGTTAGTTTTTATTTTTATTAGTTTAATTATTTGTAAAAAATTATTAAAAAAAAAATTTCCTTTTTCTTCAACGGCTTTACTGCTTGACTAGACCCCAACCCATCCCCTTCCACTTAAGTCATCCACCTACCACTAAACGACCTCGCCAGCATGACCAGATCGTTGCTTGCCCCTCTCTCTCGTCCTCTTTTCTTTCTACTTTGAAACGCAAAACCACTAACAATGGTTGCTACTTACTTTGATTTCTAAGGTTTAATTCGGTGATGATTTTGTACTAGATGTTGTGGATGGCTTGGTGCTTTTATTAGTGTATTTAATGGCGCCTTAATTCATCGTTTTTTTTGTCAACAAATTAAACAACACTGGGTTATTTTCAGGGTGGTTGGGAAGGTTTTTAGGGTGGAGGTTAATTGGATGGGTGGGTGAGTGGGTTTTTGGGGTCGCATTGATTTTTGGGGGATTGGTAGTATTCCAATCGATTGGGTGGGAGGTTATTTTTGGGTGGTGCTAGGGTGATTGTGATGGAATGATTGATAGTTATGATGGGTTGCCATGTAAGGAGGTGAGAAGGTAGATCAATGATAGGTGTAAGAGTGGATTACCATGGAAGGTGGTACCAACACGATGGTAGTGGTGGCAGTGGCAGTGAGGTGGTGGTTGTGGGGAAAAAAGACAATATATTCCTGAAAAATCAATAAAAGGAAAAATAATATCCGATTTTCTAGCTCAACATCCTATTCAAACAAGTCATGAAGAAACTACTCATCTCCTAAATGAGGAGATTCTCATGACAGAAGATGACAAATGGATAATGTAATTTGACAGTGCATCTAATAAAAAAGGGTGTGGTGTAGGAGTGTTACTCATAAATCCAGAGAGAGCACATAGTCCAATCTTTACCAAACTAGACTTTTAGGTTACTAATAATGTCGTAGAATGTGAAGTGTGCATTATTGGTTAGAAGCAACATCTAGCATAGGTGTGCAAAAATTAGAGGTATATGAAGATTCCAATTTAATAATAAATCATATGCTCAAAAAATAAAAAATAAAAAACTCTACAATGATAATATACCAAACACACCTAAAGCAACTCATCGAGAACTTTGATTATATTGACTTCAAGTATCTCCCAAGGGAGGGATGAGAATCAATTTGCCGATGCGCTAGCAAAATTAGCCTCAATGATCCACAATCCTGATCACTTAAATATGATGTCGTTATGCGTTGGAAGAAGAAATGAACCAGCTTATTGCAGCACAATAGAGGAATTAAATGACATTAAATTAGAGAATCCTTGGTATGATCATATCCTCCACTACATTACTCATGGCATATATCTTGCAAATACTTCATCAAAAGACCAACGCGCCTTAAGAACGCTCGCAACCCAATATGGGATAATAAACGGTCGATTGTGTAGAAAGGGTCCTAATGATCAAAGCCTATTGTGTATAGACTAACCCGAGTCCACACGCCATGTGGAAGATACTCACAAAGGTGTTTGTGGACCTCACATGAATGGAAATACCATGGACGCAGTTCAACCAATTGAACCGGAAATACCATCCTTACGCATCGTACTCGAAAGTAAGCTATCGGAAGCTGAATGGGTGCGAGCTAGGTATGAAGAGTTTTTATTCCTTGATGAACGCCGATTGAAAGCTTTGCATCATGTACAAGTCTACCAACAACGCATTGCGAGACACTCTAACAAACGAGTATGACCCAGTAAAGTGAAAGAAGGTGACTTTGTATTAAAAGAGGTTAGAGGTCCACCAACTGATCCAAGAGGAAAATTCAAAGCTAATTGGATAGGACTATACCGCGTAATTGATCAACTTGGATAAACTCTACATTTAAAACCTAGATAAACTCGTTCACTCAAAATTCAAATCATCTTTCATAGCATTCAAACAAAAGATTCTAAGTTTTATGAACTTTAACAAACTCTACTGTGAAATTCACAAATCTTGGATTTGGGGGGGGGGGGGGTAGACACAAAACATGTCAATTGAAACAAGCCATTCAAGTGCTCGATTTTTTTCGAACTCTACGAAAAATTCCTGACATTGGGGGGGGGGGGGTAATAACATATATATTAAAAATAATACACTCGTAGCACAGATACCGCGCGCAACCAAGAACTGCGTACGGTAGGCACGCGCAACAACCACTGACGTTGCGAGCGTCACCTGATGATAAACTACGAACACGAAATTTTTCGCAAGCAAAAAATCAATAACGATTTTTATTAGCGATAAAATGAAGGTGTATCCAATCTTACATGTACTCGGAAAACAAAATTAAACTTTTATTTAAACTATTGAACAAAGTTTGATCGATTTTTTCATTTAATTTCTACAAGTAGGATTAAAGAAAAAATAATACAAAATAAAAAATTACAAAGAACTACGCAAAACCTGATTTTGTAATACGAATACATAGGCTATCTTTGATTCGGTTAAATAAATAAAGAACTCTCTAGTTTTTATTCAAAGCATAAAATTGTTCAAAAGTACATCATAGAACTTAGATAATAAATTAAAGAAAAAAATCCGAGTATTGATTACACTTTATTTAAAAGAAAACATTACTAAATATTGGGTAACACTCTAAGGTTTTACTATATCCTCAATCTATGTTAATCTTTAAAGAGAACTCCCTTTTTTGGTTGGGAATTTTATATATGTATGTATACATATATATGTATATATACATATATATATATATATATATATATATATATATATATATATATATATATATATATACATATATATATATATACATATATATATATATATATATACATATATATATACATATATATATGATTAGGGGATTTTTCCCCACCAATCACCATCTGACAAGTGGACCAATCAGGTTCCGCCATGTGTCCGTCACATGGGCCAATAGGAGCCTGCCACGTGTCAAGCAATGATCCGTCCACCATGGACCAATTACGACACGACACGTATCCTTCCCATGACACCTGAGATAACCGGTCACCTAGGCCCAACTTTCGAGGGAGGCCCAATCAGCCCAAGGTTAACCTAAACCTAGATTGACACGTTTCCCGAGGTTATAAATACCTCCCTTAATCCTCATTAAGGGAGATAACACACTAAAAAGCAGATTACACACATTAAACACTCTCACCTAGAGAGACCCAATCACTTTAATTTCCGCATTAATTACTCCTTAATCAAGTACTAACTTGACCGTCGGAGGCGGATCTCCAACCATCCGGAGCATCCGTTTGTTTTGCAGGTACAGGCGTCCGGTTCCAGTCTCGGAATTGTAACTCTCCCGCAGGACATCAGAAAACCCCGAAACATTTGGCGCCGTCTGTGGGGAGAGTACTTCTGAGATGGCATCCACGTCTGTACCGACTCCTGAAGAGAGGCGTCCCCTAGACGACCCTCAAGTTCAGTCGGACCACGATACTGAGAATGAATTTGAAGTTGAAGCTCACACAACTTCAGACGGGACCCTAAGGGCCCGACGTACCCGTCATACCGAAAGGAGGGAACGGGAACATCTTCAAACTGGTAGTGAGCCAGTAGGCGCACCGCCTGTTTGGCAGCAGCCGACTGATGGGTCTGCTCCCATCACAAGGAACGAACTCATGACCTTCATGAGGGACTTCAAGGGAGAAATTCAAGAGTTGATCAACAAGAAGCCGCCTGCTCTGGACAAGGAGCAGTCGGCTAAGAAACCCTCCACTTCACTGAAGAGGAAACCAGTTCAAGGGCGAGAGGCGACCCCTCATCCTAAATCTAGGAAGTGGGAGCCACCTGCCCTTGATTTCACAAAATACCGTTTCCCTACTCCAGGAAATAGGAAACCTGTTCGTCATATTCAGGCGGACGGGTCGAGGAAAACATACGCAGACGCTCGGCTACTGCTAGAGTAGAAGAAGAGTGACCGATTGTCAGAGTCGGCCTCTACTTCAAACTTCAAAGACAGTCTGCGAAATACCTCGATGAGGCATACTCAGTCGTATCATGAGAGTCAGTCAGGCGGCACCTCCCGTCAGTCCGGCTTTCATAGCGACCAAGCGGTACCAAACTTACCGTTTGTACCGCAACAACAGTATTTTTTACAGCCACCTTCGTTTGGTGGACATGCAGCAAAAAATGTCAAACCTATGGATTGGCAGCTACGGTTGCTTAGACTTGGTGAACAGCCGTCGGCTTTCTCCAAGGAAATTACTGAAGCCGCTCAGCCGGCCAAAGTGAAAAATGTATTAGTAGGCGCCTATGACGGCACTACTAACCCAGAAGACCATCTGATGGCATTCACCAACCTGATGTACCTTCAATGGTTGGATGATCCCACTTGGTGCAAGTGTTTCCCAGCGACTCTCAAAGGAATCGCACAACAATGGTTCGGCAACCTGCCGACTGGTTGTGTAAATAACTTCAAGACGCTTGCTTACTTATTCACCTCCAACTTCGCCATGAACATCCCTGCGAAGAAGACGACCCTTGATTTAGGAACAATTCAGCAGGGCGAGAAGGAGGGTCTTCATTCTTACATCAGGCGGTTTAACCTGATGAGAATACAGATTCAAGGGTTACCGGATGAAGTAGCCTATACTGACTTTTTCAGAGGTCTCAAAGACGGGTCGACCTTCAAATTTGATTTGGTCCGAAAGAGGGTGGCGACTCTTCAAGAGGCCTTGATTGAAGCGGAAGCCTATATACAGGCGACTGATCTTTGTAGTACGGTAAAACAGTCAGACGGGAAAAGGTCCGACAAAAGAGAAGGACGACAGAAGCAGTCGTCAAACAAAGACGAGAAGAGAAAAGAGGTCTGGGCGGCTGATTCCTCTAAACAGCCGGCCCAGAAAAAGAAAAAAGAATTCAAACCATACTCCCCAAAGTATGCGTTTAACAAGGATAGCCAGTTTATCCTAAAGGAAATCAAGGGACGGATCTCAATTGAGAAGCCGGTCCCCATGAAGGGTTCTGCAAACAACCGGAACCAAGAAAAATTATGTGCTTATCATGAAGATGTTGGTCATCACACCAATGAATGCATCAGTCTCATGCGGTATCTGGACCGCCTGGCTGAGCAAGGTGATCTTGACACTTATGTCAAGAAATCTACGGGGAACACTTCCTCAAAAAAGCAGTCGACCAAAAAGAATCAACAGGCCGACAGCTCCGATACAGATGATGCAGTCGTCTACACCATTGCAGGCGGCTTCTCAGGAGGCGTCCCCACTATTAGGGGCAACAAAGACAATATCAGACGGTTAGATGTAAATTCCGTTCACCAAGAACGGCCCTCCAAATATTCATTTCCTGAGATTGTCATCACTGAAGAAGATCTAGGAGGGGTAAGAGGGCCGCATGACGACCCTATCATTATTGAATGTAAAGTGGCCAACCAGAGAGTTGGCCGAATCCTCATAGATACCGGAAGCTCCTCAGATCTCATCAGTAGCAAATGTCTGTCGAAACTAAAATATCAGACTGATTGCATACATCCGACATCCCACCCTTTAGTAGGGTTTGGAGGAGGAGTCGTCCACCCAGTGGGACGAGTGGATTTACCCATCCGCCTGGGCAAAAAAGGGGAAGGACGACACATGGTAGTCCGGTTCCTGGTAGTAAAAGAACTCTCGGCCTACAACATGATTCTGGGACGACCAACCCTGAATAATTCCAAGGCTGTTATAATCCCATCTCTTATGTTGCTCAAGTTTGAGAGGGATAATGGAACAGTCGGGTCCCTAAGGGGAGATCAGAGGATGGCCCGAGAGTGCTATCTCTCGGATGTCAAGCCCACTGTTATGGCCACTGGGTCGAGTGGTGGAAAAATAGACTTTGACTATGTCAAGGAGAGTGCGCCTGTTCAAGAAGCAGGCGGCAAGAAGAGAAAGGCATCCCAGACAGGGGCCGCAAGAAAAGACAGAAAATAGCAATCATTGGCAGAGGAGCGGTCGGATGAATTCCGCCCTCAGCCGGCTGGTGAGCATACGGACCTGATCTTAGACGACTCGCGTCCTGACCGAACAGTCAAAGTTGGGACGACTGCTCTGAGAGTCCTAGGTGACGACTTTCACAAACTATTGAAAGAATACAAGGACATATTTGCATTCGAAGTCCACGAAATGCCAGGCATTAGTCTTGACCTGGCGGTACATAAACTGGCTGTGGATCCGAAAAAGAAGCCGGTAAGGCAGAAGAAGCAAAACCATGGCGAAGAAAGAAGTCAGGCGGCAGCCGCCGAAGTTAAAAAATTACTTGATGCAGGGTTCATTCGGCAATGTTACTTCCCAGACTGGGTTGCAAATGTGGTGCTTGTTAAAAAGCCGAATGGCACCTGGCGAATGTGTGCAGACTACACAGACTTAAACAAGGCGTGCCCCAAAGACAGTTACCCTCTGCCTAAAATTGATAACCTGGTCGACTCAACAGCCGGCCATGCTTTGATGAGCTTTATGGACGCCTACTCTGGTTTCCATCAAATTCCTTTATGGAAGAAAGATCAGGAGAAGACGACCTTCGTCACTGATCAGGGGTTATACTGTTACACGGTCATGCCGTTTGGTCTTAAGAATGCCCCGGCCACTTTCCAGCGAATGATAAACACGGTGTTCTTTGATCAAATTGGGAGAAATGTCGAGGCATATATTGATGATATGATTGTCAAGTCAAAACTTCAAAAAGATCATCTGTCGGACCTCCGAGAAACTTTCGCCACACTCAGGCGGCACCATGTCATGCTCAATCCCAAGAAATGTGTCTTTGGAGTTGAGTCTGGGAAATTTCTCGGATTCCTTATCAATCAGAGAGGAATAGAGGCGAACCCTGAGAAGGTGCAGGCGGTCATTGACATGCAGTCGCCTCGTACCATCCGAGAGGTTCAGAAGTTAACAGGTTGTCTGGCGGCCTTGGGAAGATTTCTAAGCCGATTAGGCGACAAATGCCTATACTTTTTCCAGGCAATTAAGAAAAAGGCAAGGTTTGAATGGGGGCCAGATGCTGAGGCGGCCTTCCAGAAATTGAAAGTTCACTTGCATTCCTTGCCGAGGCTGGTCAGCCCTTTGCCCAAAGAAGTACTCTACATGTACCTGGCCGTCTCTGATCATGCGTTAAGCGCTGTTCTCCTTGCTGAAAGAGACGGCTGTCAGCTACCGGTCTACTTTGTCAGTCATGTACTGAAAAATGCCGAGTTGAGATATCCCTTAGTGGAGAATTTTGGTCTTGCACTCTTCATGGCTGTTAAAAAATTGAAGCCCTACTTTTTGGCACATGCAGTCGTCGTGTATACAGACCAACCTATCAAGCGGCCACTGACCATCATGGAGTCGTCAGGCCGAATGATCAAATGGGCCATAGAAATTCAGAGCCTCGAAGTTACTTTCGAGCCTAGAAAAGCAGTGAAGGGGCAAGCCTTTGCTGACTTTATTGTTGAGATGACTCGTCCTCTGGACTCTCAAGTTACAGACCAAGTCTGGAAGGTATATGTGGACGGAAGCTCTACTTCAAATGGTTGTGGAGCAGGCGTCATATGTCAGTCGCCAGAGGGCAACAGGTACGAGTATGCTCTACGCTTCAGTTTTCAGGCCTCAAACAATGAGGCAGAATATGAAGCTTTACTAGCCGGAATCCGCATGTGCAAGGCGGCAGGGGCAAGAAAAATAGACGCCTGTTCCGATTCACAATTGATAGTGAGTCAGTACAATGGCGAATACGATGCAACCCATCCGGCCATGATCAAGTATTTACAGGCGGTCCGATAAGCAGTCGGCTCCCTTGAGGATTTCCATCTGACCCAAGTGCCGAGATCAGAAAACAACCAGGCGGATGCACTGTCAAAATTAGCATCATCCGCCTCCTGTGATACTCCTCGAAATGTTTTTTGGGAAGTAATGGAGAAGAGAAGCATCGAGGAAGACCCTATTGGAATCCTAGACAGAAGCTCAACCTTGATGGATCCAATCAGGGCATATCTGACAAACGGTACCCTGCCGGATGATCATCAACAGGCGGCAGCACTGAAAAAACGAGCAACCAGTTTTGAAATAATAAAGGGAGAACCTCACAAAAGGGGGTACCTTCAACCCTTCTTAAAGTGTGTTACTCCAGAAAAGGGACGAGAGATACTAGACGATCTTCACTCTGGTTACTGTGCTTCCCATATAGGCGGTAGGACGCTTGCTCAACGGGCAAGGCGGAAGGGCTACTTTTGGCCTACTTTAGAAGCAGATGCGATGGTGATGGTGAAAAAATGTGACAAGTGCCAAAGGTTTGGCAAACTAATTCACCGTCCGGCTACTGACCTCACTACCATTCATAGCCCACTACCGTTTGCTAAGTGGGGCATGGATATTCTGGGTCCATATACGCCTGCTACAGGCGGAAGGAGGTACATACTTGTTGCCGTCGACTACTTCACTAAATGGGTAGAGGCGGAGGCTGTAAAGGGAATCAAGACGAAGGATGTAATTTCATTCATTTGGAAAAATGTCATCACTCGGTTCGGGGTTCCCATGTCTATGGTTTTTGATAATGGTCCCCAATTTGAGACGCCTGTTCTCAAAAGCTGGTTGGGTGACCAAGGAATTGCACACTACTTTGCATCTGTCGGCCGTCCACAAGCAAACGGCCAGGTAGAAGCCTTTAATAAAATCATCTCAGACGGTCTCAAGAAAAAGATTGAACGAGCAGGCGGCCTATGGGCGGATGAATTACCACATGTTCTCTGGGCCATTAGGACGACTGAAAAAGGGGCGACTGGAGAAAATCCATTCCTCCTAACTTATGGTGCGGAAGCTGTTCTTCCAATAGAACACTACGAGCCGACTCTTCGAGTAATGCTATATGACGAAGAGGCAAACTGGGAAGCCATGCGCCTGGCATTAGACTCACTTCCTGAAAGGAGGGGCAATGCTGTCTTGCGTCATGAAATTCACCGCCTGAGAATGACTAGATCATACAACAATAAAGTACACAGGCGTCCACTCAAAGTGGGGGACTTTGTACTTAGAAAAATGGAAGCAGTTGGTAGGGCTAATGAGTCTGGCAAACTAACTCCCAACTGGGAAGGACCCTACCGAATCTGTGAAGAGGTCAGGGACGGTACGTACCGTCTGGGAACACCAGACGGACAACCGTTGCCTCGAACTTGGAATGTAGATAATCTTAAGAAATATTTCTTTTGAATGATATAAATAGTGAAGGGCTACTTAATAAAAGTTTGCATACTTAATATTCAATTTTGTACTAAGAGGGGCACGCCTATTAACAAACAGTCGGCTACCCAGAGTTCAGACACAGAGCTGAACAAGCGCTTCAACAGGTGGAACAGGAATCCGCCCCTTCTTGCAGGCGGCCGCAGCATGCCGCCTGTTCCCCCCAAGGCTAAGAAAGAGATCCTAGATAAAGGACTCTTCAAAGTAGAGTCGAAGGTGAACTCTACTTCAGGGGTACGAGAGCAAGTATCCCTGCACTGCGTCCCGAGCTTCAAATGGCTCTACGACGAGTACTTTTTGGCCGCTTGTGGCCTCAGCAGTCGGTGCTCAAGAGGTAGCCGGCTTGTCGAATACTCTGTTGTTCCGTGCATTTCTTGTTATGACTTTTATGAACTTTGCTATTTGTTTTTGCAGCGGACGCCATGAGCAAAATTACCGCCTCCAAGACTGCGGCGGCCATGTTGCGGGCCACCATCATGCAACAGTCTTCAACCGACTCCCCCAACAAGGGGGCACCCTTGGTGGGCTTCGAACCTTTCACCCTCTTTTTGGAGTTGTGTTTATGCATATACTGACTCTTTTCTTCTTTTTTAGACGGGCGCTCCAAGAGCTTCTTCTTCCCAACAGCCGGACCCCAAGGCCCGGAGGACGACTGTTGCGAGCTCTCCTGGTTCTGCCAGGAAACATGCGGCGGCTGAGAAACAGCCGGCCACTTCTTCTAAAACTCCAGCTGGGCCACCTAGAAGTATGAAATTGTCCTTGTAAATTTTAGACTTGCTCCCTTCTTTACTAGGTCTAATCCGTTTGTTTATGCTTGATGCAGCCGGCCCTCAGGAGCCTGACTTGGTCGAGGTGGCCAAGTCTATGATCAAGGCCGTTCCTCCAGCTGAAAGGGAGGCGGTCAGGGGTGTCGGCACCCTTGACCTAAACGGGATTGCAGGGGTCCTTGCTGAGGTATACTTAGCATATTTTTGAGTATTTGAATTCCAGGACGCCTGTTTTCTTTTTGTTTGGAAACTGACGCCTGTTCCCCTTTTTACTTAGGCCCTGCTCCGAGTGAACGGCCTTCGCAAGCCGCTTGACCGGAAGAACAAAGAGGTAAAGGCTACAAAAGCTATGGCCGCCTCTGACTGTGATAAGGCAATGTTTCAAATTGCCCAAAATGAAGTTCTGACCATTGATATTCTTTATTATCAGGCGCAGGCTACCGCCGCTATCCGGGCTCAGTTAGAGGCGGCCCAGAAGAGGAATAGCGAGCTGGAGGCGACCATCAACAACCTCAAGGCCGAGCTGAGACCTCTTCGCCAAAAGATGTCCTCATACGAAACCTTGGAGAAATCCTTGGCGAGCGTAAAGGAACGCCGGTGACCCAGGAGAAGAGTCTTACTCAGGAGCTCTCGGAAAAGGCCGAGCAAGAAAAGAAAGAGCTGGTCCGGGAGATGATGGAAGACTCTACTAAAATCCAGCGCATGACTTGGGGCCGCCTCTTCCCCAATGCCGACTTTGCCTCATGGGAAAAAACGTACCGCCAGTGTTCTGATAGATATAATCAGGAGATCCTGGTGGCTGCTGAGGAAGAGGCGTTGGAGGAGGAGGAGCAGCCGGTAGTGGCGCTTGTTCCGCTTGGGGGTAATGCATCAAAGAAGGATGCAGCTGAAGCCGAGTCCAGCAAGAAGAGTGCTGACCAGGCGGCAGCTGCTGATATTGAAGATCTGCCCCCTTCTTAAGCTTTATGTCTTCTTCCCATGGCCTGCGTGCCGTTTGTTTGTATTTACCCGGCCAGGGGGCCAAGGCTCTGAATATTTTGCCGGTCTTTAATGACCGGCTTCCTTTTAATGAATATTTTTGTTTTGCTTCAAACTTGTTCAAGTATTGAATATTCTGATATCCAATTGTACACTATACCGACTGTTTTACATGGCCGATAGTTGCAGACAGGTACATATAGTTAGTCATGCCGCCTATGCCCCTGGACGACTGGTCGTCTGTTTCCAGGCTAGACGATCAGTCGGCCATTTATCCAATCGGTATTCGAATCATTTTAAAGACTGGATCCCCTTTAGGCAGGCGGTTCTGTCATATAAAATTAACCAAGTAGGAAAGTGGTTTCCTACTTGTCATGTTTTTAGGCTAGAGACTTTAGGCCGTCTAGGCCGACTGTTCCCCGCCATATTTAATCTAGTGTGAGCCGGTGCTGTATGAACACCTTTTTAGTTTCATACTAAATTTTTAAGGAGTGACCAAGTAAACATGATTGTTACCTAGTCGCCAAGCAACTGAGTAGTAGAGGTATCAAGCGGTGGGTACCGGTTGTTCCCCTTTATTCGCCAATGTTTGTTGGCTTTTAACTCATAGGTTGTTAACCTAGCAGGAGTAGTGGTTGAGAGCCCCTGTTTGCTAAAAACAGGCGGACGACTCATACCTTTTAGGCTCCATACTAAGTTTGAGAGAGTGACTATGAGTTAACTTTGGTGTTACTCAGTCGCCGTCATTCCTGCTTGAGTAGTAAAGGTACCAGGCGGCGGAGGCCGGCTGAACCTTTTGATTCGCCAATGTTTGTTGGCTATTAACTCAAGAGGTACCCCCTGCATTTATCCCAAGTAACACAGGCGGTCATCTGACTCAGATGTCAACTGCTACCACTGGTTTGGTTAGTGATAGAGTTATCCTTGTCTCAAAAACGGCTACGTGGTTGCCCTTGGGGACAGTCGTATAGGTGCCGTGTAATTAGTTTATAGAGCAATGTTCCACCCAAAAGGGAGCTTCTCTCTGCGACGAATTTCATCCGGAGGGATGCCGCCGGACGCCTGCTATGATGTTGGGACAGGTCGTATTAGTTTTGAAGATTGGATCAGTTGGCTTGGAGCCTGGTCTGATCATTCGGCCTGTGGCCTTGGTTAGTTCTTGGTGAACGTAGGTGCTAAGTAAAAGGAGGGTAGCCGCCTGTTTAGGCACAGGGTCGGCCAGACCCTGATCATTTTTAGTTAAGTATAAGGGGGGTGGTTGTGTGTTTGGAACCAGTCGGCCCTCTTCTATGGAGAGTAGCCGACTATATATCCAGACGGCGTGCCCCTATGGTGATTGAGTAAAATATTCAATGGAGAGTAGCCGCCTGTAAAGGTACAGGCGGCATGCCCCTCTGAAGATAGAGTAAAATACTCAATGGAGAGTAGCCGACTGTGAAGGTACAGACGGCATGCCCCTCTGAAGATAGAGTAAAATACTCAATGGAGAGTAGCCGACTGTAAATTTATAGGCGGCCTGCCCCTCTTAAGTAAGAATAAAAATTAAACATGGAGAGTAGCCGACTGTTTGTCAGCAGGCATGCCCCTCTTAGTACAAAATTAAATATTAAGTATGCAAACTTTTATTAAGTAGCCCTTGAATATTTCCATCATTCAAAAGAAATATTTCTTAAGGTTATCTACATTCCAAGTTCGAGGCAACGGTTGTCCGTCTGGTGTTCCCAGACGGTACGTACCGTCCCTGACCTCTTCACAGATTCGGTAGGGTCCTTCCCAGTTGGGAGTTAGTTTGCCAGACTCATTAGCCCTACCAACTGCTTCCATTTTTCTAAGTACAAAGTCCCCCACTTTGAGTGGACGCCTGTGTTCTTTTTTGTTGTATGATCTAGTCATTCTCAGGCGGTAAATTTCATGGCGCAAGACAGCATTGCCCCTCCTTTCAGGAAGTGAGTCTAATGCCAGGCGCATGGCTTCCCAGTTTGCCACTTCGTCATATAGCATTACTCGAAGAGTCGGCTCGTAGTGTTCTATTGGAAGAACAGCTTCCGCACCATAAGTTAGGAGGAATGGAGTTTCTCCAGTCGCCCCCTTTCCAGTCGTCCTAATGGCCCAGAGAACATGTGGTAATTCATCCGCCCATAGGCCGCCTGCTCGATCAATCTTTTTCTTGAGACCGTCTGAGATGATTTTATTAAAGGCTTCTACCTGGCCGTTTTCTTGTGGACGGCCGACAGATGCAAAGTAGTGTGCAATTCCTTGGTCACCCAACCAGCTTTTGAGAACAGACGTCTCAAATTGGGGACCATTATCAAAAACCATAGACATGGGAACCCCGAACCGAGTGATGACATTTTTCCAAATGAATGAAATTACATCCTTCGTCTTGATTCCCTTTACAGCCTCCGCCTCTACCCATTTAGTGAAGTAGTCGACGGCAACAAGTATGTACCTCCTTCCGCCTGTAGCAGGCGTATATGGACCCAGAATATCCATGCCCCACTTAGCAAACGGTAGTGGGCTATGAATGGTAGTGAGGTCAGTAGCCGGACGGTGAATTAGTTTGCCAAACCTTTGGCACTTGTCACATTTTTTCACCATCACCATCACATTTGCTTCTAAAGTAGGCCAAAAGTAGCCCTGCCGCCTTGCCCGTTGAGCAAGCGTCCTACCGCCTATATGGGAAGCACAGTAACCAGAGTGAAGATCGTCCAGTATCTCTCGCCCCTTTTCTGGAGTAACACACTTTAAGAAGGGTTGAAGGTACCCCCTTTTGTGAAGTTCTCCCTTTATTATTTCAAAACTGGTTGCTCGTTTTTTCAGTGCTGTCGCCTGTTGATGATCATCCGGCAGGATGCCATTTGTCAGATATGCCCTGATTGGATCCATCCAGGTTGAGCTTCTGTCTAAGATTCCAATAGGTTCTTCCTCATTGCTTCTCCTCTCCATTACTTCCCAAAAAACAGTTCGAGGAGTATCACAGGAGGCGGATGATGCTAATTTTGAAAGTGCATCCGCCTGGTTGTTTTCTGATCTCGGCACTTGGGTCAGATGGAAATCCTCAAGGGAGCCGACTGCTTGTCGGACCGCCTGTAAATACTTGATCATGGCCGGATGAGTTGCTTCGTATTCGCCATTGTACTGACTCACTATCAATTGTGAATCGGAACAGGCGTCTATTTTTCTTGCTCCTGCCGCCTTGCACATGCGGATTCCGGCTAGTAAAGATTCATATTCTGCCTCATTGTTTGAGGCCTGAAAACTGAAGCGTAAAGCATACTCGTACCTGTCGCCCTCTGGCGACTGACATATGACTCCTGCTCCACAACCATTTGAAGTAGAGCTTCCATCCACATATACCTTCCAGACTTGGTCTGTAACTTGAGAGTCCGGAGGACGAGTCATCTCAACAATAAAGTCAGCAAAGGCTTGCCCCTTCACTGCTTTTCTAGGCTCGAAAGTAACTTCGAGGCTCTGTATTACTATGGCCCATTTGATCATTCGGCCTGACGACTCCATGATGGTCAGTGGCCGCTTGATAGGCTGGTCTGTATACACGACGACTGCATGTGCCAAAAAGTAGGGCTTCAATTTTTTAACAGCCATGAAGAGTGCAAGACCAAATTTCTCCACTAAGGGATACCTCAACTCGACATTTTTCAGTACATGACTGACAAAGTAGACCGGGAGCTGACAGCCGTCTCTTTCAGCAAGGAGAACAACGCTTAACACATGATCAGAGACGGCCAGGTACATGTAGAGTACTTCTTTGGGCAAAGGGCTGACCAGCCTCGGCAAGGAATGCAAGTGAACTTTCAATTTCTGGAAGGCCGCCTCAGCATCTGGCCCCCATTCAAACCTTGCCTTTTTCTTAATTGCCTGGAAAAAGTATAGGCATTTGTCGCCTGATCGGCTTAGAAATCTTCCCAAGGCCGCTAGACAACCTGTTAACTTCTGAACCTCTCGGATGGTACGAGGCGACTGCATGTCAATGACCGCCTGCACCTTCTCATGGTTCGCCTCTATTCCTCTCTGATTGATAAGGAATCCGAGAAATTTCCCAGACTCAACTCCAAAGACACATTTCTTGGGATTGAGCATGACATGGTGCCGCCTGAGTGTGGCGAAAGTTTCTCGGAGGTCCGACATATGATCTTTATGAAGTTTTGACTTGACAATCATATCATCAATATATGCCTCGACATTTCTCCCAATTTGATCAAAGAACACCGTGTTTATCATTCGCTGGAAAGTGGCCGGGGCATTCTTAAGACCAAACGGCATGACCGTGTAACAGTATAACCCCTGATCAGTGACGAAGGCCGTCTTCTCCTGATCTTTCTTCCATAAAGGAATTTGATGGAAACCAGAGTAGGCGTCCATAAAGCTCATCAAAGCATGGCCGGCTGATGAGTCGACCAGGTTATCAATTTTAGGCAGAGGGTAACTGTCTTTGGGGCACGCCTTGTTTAAGTCTGTGTAGTCTACACACATGAGCCAGGTGCCCTTCGGCTTTTTAACAAGCACCACATTTGCAACCCAGTCTGGGAAGTAACATTGCCGAATGAACCCTGCATCAAGTAATTTTTTAACTTCGGCGGCTGCCGCCTGACTTCTTTCTTCGCCATGGTTCCGCTTCTTCCGCCGTACCGGCTTATTTTTCGGATCCACGGCCAGTTTATGTACCGCCAGATCAGGACTAATGCCTGGCATTTCATGGACTTCGAATGCAAATATGTCCTTGTATTCTTTCAATAGTTTGTGAAAGTCGTCACCTAGGACTCTCAGAGAAGTCGTCCCAACCTTGATTGTTCTGTCAGGACGCGAGTCATCTAACATCAGGTCCGTATGCGCACCAGCTGGCTAAAAGCGGAATTCATCCGACCGCTCCTCTGCTAATGATTGCTATTTTCTGTCTTTTCTTGCGGCCCCTGTCTGGGATGCATTTCTCTTCTTGCCGCCTGCTTCTTGAACAGGCGCACTCTCCTTGACACTCTCAAGGTCTATTTTTCCACCAGTCGACCTAGTGGCCATAACAGTGGGCTTGACATCTGAGAGATAGCACTCTCGGGCCATCCTCTGATCTCCCTTTAGGGACCCGACTGTTCCATTATCCCTCTCAAACTTGAGCAACATAAGAGATGGGATTATAACAGCCTTGGAATTATTCAGGGTTGGTCGTCCCAGAATCATGTTGTAGGCCGAGAGTTCTTCTACTACCAGGAACCGGACTACCATGTGTCGTCCTTCCCCTTTTTCGCCCAGGCGGATGGGTGGACGACTCCTCCTCCAAACCCTACTAAAGGGTGGGATGCCGGATGTATGCAATCAGTCTGATATTTTAGTTTCGACAGACATTTGCTACTGATGAGATCTGAGGAGCTTCCGGTATCTATGAGGATTCGGCCAACTCTCTGGTTGGCCACTTTACATTCAATAACGATAGGGTCGTCATGCGGCCCTCTTACCCCTCCTAGATCTTCTTCAGTGATGACAATCTCAGGAAATGAATATTTGGAGGGCCGTTCTTGGTGAACGGAATTTACATCTAACCGTCTGATATTGTCTTTGTTGCCCCTAATAGTGGGGACGCCTCCTGAGAAGCCGCCTGCAATGGTGTAGACGACTGCATCATCTGTATCGGAGCTGTCGGCCTGTTGATTCTTTTTGGTCGACTGCTTTTTTGAGGAAGTGTTCCCCGTAGATTTCTTAACATAAGTGTCAAGATCACCTTGCTCAGCCAGGCGGTCCAGATACCGCATGAGACTGATGCATTCATTGGTGTGATGACCAACATCTTCATGATAAGCACATAATTTTTCTTGGTTCCGGTTGTTTGCAGAACCCTTCATGGGGACCGGCTTCTCAATTGAGATCCGTCCCTTGATTTCCTTTAGGATAAACTGGCTATCCTTGTTAAACGCATACTTTGGGGAGTATGGTTTGAATTCTTTTTTCTTTTTCTGGGCCGGCTGTTTAGAGGAATCAGCCGCCCAGACCTCTTTTCTCTTCTCGTCTTTGTTTGACGACTGCTTCTGTCGTCCTTCTCTTTTGTCGGACCTTTTCCCGTCTGACTGTTTTACCGTACTACAAAGATCAGTCGCCTGTATATAGGCTTCCGCTTCAATCAAGGCCTCTTGAAGAGTCGCCACCCTCTTTCGGACCAAATCAAATTTGAAGGTCGACCCGTCTTTGAGACCTCTGAAAAATTCAGTATAGGCTACTTCATCCGGTAACCCTTGAATCTGTATTCTCATCAGGTTAAACCGCCTGATGTAAGAACGAAGCCCCTCCTTCTCGCCCTGCTGAATTGTTCCTAAATCAAGGGTCGTCTTCTTCGCAGGGATGTTCATGGCGAAGTTGGAGGTGAATAAGTAAGCAAGCGTCTTGAAGTTATTTACACAACCAGTCGGCAGGTTGCCGAACCATTGTTGTGCGATTCCTTTGAGAGTCGCTGGGAAACACTTGCACCAAGTGGGATCATCCAACCATTGAAGGTACATCAGGTTGGTGAATGCCATCAGATGGTCTTCTGGGTTAGTAGTGCCGTCATAGGCGCCTACTAATACATTTTTCACTTTGGCCGGCTGAGCGGCTTCAGTAATTTCCTTGGAGAAAGCCGACGGCTGTTCACCAAGTCTAAGCAACCGTAGCTGCCAATCCATAGGTTTGACATTTTTTGCTGCATGTCCACCAAACGAAGGTGGCTGTAAAAAATACTGTTGTTGCGGTACAAACGGTAAGTTTGGTACCGCTTGGTCGCTATGAAAGCCGGACTGACGGGAGGTGCCGCCTGACTGACTCTCATGATACGACTGAGTATGCCTCATCGAGGTATTTCGCAGACTGTCTTTGAAGTTTGAAGTAGAGGCCGACTCTGACAATCGGTCACTCTTCTTCTACTCTAGCAGTAGCCGAGCGTCTGCGTATGTTTTCCTCGACCCGTCCGCCTGAATATGACGAACAGGTTTCCTATTTCCTGGAGTAGGGAAACGGTATTTTGTGAAATCAAGGGCAGGTGGCTCCCACTTCCTAGATTTAGGATGAGGGGTCGCCTCTCGCCCTTGAACTGGTTTCCTCTTCAGTGAAGTGGAGGGTTTCTTAGCCGACTGCTCCTTGTCCAGAGCAGGCGGCTTCTTGTTGATCAACTCTTGAATTTCTCCCTTGAAGTCCCTCATGAAGGTCATGAGTTCGTTCCTTGTGATGGGAGCAGACCCATCAGTCGGCTGCTGCCGAACAGGCGGTGCGCCTGCTGGCTCGCTTCCAGTTTGAAGATGTTCCCGTTCCCTCCTTTCGGTATGACGGGTACGTCGGGCCCTTAGGGTCCCATCTGAAGCTGTGTGAGCTGCAACTTCAAATTCATTCTCAGTATCGTGGTCCGACTGAACTAGAGGGTCGTCCAGGGGACGTCTCTCTTCAGGAGCCGGTACAAACGTGGATGCCATCTCAGAAGTACTCTCCCCACAGACGGCGCCAAAATGTTTCGGGGTTTTCTGATGTCCTGCGGGAGAGTTACAATTCCGAGACTAGAACCGGACGCCTGTACCTGCAAAACAAACGGATGCTCCGGATGATTGGAGATCCGCTTCCGACGGTCAAGTTAGTACTTGATTAAGGAGTAATTAATGCGGAAATTAAAGTGATTCGGTTTCTCTAGATGAGAGTGTTTAATGTGTGTAATCTGCGTTTTTAGCGTGATCTCCCTTAATGAGGATTAAGGGAGGTATTTATAACCTCGGGAAACGTGTCAATCTAGGTTTAGGTTAACCTTGGGCTGATTGGGCTTCCCTCGGAAGTTGGGCCTAGGTGACCGGTTATCCCAGGTGTCATGGGAAGGACACGTGTCGTGTCGTAATTGGTCCATAGTGGACGGATCATTGCTTGACACGTGGCAGGCTCCTATTGGCCCATGTGACGGACACATGGCGGAACCTGATTGGTCCACTTGTCAGATGGTGATTGGTGGGGAAAAATCCCCTAATCAATTTGTCTAAAAGTTTTAAAGCTATAATTATAAATTATAAAGGTGTAAATTTTCTCATTTTTTTTTCTTTAGTTTATATATCTATGTATAATTGTATATCTTAGTCTCAATCTACTCAGTGAATTTTTTATTTTTATTTTTTTTTTTGCTAGAATGTAATTGTATGCAATCTCACGACTCAGGTATGAAAGAGTTTGTTAAACTACTAGACTGATTTACTATGCTTATCTTTTTGTTCGAATAAATTATATTGTGATTTATTTTTGAAGAATAATGTGATTATAGTTTCATATGTTTTTCCTTTTGATTTCTAATCGTTTTTGGGAAAGTCGTGACCATTCTTTACCTTCAACTTCTATTATCAATTTTTTTTTATTCCTTTAGAAGTTTTGATATTGTGTTTAGGAAAGTCATGGAAGGATAAATATTCTTTACCCTCAACCTATCAATCTTTATTTTAATTTTTTACAAAATGGTTTGTTTTTTTATTATTTGTTTATTTATTTATTTATTTTGTATATATACTTCCTATAACAGTTACTAAAATTGGTGATGAGAAATTTAAACTACAGAGTACAATTATATTCTTTAACAAATTGCAAAGTGTTTGATCCTATCCATATCCAGTGCCACTGTATGATATAACTGTTTTTATTTTTTTTATGGCTGTATATATGTATTACAAATTTTTGTTGCTAATCAGTAATCACTTTCTCAAGTCCTTGTGGTATAGTCACACATGAATATATAAGGTATGTCAATCTTTTGTACAAGAACCAATGTGTGCCCTTTTCTTTCTATGTTTCTTATATGCTTATAGAACTTGGACTTAACCAGCCTCCCAACCAATGTGTGCCCTTTTCTTTCTATGTTTCTTCTATGATTATAGAACTTGGACTTAACCAGCCTCCCTTTAATGTAAACCCATTATCCAAAAGTAAATGTTAAATTCAACTCAAAATTCCATACTGTCATTGCATTTTCTACTTTAGTAATATAGAGTGATAAAGTGTAATACCCTGTATTTTCATACGTATTTTCTAATTAATTAATTAAGAAGTATTTTTATAAAAGGGTATTTTTTATAAAAGGGTATTTTAGTAAATTAATTATTTGGAGCCAAAATAATATTTGAATTTTGGCGTCAAAAATATTTTGAAAACTAATCATTATTTTGGATAAGATTTATTATCCATTTATCCTATTTTAAAAACCGGATTATTTACATATTTCGGATATTTAATTAAAGCAAAATAATATTTTATTAATTATTTTATTATGGACGAAATTTTCCAATAATTAGCTAGGATTTTTGGATTTTCCATGTATGGAAACAAGGAAAATCTGAATTTTCTTGATTGTTTATTGGTAAATAATTGGTATTTAATTATTTATTCTATATTATTTATACAATTATTTTATTCCTTAAAAATCAAGCAAAATCTTCCTAAATATATATATAGGAGTCCGAAATTTGAGCTATGGTAAGCCCATATTTTCGGCCCTATTGAATTATTTTGGGGGAATTTAATTGGTAAAATTATATTTTTAATTATCTCCCAAAATATCTTATTTTTCTTAATTCTAATTCTCCATCTTTTTAATATCTAATCATCATATTTTCTTGACAATCATTCTTCTTAATTATTCCCCAAATAATTCTAATTTCCTTATTATTTTTCATGACATACATACCTTCCATATTCAAGTATACACAATCACCTTAATATCAAAACTTTCCTTAATTCTTTTACTCACTTCTCCAAGTAATTCTATAAACCCTACTTGCCATAATTCTTCCCACATTCTCTTGCCATAATTTTTGTATGAGCTAGCCTATAATACCCCTTCATACCTCTCACATTCTTCACACCAATTCTCTTCTTTTCTTCTCCTTACACAAATCATCCCATTTATCTTTGAAGTCAATTTTCAGGAACTTCTGATCCGTTTTGGGGTATTTATGTTTCACAAAAGATTATTCCTATCAAAAAATACTTGAGTTTAGGATCAATAATCACCCAATTCGGAGTTATATCGAAGAAGTTATAGCCCCTGCAAGTTCTGCCTATTCTTTCCAACGAAAATTCAATTCTCTTTAAACCTATTCCTTTATCTTCTTCATGGTTATTTTTCCAAAATACAAATACCTATTTCAAAGCTATAATTTTATATAAAAGTATTATTTTAAACGATTTTTATAGTCCATGCACATTAGATTTGAGTTTATATTGTGATAACCTTATGGCAGGGGCGGAACTAGGGTGGGTTCAAGTGGGTTCATTGAACCCACTGATTTTTTGAAAAAAATTTAAAATTTTTTTTTTTAAAAAAAAAAAAAAAATCAAAATAGGTTTAAATAGAATATTTGTGTATTATATGGCAACAAGTAAAGTTGTAGCCCAGTGGTTATTTTTACCTCCCATCACACAAGAGTTTGTGGGTTCAAAACCCATAACTCACACTTTTTTTTTTTTTAATTTTGTTTCCTGAGCACTGAGCTTTCCTGCTTCCAGAGTTCGCTTTCCTCTTCCTCATTCCCCCAAATTGCAAAACCCTAACTTCTTCCTCCAATCCTCCTTCTCTTAATCTCTTCCCGTTCTTCCTCCTTCTCTTCCCGGCGCAGCACGGCAGCAGAGTCAGCAGAACACGGCGGCAGCGGCAGGCCGGCAGCGCACCAGCCACTCACCCAGACCCAGCCTCACAGCCGTGTATGGTGTATCGGTGTATGTAGGGGTAAGTGAATTTGGGGATTTTTTTTTTTTGCAAATGTAATTTACTTCTCAATTTGGGGATTTTTTTTGCTAAATCATTGAATACTTGAAAATTGAAATTCATATGCTAAATTCAATTGCTAATATACATTACGATTTACGAATTGCCAATGTTTTGTAAATTGCTGAAGTTTGGATATAATTATCTAATTTACTTCTCAAGTTCTCAATTTGGGGATTTTTTTTGTATTTCGTATGCTATTTTCATATGCTATGCTATTTTCTGCCTTTCGTTTCTGCCAATTCATATGCTATTTTCTGTATTTCGTTTCTGCCTTCTAGTTTTCATAATTTCATTTGCTATTTCGTTGATATGGGTTTGATTGATGAATATTATAGATCTTAGAGATAATTTATTTACATTGTTATGTTTAATATATGCTAATTTTTAATTCAATCGTGAAAATTTGGCCTTTAATTATTCTGTGTTTGAAGCATGATTTTGAGTTAAGTGATGTTTGGCGAACACTCTTTGATAATTTTATTTGTATAATTTTGAGTTCAGTGATGGTTTTGTATTGCTGATTAATTATATATAAAAAATTGAAATTAATCCTGTGACATGAATCTACTACACAATTTAACTCTAACTAAGCTACATTGAATTGAACATTTTTATTGTCGGCACATAAGAATTCTGTCAAGCCATAGCTAACGACAGTAATCTGCTACAATAATCTAAGTGAGCAATCAGAATGAGAAAAGCTTCGATAGTGAAACGATAATATTTAGCTACTTGAACTTAATATCCCTATTTGGTTAGTTTGGCAACTTATCAAATGAGAAATAAATGTAAGGTGGGATGTTGATCCATGTATTGGGTTAAGTCCTTAAGCTCTAGCGATGCGTGAAAGGATACAATGAAATATCATGGCCATTATCATTATTTTTCCGTCATTAAGTTAATATGTGCTGATTGTTGGCCTCTTTGACTAGTTGAATCCATATTTTAACTCTATAACAATGATAGTATGTAGCTTATTCAGTTTAAATAGTATATGTGCAATGTAATGCTTACTTGCTAATTAGAATATTGTAGCTTTTTTTTTAATGTTAACTTGTAATTTATTTAATGTGTTGCTTCTCTGCCATTGTATTAGCTTGATCAGATTTTATCGGTTATAGCTTTTTTTTTTTTTTTTTTTTTTTCATTTTTCTATGTGTAATCTATTTGTAATCCATAGTTTGAAATTATTTATGTACTGAATATTTAATTATTGTATTTTTATTCCTTTGTTAATTATGATTTCAAATTTCGGAAGTTTCGAACCCACACTTCGAAAATCCTGGTGACGCCACTGCCTTATGGTTATGTTATTTGCAAGGTGTATTCGTGATTGAACTTTGAAAGTGCGAAGTATTGATTGTTATTCGTAATCAAGGTTCTTGAGGTTCTTTTTGTGTGGTTTTTCTAGCAAGGATCAAGGTACGTTTAGGTGGCTAGATACCTTTGAAAGTGATGGTTTGAATAACATATTTTACATGATTTGATTGGTGATTGAACTAACTTGATTTGAATTATGATTTTGAAATAAATTATGTTTGAAGGTATTGATTTTAATAAAAGTATTTTGAATGATTGATTTTTAAATCATGTTTTGAATGGTTTGGATTATTTATCGTGTTTAAATAAAGGAATTGATTTTAAAAGATTTGTTGAATTAAATAAAGGTTTTTCAAGGAAGAGTTGTTGATTTTGAAAAGTATTAATATGAGATTTTATTCTCAAGTATTTATTACAAGGTTTGATTTTGAAAGCATGTGGAATTATTAAAAAGGATTTTGAATTATATTGGAATTGGATATTAAAAGGATTTATTGAACTGTTATGAAAATATTATGTGGATATCCATTATCCTTTTTGTATGTTTTCGAAATATTCTAGATTTAGGGTTTATTGTTATCTAAAGAAACCCTACTTATTATATCCTATGTATATATACCCCTATTATATGGAATAATACACGCAGATTAATTCTCTCTTAATCTCTCATGTTTCTCCCAATTTTATAACACGTTATCAGCACCAAATATTATAGTTCAATCACAATTATCACTATTGATTCATTTGCGAAAAAAAAAAAATTATGACCTTGAAAATCAATCAATTTATCATCAAAATTACGCTTAAAATTAAGCCAAGAAAACCATATTAAAATCCCCAAATTTCTGCATGTTCCGTTATCCAACACCGCGGCAACACCATCACCATCATCGAAGTTGAAGCAATCCTGATTTCAAACCCGAAAACAACGCCCTTTTATATTTTGTAAAATTAATAGTGTGTCTATCAATGGCAGGGCACTCGAAAACGGGCGATCCTATTAGCAACGATATGGTTGCAGGCATTCAACGGAACAAACTCCGATTTCTCGGCGTATTCGTTGAAGATGAAGGTGATACTCGGAATCTCGCAGATGCAGCTTAATTACTTGGTGGTTGCGTTGGATTTAGGGAAAGCATTTTGGGTTAGTTCTTCAAAGGCTTGTTCCTCGTGGCCTTTAAATCCAGAGGTAAACATTAGTATGTTTCTCTACAATATCATATCAGCTTCAATGTTTTAGTTATTATTATTATTATTATTATTATTATTACTATTACTATTAAAGCTCTAAAATATTCTTTCTATAATATCAATGCTGCTTTATTGGCATCTTGAATTATTGATGATTAAACAATATCATCCCAACCCAGTCTTTCTTCTACTTTCACAAAGGAGTAAAAGAACTGTTACTTTATTTAAATCAAAATTTGCAAGAAGTTATATAGTGATATGCTAGTGAATATGCAGACAATTGAATGATTTTGAATTGAACTTATCTCGGTGGGTGTTATAGGAGGAATTCTTCTATGATATATGTACGTGGCAAGTATATAGTTGACTTGTTGATTTGTATACTTGGTAGGTTATTTGCTTTTCTAATACGGTAATACTTGTTGTATCTTTTCTTAAATCTTGTTATCTTGTATGATCATGAACTCTATAATTTTTCTAATTGATTCAGATGTTTTTGTTATCTCTTGATAGTCTTCTTGGACTATGCTTATTAAGCATGAAGCGTAGTATGTGATTATCCCTACTAGTTTGTCTCTTACATAAATTTAGAATTATTATTGGTGTTAAACCTTAAATGTTTATGAATGTTTTGTGCGTGAACTATTGTAATGTGGGGTAGCAAATAAATCATTCTTGTTGTTTGTATATTATGTTAAAGTTAGTTGTCATACCTTATTATGGGTGATGTTGAATTATGTGGTACAAATTTTTATGTGTGACCTTGATATCTCAAGTATGACATATTTTTCCACAAACATATGACATGTTAATCTTATGTGCTCATGTGATTGCTTTTGTTCCCTAATCTTTATTTTGGCAAGTATAGTTGAGTAGATCAAGTAAGATATACGTATTATTTCATTGATGCAAAGTAAAGTCAGGGGTTTGTTCTTTTGATGTGCTATTGCCGCTGCGGATAAAATGATTGTTGCATACTTTATTAGTGAAATAAATTGGTCATTTAGTTGCTTCTTGGCAGTTGAATTACTAGTGATCAAGTTACCGTAGTGATTTGGTTAAAGTAATGTGCAAATAATATTTTGATACCAGGTTATACTTGTAGTACTTGTTGAAATACATATGATTGAATTTGATAATATGATATTATTTGCCTACATGAAGTTTGTTTAATCGATCCCTTGATTCTAGGCATTTCTATTATTTGAAAATATCTTTTAATATACGATACTTTTCCATTGTATACAAATAAGTGTAGCATATATATAACATGATCCTCTAAGCTAGCGTTTACCTGAGTTGAAATTCCATATACTTTTATATTATTTGGCTCATTTAAGTATTTTGCCACAATTAAACTTGTTTCTAATGATTCCTACGAGTAAGTGGTCAAAACTCAAGAACTTGATGTGTATGTGGTTATAAAAGGATTAAAGTTTGGGGACTAATATATGCGAAGAATGATCTAATTGTAATTCTTTGAAACTCATATATATATATATATATATATATATATATATATATATATATATATATATATATATATATATATATATGATGTCATATTTTTATTGGCCACATGAATATTTGTTGGACCTTAATTCATGCTAGCTAGCACTTGTTTGAAGATGAATTTCGCAACAATCATTTTTGTGCTAATTATATGTGAAAGAAGTTTCATTGATGAATATTACTTTGTCATGATTATGTCCTTTACATGAAATACTAATGATTTTTATGAAATATTAAGACAGGTAGTGTACTACTAAAGTACTAATACACTAATTCATACTCCTTTTCATATAAGGATGGTAAGTTCTAAATATTGTTTATGTACAAATGTATCTTAATTGACTTTATTAAAAAGATCATATGATTTGTACAACTATCATGATTTTAGTATGAATATGTTGATTGATGAGTGATTAAATTTAATAATAGTATTATGTACAAATGTACCTACTTGAAGTTGGATTATTGAAAGTAAATTAAACATGATTGCACAATATTTATTTGAGCAAGAGATAGATGACATTATGAGAACTTACTTGTAAAAATGTATTTATTATGCCCATACTTATAAGAAATTAATTGGGCAAGAGTTACGAGTAATAAGAGTTTATGAGAATAATTTTATTATGCTTGATACATGCATTTTTTTTAAAGAATTTATGCCTTATAAGGTGGGTAAAATTTAAAGATTGTTGGATTTACTTCATGCCCCATATTCAAGGATTAGGGGGAGATTGTATTTATTCCATTATATTGGTCAGTTTGGTACATACATTAACTTAAATATCAATTATTTGTTTAATAGAAGTGGCCACATGTTAATATCATCCAGCTGAAAATGGATATAAATAAATGTCATTGATCATATACTAATTGTAAATGCTCCAATTAAAATTGATGTCCCATAAGGACAATATCAATTGCTAATGAACCTACGCCTGAAGCGTGATAGATCAATAGGAGCTTAGGATAATTAAGTTCTAGAAGAAATCATTTTTAATTAAATTTATATGTTTAATGATTATATAATAGACTCCAAAGAGTATGAAATGTCCAACAAGATTAACATGTATCAAGATTATAGTCAAAACTCCAGCAGAGTATAAGTAATTATTAGATAAAATATTAGTTGATTGTCTTGCCAATGGTAAAACATGTTGGTGTTCAAATATCACATCATATTCATGGCCATACATACAGTAAGTTTAATAAAATGATCACTAGTGTTGGAAAACTGACCAAATTTCAAATTTAGATAAGTGATTGGATGTGATAATTAAATTAGGTCATCCGGGTTTAATAAATTCCCGTTATGAAAACCTGAAGTTTCAGTTGATATGAAAGAAATAATGTGCTGACACTCTCTCGTGTTAAATATATGAAATAAATTGAATGACAAGACATAACATTGAGATTGAGTTATATTTAGATTGTGATTTTGAATAGTTTGTATTAAAAGAAAAGTTCAAGAGATAATATATTGGTTTTTCTGAATAATTGCTGACCAAAAATTCACTAGAATACAAATATTAGGTGACCAGAAGCTCACCACGTACAAGTTATATGCGGAGATTTTAAGTAACTAGTATCATACTATCAATGTTTCTAGTGATCCCGAAGATCACCACCCAGTGAAATTGCAAGAAACTTTATATTTGTATAACAATTTTATTAATTGGGGCTATTGTATGTCAGCACATAAGAAATAGGAAAAGAAAGGAATTCAACTGCACAACATATGTCTCCCCATTGATGTTGAATTATTGATCTCCTAAAGAGAACAAATTATAAAATATTTAATAATAAATACATATAAGTTATGCAATATATAGTTAATGAATAAATGATTTAAAATTGCTCTCTAGATGAGATAAAAGCCTATTTAATATAATTCCTTTGAGAGATAAATTTTGTTGATTATGATCCTCCCATGAAAGGAATATTATTGCAAATTTGTATACAAAGTTGGTGAAGAATTGTGATGCCCCTATATATGAGATATTTTACCAACTTAGGGGGAGAATTGGAGTAAGTTGGCAAAATTTAATTAAACAGACGATCCCTATATATTTAATGGTAATTTGAAATGTATTCTAGCCAACTTTCGTCCATATGATATATTGCACATGTACGATTTGATTTGTATATTGTTATGACCCTTCTAAAAGCATACAAAGATAAAGCTTGCCAATTATATATACTTCAGTCACTAAACCTGAAGGGTAGATTATTGTATAATCGGTTCCAAAATAAAGATGTGATATATGACAAGATATTGCAGTTGACACTTTTAATAGAGTAATAGTATATTAATGCCAGGTGCCCAGGTGTATAAAATGCCCTTAAAGTTGTGTAGATATCTGAATTATTACAATAGATGGCCTATGATGTAAGAAAAAAAAATTATGACGGTACCAATGAAAAATGTATTCAGATATCATTGCCAAAATAGCATGCAAATTAAAATTGTACCTTGAGGAATTATATGATGATACCGGTATATAATAGAACCGACAAATAATGCATATGCATGATATAATGGACTAGCGAATAAGGGATCTGAAACATATGTCCATTTTGATGTCGACATAATGATAATCATCATAAGTTTATCAAGGATCAGAAGTCCAATGATATATGGATTTTTAAATCCACACTGTACAATGTCTTGCATTATTTTGAGTCCTAGGCATGTTCATATGCTTGCATGAGTCTAGGTTAATGTATTATTCATTACATATATTGGAATTTGTTAGATGCATTACTCATAGTAATTTTTGTATGTTATCATGTTTACTATCTATATATCTCAAATTGCATGCATTTGTTTCTATATGATATTTGTGGTATATATGTAAATGTTCATTATATATATAGTAAAGCATATTTACAACTTTGATGGAAAATTAGAAAGATATATTCCAATGGGCTTATAATTATGATGAAATTATATATGACGTTGATATAATATTATGAATCATGTAAGAAAAGTTCCTGAAGAACTTATATGCAACGTATTTACAGCCCTACAAATTTTATATTTTTGAATTAGTAATTATTATAAAACTTTTAGTCTGTGTGACTACGTCATTGACATCTCAACTTGAAGATTGAGGATTACTATTTATATTTGCAAGAGGACTATCATGTCAATTATGAATATTTTAAAGAATATCAACGGATACTTATGCGTGAGACTATTTTATATATTATGGTCTAGAAGAACCATAATCAATGTATATAATTACATGTGTTATATTAATTCATACGAGATTGAATAACAACATTAATAATATCATGTATTGCCCTTAAGGAATGTTTGATTAAATAATGATCATCATCTATTATTCATGACCTCCTGAAGAAGGTGTAACCGCATAAGTTTAACTTTTAAAGTAATTTTATTCAAACAGAGGCTTGGAATGATATAGAGATAAATCCATACATAGTGAAATGAAGACACTTTATATGTCCAAGTGAAGACCTGAAGATGCAAATTCAGATTAGGAGGGTTGAAGAGTAAGAAATGATATTCTACTACATATGAAAAGACACCTAGCCATATTGGATTCATTGTTGTGGCACTAGAAGATCTCAAGTTATGTATTTATCAGGGGGAGAAAATACGCGCTGCACTCTTTTTCTCTTGACCATGGTTTTGTCCCACATTGGGTTTTCCTGGTAAGGTTTTTAATGAGGTAGCATTTCGAGCGTATTACGAAGAATGTTGTACTCTTTTTCCTTAATTAGGTTTCTATCACATAGGGTTTTTCCTAATAAGGTTTTAACGAGGCACAGTCTTCGATAATGGACATCCAAGGGGGAGTGTTATGAAAATATTATGTGGATATCCATTATCCTTTTTGTATGTTTCCGGATATTCTAGATTTAGGGTTTATTGTTATCTAAACAAACCCAACTTATTATATCCTATGTATATATACCCCTATTATATGGAATAACACACACAGATTAATTCTCTCTCAATCTCTCATGTTTCTCCCAATTTTATAACATGAACCATTGAATTATTATGATTATGCTTTATAAGCATGTTAGTAATCCCACTATGCGGATTTGATTTATTGATAAGGCCTTGGACTTTGTATGACCGGGTCTTTCCTCAAGAATAGCCTTGTAACATAAGGAGACTAGCTTGGGGTGTGTGCACACTTGGGTGAGGAATTAGATTAAAAGGAATTGGTTCTTAATAAATGAATTTGTTTTATTAACTATTATTTTGATTATGAATCATCATTGGAATCGATTATGGAATAATGAGTTTTGAATATATTGGATTAATTATTGGAATTGGTTTTAAAAACATGTTTGCAAATAAATTGAGTTAACATTATCTTGCACTTATCGTACTTAGCATAATTTGCTAATCCGTATTTCTTTTTTGTTTTGGTTCGCCCTGTTTACTGTAATGGTAAGCAATGTTGACTATTTTCAGGTGGAGTCATGAATGAGCATATGGGAGTCCCGGGATTTGCTTCACCTAGTTTAGGAATGTTGGTCTTGTCTTTTTTTAGTACGCATAACAATGTTACTATTTTTATAAGTATTAATAAAAGAAAGTTGAGTTTCCGCTGCAAGTTTGTTATTGAGTTAAGTATTTTGAGTAGCCTTGCGTAATCACACAGCGGTAATACGCCCAAGTCTACCTCTAAGATATAATTATACGAATCATACTAATATTTCCGTAGAGGGAGATTTGGTGGTGTTACATAAAGCTAAAGTTACTAAATAGTTATGTATTGATTATTTGATTGGCTTAAAAGCTAAGAAATTACATATTTTAAAACTGTAATACTCATTCTTACTTATGATATTATTGACGAGTTTTCTACATTTGATTGTGGGTAGTGTTTTTAATCATTTTTTATACGGGGTTTATTTAATCAAATGTGTTTTTTCTACTTTTGGTGTTTTCAATCAAATGATGTTTTTGCTACATTTGGTGTTTGTGTTGTAGGTAGTGTCTTTGCTTGATTTGATTATGAGTACATATTTTCAATAATATATGCTTCCTCCATAATATATACTTTTTTTCCCTCCATTAAAAAAAGATTGTATATATTTTAATTCTCATCTTATTGGTATGATATACAACTTTATTTTTTTTTTATTTTTTTTTATTACGGAGTACTATTTTAGGCATTATAGAAAAGTGGCAATTGTGCACGCATTGCGTGCGCCTTTTAGCTTGTTGTAATAGTCAAAGATGGAGTAGTTTCCATCGCATTATTTTCAACAACCTTAGAACTTTCGCCTGGCCTTCCCCTTCTTCTTGACCCAACATCATTCTTCAATTTGGGATTAGGAGCATTTTCAATCCTTTTTCCCTTATCTTTAGAACTTAAAGGAGTCTTTTTTCGAGGAGTTGAGGATAGCTCCTTAATCTTCACTCCTTGTTGTGCAAGTTTAGGAGCAACCTTTCTTCTAGGTTCTCTTGGATGAGCCTTGGGAGATGTGGAGAAATCCAACTTTCTTCTCACTCCTTTGTTTTGGCTACTAGGAGTAGTGGTGGCGGATTGCATCAAAGATTTTGGTGGATTGCGAGCTAAAGCGACTTGATTTTGTTGAAGAGTTTTATTTGATTCTCCCTTGTCAGCCACATTCATCCAAGCCTTGTAAAAGGAAGATAAAACTATGCTTGCTGTCGAATTTTGTACTACCCACTAATGGAGGTGTAGGGAATATTTCAAGCATTACCCCAAACTTGAACCCCAATGTGATCATACACTTAAGTATGGTGGCGTCCAAAGGGAAGGAATCTAGAGCAAAAAAGTCACCAACAAGTTTTAGGAGCTTGTAAACCGTTCACAGGGTGAAGGTTACACCCCTTAACGATCCAGAAGATCGTTAACTCCAATAGGTCTGGAACCATGACTGGTGTTCGGGGATGAGGGGATGAGGGTATCAATTAATGGACTAGCATGTAAGATTGATTGGATAGCGCAGTTTCATGGGCTATAGGAGCGTAGTGAAGCTCGATCAATCACATGGGTATGCATGAATGATGCATGATCGAACTATAGACCTACTTTGAAGTCCAAGTATAGAGCTTTCAGATATATTAGTGGATTCCTTTGACATGAGTGGAACATTGATTTCATTCAATGGATGTTATGACTGTGGTGCACTCAAACGTCTGCCCGTAACTGAAGATTATAAAGGGTGTGTTCCAGGTTATTTCAGAAGTTGAGTGGAAGCTTTGGTTTCCACACGATTGGATTGAGTCTACCTATTTACTTAGGAATGTGTCTTGGCCCCTTGAAGAGGGAGAATTCAGAAAATGCATGGCCGTGCTCAAATAGATTACATAGTAATCATTTATTTTGTAACTCTAACTCAGATTTCAAGGACAAATTTGTAGATTAATATGATCATGACATGAGATGCAATCATATAATCAAATCGACACACATTGACTTAAGGAAATTGAATATTGCGCACTTGTCTCGAACAAGTGGGAGATTGAAGGAATTGTGTCTTCGATAAGTGCAATTACTAGATATATCAAGGATCACTATTATGGAGATAATAAGTTCATTCTCTTGGGTCGTCATCATCTGTTGCTAGACTATGAGCGATGATATTTGGACTAGTCAAATGGTCCAAAGCCCGCTAGAATAGATCCTATGAGGTCACATACAAGGATATTGGGTTAAGCAAGTTAGAGGCCCATTAATGGGCCTCATTAGCAATTAACTAATCATGAAATGGATTGGGCTAGCATAGTTAGATTGGAATTAGGTTTTGGGCTTTTGACATGGGCTCTTATTTAGATTTGGGATATATAAATAAGATCCATGCCTAGGGTTGCTTGCAAGCAGTCATAATTCACACACAGTGTATTTTGACATCAAGGCAACCGATCCCAAAACCCTAATTCCTTTCTCTAACTCACGACTATCTCTCTCCTCCCCTCGTCCGTACGGTTGGCCACCCTTGGTGGCGCGTGTGGTGGTTCATGGTGGTTCGTTGCTTGCTCATCTCCGTAGAAGGTTAATTGAAGGGTTCAATTGCAATTAACTTGCATTAGTGGAGGTCCTAATCCGTGCATGTGGACCGAGTAGAGGAATCACGTTTGATGTTCTTTATCTCCCATTGTTCTTGCTTGATCGCACATGAATCACGCTTTAAAGGTACAATTATATGTTCATTATGTGTTATGCATTAGATCTCGGGATTAGGTGCTATATGTATGTGATTCATGTTTCTGCAATATGTACCAATAAACTCTTACATATTTGCACAAATAAAACTATTATTGGCGGTCACTGGAATTAAAATCATATTAGCCTAAATAAGATTATTAATTATCTTATTAAGCGTGATTACAAGTACAAATTCTCTTTAAACATGCATAAAAGGTATGATCAAGCAATAACAATAATAATATATCAAGCAACATAATATTAACAAAATATATGTAAATTATCTATCAATTAACAAGTAACATGAAATAATTCGTAAATTAATAAATTACGTTAACAATTTGTAAATTAATAAATTATGTGAAACAATTTGCTAATTAATAAATTACGTAAAACAATTCGTAAATTAACAAATTACGTGAAATAATTTGCTGATTAAAAAATTACATTAAATTATATAATTCGACACAACAATAATCATCATTATAATCATAATCATAATTATCATAATCATGTTAAATTATAATATTATTAGCAAGATCCTAAGCATGATACTAACTAGATTAATAACAAACCCTAGCATGTCACTTAACATCAAAGATTAATGTTTTAACCCTTACATGATACTAACATGATATTATTAGAAAAGAAAATTGGAAGCATTCTTTTAATCATACTTGATATTAGAAACATTAATTATTACCCTAAACATGATACTAGGTAGCAATAAAACATCATAACATGATACTATGAATCAATAAATAATAAACTAAACATGATTTCTATATCATAATATCAATAAAACAATTAAAGTACTTAATTCGATGCCTCGTATCTCTTTCTAATAACAAAATACACACATTAGTAACTTCAAGGAAAATATCAAAACAAACAATTAAATTAAATAATTGAAGTAGGGATTAGGAACAAAACCTTAAAAAATTATCAACCTTTCACGTCTAGGGCGAATGCAACCTCGAACTTGGCTAGGTGTGTTTAGTGATAATGAGTGCGAAATTGTGTTTGTAAAAGGTTTGGATAGAAAGAGGGAGAGAGATCGAATAAGCTTTAACTTAGAGAGAGAGAAGAATTAGAGAATTCTGGTTATTGAAAATGGAGGTCCAAGGACCCTATTTATAATAAAATAGTCCGGAATTGATAGAAAAGAGTTAGAGTTCAAAAAGGAATAGAACAACATCATGTCACCAACGACAGAGCTCGTCGCCAGGCGCTGCACTGTAGAGCCAGGTGACGAACCTGTCGTCAGGCGATGCAAGAGATTTTCAACACGTTTTCCACGCAAAATCTACTTTCCAATATAATTAAGTCGTAAAATCCGTGTTTAGGGATAAAATCGTATTTTCGTAAAAACACTTATCTGTTCCAAGTAAAACTCTAAAACATAATTATCAATCCTAAATCATTAGGATTTAAGAGAACCTTGTAGAAAATTCTAGAAAAATATAATCAATCCTAATAGCTTTAGGAATGATAATTAATAATAGACCCTCCTCTAGATCATTGGGCCGCACACTAAGAACCAAACCGGGTCTAGTTTAGTATTTTGGCCATAACTTCCTCATTATTCATCGGAATTGGGCTTATTATATATCGTTGGAAAGCTCTTTTCGAGCCCTATCCATATACACCATTATTGGACCCTTGTCATGGACCAAACTGAACTAGAATGACTATTTACATAAAATAGAGCAGGTTTTCGAAAACAGAAAGAAAGATTTTTTTATAAAAACTAACTGCAACAATAGACTTTTCACACTTTCACTTCATTTGATTATCATTCTACGTGAAAGATATTCATCATTGGTTTTGGGGAGACACAATTGGGTGTCTACAAGAGGCTAGACCAATATTCAATCTAGCAAGGAATTCTTTCGGCCCTAAAATTCACATCCTTAGGAGCATCACAATCCTGTGGAGGGATAAATTGTTTCAACCCATATGGTCTCATAACCCTGCAAGGAAACATATATGTTGTACTAGAAAGGCCTAAAAGGCGAATTTAGAGACAATTGGAACTATTATATTCCCAATTATACTACTTATGTTCCACTAAGGAATCACAAAGCGTATGTTAGAAACCCAGTGACTAGGAATGTTAATGGGGCGGGTCTAGTAGAAGACTTGCCCCATCCCCGCCCAAGGGTGGGGATAGGTCTAGCTTTGGCGGGTCGCGGGGCGGGGATGGGACTAAAATCTATACCCGCCATGGGTAATGGGGTGGGGGTGGATTTTAAGTAATACCCGCCCCACCAGCCTAACCCGCCCCATACCCGCATTATACTCGACCCATATGTACATAATAACATACTTTGTATATATATATATACAAAAAAAGTTACTGACTTAACCAATGAAGTTTCTAGACCTCCTGAGAAAAAAAAACGTACACTTATTCTGTCATTCTCAACTCTCAAGCCCTAGTCGACACTACTCTCTCCTCTCACCTTACTTCCTCTCAAGATCTTATCAATCACCACCTCTTAATTGTGCGCCGATCAACTCTCTGACCAAAAATTCGATCAACTCGCCGGTCAATTCTTCCTATTCGGTACTCTCTCAGTCTCTCCAACTCTCTCTCTATGTTTTTCCCCTTATTATTTTGATGAAAAATAAGTTGACTAATCAACTAAGAAATTAAGAAGCCATTTAGATTTTAAATAGGAAAAATTGCTCACATTAATCTGAACTTTGCCTCTTCCGCCCAAATTAATCCCAACTTTGGATTATTATCTATCACTCCCAACTTTAGGGGGTATTAATTTCTATTGCACCCAACTTACCTGCAACCGGTTAATCCGGTTAACATTTGTGTTTTAGAATTTTTTGGACATGTGTCACTACATGAATGATCAAATAAAAAAAATTAAAAAAAAAATTTTAAAAAACCAAAATTAAAAAAAAAATAAAAAAAAAACAAAAAAAAAAAACATAACCATGCACAACAACTTCCACCACCACCACCACCACCCTCAATCATGTCGGAACCCTAACCCCAGCCCTCAATTTCACCGGCCAACCACCGACTTCCACTAAAAACCAATGCGCTTCCTCCACCACCCATCCCAGACCTTGGAAACAACCCAGCATAACCATTTTCGTGGCTAATTGACGGGGAAAGGGGTGTCGTTTTCGTGGCTAATTGTCGGGGAAGGGGGTGAAATTGAGGGTGAGGGAAGGCAAAGGGATGGGTTTTGAGGGTGGGGGAGGGATGGACGCCATTTTCCGGCAATGGGGGAGGGGTTTCGGGGTGGGGGAAGGGAAGAGGTGAGTTTCGAGGGAAGGGGGAGTGCTGGGCGGTGGTTTCCGGGAATGAGGGAGGGGTTTTCAGGGGTGGGGAAGGGGTTTTCGGGAGTGGGGGAAGGGAAGGGGTGGGTTTCGAGGGAGGGGGAAGGCTGGGCGGCGGTTCTGGCAGTAGGGGAGGGGTTTTTTCAGGGGTGGGGGTGATTTTCCGGCGGGGTGGGGGTGGGGGTGTGGTGGCAGCCGCTTGGCATGGGTGGTTTGTGGGGGTTTTTGTTTTTTTTAAAAAATTAAGCCAATCATACGTTGACACGTGTCTAGGTAACTTGCTACATCAGGTTGGATGACCTGTTAGATGCAACAAAAATTAATACCCCCTAAAGTTGGGAGTGATAGATAATAATCCAAAGTTGAGATTAATTTGGGCGGACGAGGCAAAGTTCAGATTAATGGGAGAAATTTTTCCTTTTAAATAAAACTACAAGTTTGATTTTGTTTGAGTTTCATTACTTGTTTTTTTGATGAAAAATAATTTGACTAATTAACTGAATAATTTGCTATGATGTTTAATTACTTGTTTATTTGAGTTGCATGATATAATTGATAATTTGTACTTGTTTACTTATTTATTTGAGTTGCATGATATAATTGAAAATTTGATGTTAAATAAGTTGCATGATATATTAGATAATTTGTATTCGTTCTGTATTTGTATTTCAAAATTGTTTATTTGTCTACTATTAATTTGAGGAGTGTATGGGAAATTCCAAAATTGGGAGGTTCAAGGAATCAAGGGTCGGATACTGCAATAATTTGTATTTGTATTCGTTATATTTCATTACTTGAGGAGTGTATGGCCTATCGGGGAATAAAATAGAAAAGTTTAGACTGACTACTTTCTTATTTTATTTGTAACCTTGTTGGTAGAATGTTTTGTTAAGTAATGTGTAGTTGTTCCGCTGGGAACACCTTTTAAAAAAATGATTGGTTATCACTTCAGCTAGTAATACTAAAGTAATGTGTAGTAAACTAAAGGATTATGTGATGACTAGTTGAAAGTAGTAGTTTGTTCATGAATTGACTAATACATTACTACAATTTTTTTAGGGGACAATGGCATCAAAGAATGACAATAATGCTAGTGTTCCCACTTCAGCTAGTAATACTCCAATTACATTGGATGATGATGAAAAACCTGTGGAGATTAATTCCGATCCTTATGTCCTACCAATAACTAGTAGGCATACTTCAGCAGTGTGGTCTGACTTTAAAAGAAAGAGGTCTGGTGATGCGGTAAAAGTTGAGTGCAACCATTGCTCCAAGCTACTTGCTGGTGGGTCAAAAGCAGGAACTAATCATTTAAAAGATCATTTAAATACATGTCCAAAGAGAGTATGTCAAGATATTCGACAAACAAGATTGTTCGGTACAAAAAAAAAAACTTGAATGATAAGAATGACACGATGACATTGGCTCCTTATGAATTCCACCAAGAATATGGAAGAAGAGACTTGGTGGAGATGATTATTTTTCATGAGTATCGAATTAGCATGGTTGAGCATATGAGTTTTAGAAAATATAGCAAGACACTAAGACAACTAGAAAAGATATTATGATAAGATACGAGCTTGAGAAGGAGAATGTTGCAACCTTGTTGAGGAAAGCAAAGGGTAAGATTGCCTTAATTATTGACATGTGGACTGATGACAACTAGAGAAAAGGTTATATGGCGGTCACGTCACATTTTATTGATAATACTAGATGTTGCAAAGTCGGATCATAAGGTATCGTTTTCTAGTTGCTTAAAACTTGTTTAATTTTTTGGTTGCCTTTGTATTGTTATAGGTTTTTGTTTTTTTTTTTCTTTTTTTTTCTGTGAGATTTAAAATGAAAGCATACCTTTATATTGTTGATACTTGGAAAATATCATAGTAATAATAAGTGACGATGATAGATTTTTATATGTCAATTTCGTTGATTTTGATAGGTTTTTATGTCTCTGCCCCTCATAGTGCCGAAGTTCTTGCTGATGCATTGAAAGAAAGAATTCAATCATGGAATCTTGATCTTAGGTTGTCTTCTATAACTGTGGATAATTGTTTGACTAATGATGCAATGATGGAAATTTCGAAAGGAGTGTTTCCAAATAGCTCACTTTTATTACGAGGTAAATTTTTTCATTTGTGTTTGTTTTCACATATTAAATTTTATTGTTCAATTTGGTTTAAGTGCTGTGGTATCAAATGGTGTTGAAAGAATTACGGATAGTGTTGTGTTTTGGAATGCTTCTGATAAGAGAGTAAAAAAGTTTAAACAAGTGGCTAAGCAAATAGCTCCTAAGTGTACTAGAAAGTTAGTAGTTGATTGCAAAACTCAGTATAATTCAACTTATGAAATGCTTTCTATTGTTAATTGTTGTTTGTTATAGAGAAGTTTTTGTTGTTTTAAGTACTCGAAATAATTTATATAAGAATCCACCGACCCTTGAAGATTGGGAAAAAGTTGAGAAAATATGTGAGCATTTAGAAGTGTTTAGTAAAACTACCCTTAACTTTTCAGGAACAAATTACCCTACGGCCAATCTTTATTTTCCTAAAATTTGTGCTTTGAGAATTGCTATTTCTGGTTGGCTTTTATCTCCTCATGATTATGTAAGGAAAATGGCTGACATTAAGTTACAAAAATATAACAAATATTGGGCTAATGTGAATGGTTTAATGGGAGTGGTAACAATACTATATCCTAGATACAAAATGGCTTTTATTCGGTTTTATTTTGCAAAAACTTTTGATGAGCATGACTTTGAAATTAAGGTTGGTAGAATTAGGGATCTTCTACAAAGATTGGTTGAAGAATATGGGTCTAAGATTGGTGAAACTTAAGGTAGTAGTAGCCAACAACCTTTTGATTTAGGTAGTAGTAGCAAAGCCAATGAAGAGGCCTTTATGCAAGAATGGACTAGCATGTATTTTAAGTTCCTAGTTTGATTTCATTAAAGTGGACATAAATGATTTTAATAAATGGACTAGCATGTAAGATTAATTGGATAGCGCAATTTCATGGGCTATAGGGGCATCACTTGGATATGCATGAATGATCCATGATCAAACTATGGACCTACTTTGAAGTTCAAGTATAGAGCTTGCGGATATATTAGTGGATTCCTATGACATGAGTGGAACATTGATTTCATTCAATGGATGTTTTGACTATGGTACATTTTAACGTCTGCCCGTAACTGGAGATTATAAAGGATGTTTCCTGGTTATTTTAAAAGTTGAGTGGGAGCCTTGTTGCCACAATATTGAGTCAACCCATTAAATTAGGAAATGTGTCATGACCGCTTGAAGAGGGAGAATTCAGAAAATATGTGGTCGCGTTCAAATGCATTACTCAATAATAATTTGGTTTTGTAATTCGAACTCAGATTTCAAGAAATGATTTGTAGATTAATATGATCTCGACATGTCATGTAATCATATTATCAAATCGACACATATCGACTTAAGGAATTTGAATATTGCACACTTGTCTCAGACAAGTGGGAGATTGAAGAAATTATGTCTTCGTCATATTCCATTACTAGATATATAAATGGATAAAATCATGGAGATAATTAAGTTCGTACATGTGGATTGTCGTTATAGCATAGCTAGAGGTACTAACGATCTTTGAGCTAGTAAAATAGACCAAAGCCTAATTAGACGGATCCTATAAGGTCATACAAAGGGCCTAGACCGAGCATGAGAGGAGGAGGCCCATGATGGGCCTCATCCCCTAGTATGGCTGGCCAAAGGGAGGAATAAGGAAGGGTTTTTGGCTTCCTAACCTAGTCTAATTATAATATGATTATAAATAGACTTGGTGCCTAGAGTTTGTATGTATTGCAATTCCGTGATCAGTTTGATCAAACCCTAATTAGCAAACACGAGACCAAGCCCTCTCAAACTTCTCTTCCTCTCAGCTCTCTCTCCTCCATCGGCGCCTATAGACAATCCTCTTTTCTTTGGGAATAGTTGCCAACATAGCTCTTGTATGATGTATGACAATCCGATTTAGGGAAAGTTGTCAATGCTTCGTAACAATCCATCCTTGGAAATGTTGCCAGAATGAAGCGACAATCCGTATCTCGGAAAATTTGCCAAAATCTAATTTTTGGGAAAAGTTGCCAATGCTTCGTAACAATCCTTCATAAGAATTTTGCTACGATTAACAATCCACATCTTGGAATATAACTCTTGAAAGCAATCCACCTTGGAAATTTGCCAATGCTATGCGACAATCCTTTTAGGAAAATATTTCCACAATGGACAATCCGCGTCTTGGAACATTTGCAAAAAAGAGTCGACCGACAATCCACTTCGGGAAAATTTGCCACTTACTGAAATGAATGACAATCCACGTCGAGGAACCTTTGTCGATATTTATGTTGAATAGAAACCTACAACAATCCTTCGAGAAATTTTACCATAGGGAACTGGGTGTATGACAATCCAATATCGGAAAACTTGCCAGCGATGACAATCAAAACTTGGAAAAACTTGCCAAACAGAGAAGGAGCACGACAATCCACGCTTGGAAACTTTGCCAGAGATGACCATTCAATCTTAGAAAAATTGTCATTGAAGAAGATGCACGACAATCCATTTTTGGAAATATTGTCAATTGGGGATGACAATCCAATTTTTGGAAAAAATTGTCGTTTAAGAAGAATGCGCGACAATCCATATTTGGAAATATTGTCGTTTAGGTGCTTGCTTTTAAACCGATACGTTGGTGCTTGTAATGAGCCAGTGTTTTAGGCGCTTAAGCTAAGTGAGATGATTTTTTGTCAGGTCAATCACTTACTAAGATTGTAATCGAGCCAACTACTAATCATGTCAATTTGCTTATAGGGGCTAACTGCGTACCAAGGAACCCGAAATTGTTGTATGATGCCGAAATAACCGTTTTGAGAGGCTTCGAGCTTTGTCGCTGCTGAAATATCTCTGGCGTCAAGAATTGGCTCTGTCGCCAGACGCTGGGATCTAAAGTCAGGCGCTGAACTCTGTTGCCAGACACCAGATGTTGTTTCCAGACGACAGCCTTGTCTTCTGGTGCTGGAGTCGGGTCTTCCCTATTCTGCTCTTGCTGCCGCTGTTGCTTGGTTTTGCTCCGAACTTTGAGCTTGGACGTTTCCTTTCAACCAAATCCGCTCAATTCCTTTCCGATAGAAGACTTGACGCCAATACACGACAATTAATTTCCAGATGAAGACTTAATGGTCACTGAAGATGATACTTGGGCCTTGTACTTCGATGGAGCCACAAAACAAAAGGGATGTGGCGTTGGAGTATTACTAGTATCACCTAAAGAAGAGCATATTCCAATCTCCATAAAGCTCGATTTCGACGTTACCAACAACGCTGCTGAATACGAAGCATGTGTGGTAGGCCTTGAAACAGCTTTGGCATTGGGAGTAAAAAAGTTACGGATATTCGGAGACTCTTCATTAATCATCAATCAAATCTCCAAAAGGTGGAAAGTAAGGAGCGAAAGTCTGGCCCCTTACCAAACCTATCTGGAAACCCTTACTAATCAGTTAGAGAATGTAGAATACACATATATACCCAGGGAAGAAAATCAATTTGCTGATGCCTTGGCCAGACTAGCCTCAATGGTTAGGATTCCTACGAAAATCGTGCAAATTCCTCTAACTATAGAAAAAAGGCACAAACCGGCATATATTTAAGCTATAGAAGATGATGAAGTAAACCAGGACGAAGAAGAAGAACCGTGGTATAAAGATATACTCAATTATGTCACCAAAGGAGAATACCCTCCCCATGCTGACAAAAGAGCAAAAAGAGCATTAAGACTCTTGGCTTCCCAATATGTACTCATAGACAACGAGCTGCATAAAAGGGTACCTAAGGGTCGAGCTCTCTTATGTGTAGGAAAAAAGGATGCCCAAAGAGCAATGAGGATAGTCCACGAAGGAATTTGTGGAACTAACGTAAATGGAAAAATGTTAGTCCAAAAGATAATGCGAGAAGGATATTATTGGACTACAATGAATAGGGATTGCCATCAATACGTAAAAAGATGCCATAAGTGCCAAATCTACGCTAATTTATAACACGTTCCTCCATCTTTGCTCTACACCTACACGTCGCCATGGCCATTCTCTACATGGGGAATTGACATCATCAGCAAAAACACTCCCCCAGGAACAGGAGGCCACGTATATATCCTAGTGGAAATTGATTACTTCAGAAAGTGGGTCGAAGCACAATCATACGCTAAACTCACCGCAAAACATGTAGCACTCTTTATCGAAAGAAATATTATTTGTCGATACGGAGTCCCACATGAAATGATAAGTGACAATGGAACTCACTTTCAAGCCGAATGTGAAGAACTGCTACAAAAATATGGCATTCAGCATCATCATTCTTCCCCTTATAGACCTCAGGAAAATGGAGCAGTCGAAGCAGCTAAAAAAAATCTAAAGACTATCATCGAGAAAATGACGGAAAATTACAAGGATTGGCCTGACAAACTTCACTTCACATTGTGGGGTTATCGCACGTCAATTCGCACATCAACAGGAAATACGCCATTTTCCTTGGTTTATGGAATGGATATCGTACAACCTGTCGAACTAGAGATTCCATCTCTACGCATCGCATTAGAAAGCAAACTCGATGAAGTTGAATGGACTAGGGAAAGATATGAAGAGCTAATTCTACTTGATGAAAAACGACTAGAAGCTCTACATCACACTCAATGTTACCAAACTCGTATGGATAGGCATTTTAATAAGAAGGTCAAGACACGAAACATCAAAGTAGGAGACTTGGTGTTTAAAGCATTAAGGAAAAATGTTTTAGATCCAAGGGGAAAATTCATACCTAGTTGGTCTGGACCCTACATTGTCAAAGCAATCCTGTCAGGAGGAGCAACGAAATTAACTGACATGGATGGCAGTGAGTTCTCAAACATGACAAATCTTGATCAACTTAAGAAATACTACCCATAATTACTTGAGTAGGATACTCAAGAGAGCTACGTTTGGCCTGATTCCTTAAGAAAGGATACGTAGGCAACCCTTTACGGGTGCGGCCACTTTATTTTTTTTTAAAATCTCGCATCCTAGACATAATAAAAAAATTCAACAGAAGATCGATGAAATATCGGCGTCACGGAAAAGATTCTGGCGCCAGTTGATGAACATTAGCGCCAGATGACAACTTCCGTCGCCTGACGCTAGACTGCCGTAGCTGGCGCCAGTCGCAGAATCGTGGCGCCAATTTACATTAAGATATTTGGGAATATTTTGGTATTTTTTGGAAAATTTTCGACTTCCGCACTCGAAAAAGTTTTTGGAAAATTAATTCTTTGGTTTTCATTGCTTTAATAAAATAAAGTTAAAGTAAATAATTTATTTAAAAAGCTGGAATTTCAATAATAAAATAAATTACATTATTGATTGAATTTAAATAAAGAATAAATAAATTAACTTTGAAAAAAAAAAATAATGTCTAATAATTGAAAATTAAGCAATGCTCTTAATCTTTTTTCTCTTTCTTAGCTCTTTTCCAATTCTTGTCTGTGTCTTCTTCCTCATCTATAACCTTAGCTAGTAGGCATCCTTTAGAGGACCTACATTCAATCTTGGAGTAAATAGTTTCTCCCTTAACTAGGACCTCATGCTTCTTTTCTACCTAAGTTTTCTTTTCTGTGGTGTCAGCTTTCCTTTTTCCTTTATCTTTCGCAGTACTCTTCTTCTTAGGCATTATAGGTGTTTTGAACTCAATTCTTTCACCCAAGCGTTCCTTAACAGGAATCACTTTGTCACCTAGACAACTCTTCACATCAATTTTACTCTGATTTTTCTTCACATCCTTTGAGGGTTTCTTCAGAAGCCACTTTTTCACACCATTGGGCAAAGAAGGAGGAACCTTTTGGGTAATTACTCCCATAAAGGTCTAGCGCTCCAATAAGCATCAAATTTGTCTACTTCCTGAGACACAGGGAACTCGTAGGGACGACGAAGATCACCGGAAGGAATAGTCTGAAGTAAATCGTACTAACTCTTTACCCTGCACGGATAATAAAAAGTCATTCGGGACAAGCTTGGAAGACGGCAGAAAGGCTGCTTGTTGATACCAACCATCTTTTCTATTTTCCACCAAGGGATGACCCACTTGATGGCAAAATTACAAGACTCGAAGACCTTCTTCCATTCGTGGCGTCCTATCTTAGAGAAGCGTTTCTTCCTTCTCACGAAGAAATTTGGAGTATACTTCTCAATGTTGTCCGGAGGGTTAATTAATTCCAGTCTTTCCATTAGCCACATCTGTAAAAATTGCAATACAAATAAATTATTATTACTATACAAAAATATATTTTTGATTTTTGTAATTAAAAATTTTATTTTTCTACCTGTAATAAAATTGGAGAGCCCCAAAAAGGTGCTTTTAAATTCTTTTTTAATTCATCAAGGCTAAGCATACTCTCTCCAACTATTAAAGGCATTGGATTTCTCCCAGTTTCATTCTGTTCTAAAACAGTGGATATAATTGATTGACCCTCATTATTTTTACCACTAGTGAGAAATAATTGATTAATCATGCAAAAGAGAAAAGCCCTTCTTCTATAAACATAGAAAGATTCATAATAAGGTCTATTAAAATAATGGCGAGCAAATTCTTTCAAATTAACTATGCTACCATCTACTATTTTTGATAGATCTTTGTCTTTTAAATTGAAGAAGCGTTCAAAATCCTTATAATAATATTCGTTTATTTTAGGGATTACTACAGGATCTAGTGCAGGGAAGCCTAAAATAGCACCGAATTCTTTCGACAAAGGGCTAATTTCATCATACCCTATTCTAAAGCAATGAGTATCTACATCCCAATATTCTAGAGGGGTATGAATAAAATCCAAATCAAGATCTACCCCTTTGACACCATAAATACCCCCAAGTGAAACACATCTAACTCTTTTCTCTCCTTGGCATTAAGAGACCGGCACCATTCATGAGCGTAGTTGGTAAAACTTTTGGAGACTAGAGACATGTTGTTGTTTTTTTAAGGCTATGAAAAATTTTATTTACTGAAATTATGAAGAAAATCGGCTGGGCAGGGGCGCTATTTATACACAAAATCGGCGCGATTTTAATCCAGTAAGGATTTGGAGTCAGCGCTCATTAGCGCCAGACGCCAAATATTGTCGCCTGACGCCAGAGCCTGGCGCCAAACGCTAAGTGTAGCGCCTGACACTACACCAAAACGCGTGGCGCCAGCTGGCGCTAATGTATCTTATCGTACGAGCTTTCCAAAAAACTGCGTTTTGACCTGATTCGAGTCTGCCACTAATTTTACAGTTTCCTTATTCTTCTTTTATATCTTTTTCTAAAAATTCATTTATTCCTTCCTCTTAATTAATATAACTATTATAATAATTTTCGGATTGTTATTTAGACTAACTTCCATGTCATTATAAATCCAATATTTTTTTACTTTTATTTTTCATTTTTTCTTTTTTGGTGGAGAAAGTCGGATACCCTCCATCAATAATAAAAATGACGGAATTTTTGCGCAAAATTATTTTTTACATTCCTTTGCACACACAAACATGCACATAACAACAATAAAAAATGAAAAACCACGATAAATGATGAATAAACTCATAATAGTATGTATATACAAACATGTCTAAGTAATGAGTCTAAATAAAGGCAAAGTTCTATACAAAGTAAAAAAAAAATAATAAAAAGCACAGGAACAAACTACAGTGCCGGGGGACGTACACCCATCATTTCATAAAACTGCGCCGTACGAGGAGTAACCTCTCTACCTGCTCCAGTGCCAGCTCCGGTCTCCTCGGGAGGTGGAAAACTCAACACAGGACCCGTCCACCTAAGATAATCCTGAGGCTGGGGCTGCGGAGGCTACTACGATAACGAGCCGACCTCGTACATCCCACCACCTCTAAGAGCCAAGGTAGCCTCTCCCTGGCCTACCGGCACAGCATGTGCACCCTCAGATGAAGAGCCTGAGCCCTCTACCGCTTCGGTACGGGCAGCCTCAGAACGACCGCCCCGAACACCCAAACCAGTATGGCGACGTCTCAAGCTAGAACTTGTCGGATCCCTCCGCACCTCAAGTCTCATGCGGGTACGAGAAGGAATGGGTTGACCCTGCAAAAGAAACTAATATTAAAAACATTCAAAGTAGAAGCGGTAATGCAAAAACATAAGAAGTGAAGCGACCTCCTGAACGGCGTCGTCTTGACGACATGTAGCCACGTTCCTCATCCGGACGAGCTGGCTACGGAAGGCATCTATGCATCGTGTCATCGTCGAAACCACCTCGCGTGAGAACTGTCAAAGAAATAAGTCAGTAAACATGCATAACATATATGGACAAAAGTTGCAAATGAATAAGCGTACCCGAGTCTGTTGACGAGGAATCGACCGCTCCACAAAGCGCTCGCCCTCAGGAGCCGGAGAAATCATCTCCTAAATCGGCCTATATGTCCCCCGATAGTGGATGGACACACGGGGTGGCACACACTCAGCAGGATCACCCTGACAAAGCAAAACAAAATCAGTGAAGCATCACTTGGGGGCTACTTGACGAAAGGTAAGAGCAGAAAATCATACCGCCACATCCTCAGCAGGTACAGGATCTGGAGCTAACAACGGCAGTAGCTCCTCCTCATAGCACCGCCCAGAGATCGTGTAAGATCGCCAAGGGGTACCAGCTCCCTCTGACATGCTCATCAACCGCGCGGCATTAAACATATGACGCGGTGGAGGAGCAGGAACGACAAAGCTATATGAGGAATGCTGAATAGAAACCCTCTCCCCAAGATACGCAACCGCTCCATAAGTCCCCAAGAAATAACGACGCTCAACAGAATACTGCGCGGCTAGCCAAGGGACTGCCAAGTAAACCCACGGTCGGTACAGTACATCAGACACCTGCAAAGAACGCCTATCAGACAAGAATCTATCGAAGGTATCACAAAATGTTCGAATATGTAAAGAACCATACCGAGACGATCCAATCTCGGACGTTGATGCAAGTCTAAGCACGGAGAACTTCGAAGATTTGCTTATCATGCATCAAGATAGCTTGTCCCTAAACATTCATTCAAGCCAAGGATTGCATGGACACTTTCTTGGATATCAAAGCAAAGCCACGGTTTGCTTAGTGGTTTTTCTTGGAGTCTAGTTCACTTTCTTGAATTTTCTTTACTTAGATTTTGCTTACAAGTTTTTACCTTTCACTTGAAAGGGTTTTCTTGGTTCAAGCATTAGGATCTTTAATCTTTATTTAGTTCTTTAAATTTTATTTATTTATTTAGTTGCTTTAAAAATCAGTTAGTTAGCAAAATAAATCTGTTTAGGTGTGTGCTTGTTCTCCAAGGAGTTTGGTGTTTGCTTGTGCGCCAAGGTGCTTGCTCTTCAAGCAAGTTAGAATTCCAGTTTAATTAGGATTGAATTAGGAACTTGTCCTAATCTTCCTAGGTAAACTAAGTCTTATAAATAGGGCTGTAAAACACACGAATAAACATAGAGATTAATATTCATATTTATTTCTTAAGTTGCATACTTGAGTTTTTGTTGCTTGCGATCAATTGCTGTTTTGCTTGTTTTAGTTAAAACATTCGTTTGGATTGATTAATTAGGTGGATTCTTAATTGATTAATCTTAGTTTTTTTGTTTAATTCTTGGTGGAGTTCTTGTATAGAATTAGACTTAAACATATCCCTTGTGTTTTGTTGATTTTCGGATCAATAATTCACATCATCTTTGGTATCAGAGCAGGTTTGCGCAACTTCGGTAAAAATTAAACTGGGAACAATTGGCTGGGAATTGTTACGTGATTCTTTTTGCATTGAACTCTAAAATTGTCCAGCTATCACCATATTAAATTTCATAATTTTTAGTTGAGTAACGCGCTCTACACAGCCTCAAACGTGTGGTGTTTGTGCACTAATTTGCGGTTGGGAGTCCGGTTTTTGTGTTGCCTAATTTTCCTTCAAGATTCGATCTTTTAATCAAGATTTTTGCATTAACTGACTTGGTTTGTGTAGGAATCATGAGTGACGAGGAGGTTCCACAGGTTCCAAGGGGATTAACCTTAGAACAGGCTTAAAATCTTTGAAGAGACAGGCGAATTGACGAGTTGGCAGCAAGGATGGATGAGATATTAAAAAGGCTTGATACTCGTGCTGGAGATTCTTCAAGGAAAGGGAATTCTAACCCTAATTCTGGCTCAAGTGAGGAAGAAAAACCAAGGAGGAACCTAAGGAGGCCTCGAAATAATTATTCTTCAAGTGATGAATCACCAAGGCCTAGGAGAAGAGATAGACCAAAGGATGATGATAGGAACCTTAGATTAGATCTTCCCGAATTCAATGGGAGTATGAATGAACCTGAAAAATACTTTGAGTGGATTAGAAGGGCCGAGACACTCTTTGATTACAAGGAGTATGATGAAAGGAAAAGATGCAAATTGGCTGAATTAAAACTGACCGGTTATGCTAGTCTTTGGTATGATAATCTAAAGAAGAAGAGGCATAAGGAGGGGTGTGCAAGAATCTCAACTTGGGAACAACTCAAGAGGCACATGAAAAAGAGGTTCGTACCTAGTGATTATATTCAAGATGTTTATCTTAAGATGCAACTTTTTAAACAAAATTCTATGACTGTTGAGAATTATATTGGTGAATTTGAAAAGTTATGCATGCTATGTGGCTTAGAAGAGATTGCTGAGCATAAGATTGCTAGATTTATTTCGGGGTTGAATGATAATATTGATGAAAAAGTTGAATTGCAACAATATTGGTCCTTTGATGATGTTTGCAAGGTAGCTTTGAAAGTTGAAAAACAGATAAAGGGGAAGAAAGGGACGTACACTAAGTCCTTTGTAAAGGGTTTCGCTAAACATTTTGAGAAGAACAGCTTGGAGAAAAGTGGTTCTAGTTCGAACTACAAGGAGACTAAATCAAAATTTGAAGCTCCTAAAAATCTTGTTGAAGATAGGAAGTGCTTCAAGTGTGGTAGTGTTGGTCACATTGCAACTAATTGTCCATCAAAAAGAGTAATGACTGCTCAAGAGTGGGAACAAGAACAAGCTAAGTGTGAGCAAGGTAGTGACTATGAAGAAAAGAACGAAGAGGAAAACTTTGAAGAAGAGGAGGGGCATATTGACAAAATTGATCCCGAGACTCATGGTCAAAGTTTGGTTCTAAGAAGGGCACTACACTCTAAAACCGTACCTATGGAAAACACTCAAAGGGAGAAAATCTTTCTTACAAGGTGCAAGGTAGAAGATAGGTTGTATGACATGATCATAGACACGGGGAGTTGCACTAATGTGGTATCTACTACTTTGGTAGACAAATTGAAGTGGCCAATTACTGAACATCCAAGCCCTTATAAACTTCATTGGATTAATAATTCGAGTGATGTTAAGGTAACTAAACAAGCCTTAATCTCCTTTTCAATTGGTAAGTTTCATGATAAAGTTTTGTGCGATGTTTTTCCTATGGATGCTTGTCATATAATATTAGGCCGTCCTTGGCAATATGATAGATTTGTGAAGTTTGATGGAAGGACTAATGTGTATGTTCTGAGAAAAGGAGAAAAAGAGAGACCGGTTGCTTTAAAACCTTTGATAAGCAACAAGTCTTCTAATGTTACCTCTAATTCGAAGAGTTCTTATTTGATTAGTGAGAGGGAATTAAAAAAAGAGATTTGCAGCAACAATGTGGTATATATACTTGTTTCTAATGAGATTCGAATTGATCAAGATAAACAAGCAAAGAGGCCGTATGAATTGGAATCTGTTTTAGAAGAATTCAAGGATGTCTTTCCTAAGGAATTACCTCCGGGACTACCTCCTATTCATGGGATAGAGCATCAAATTGACTTGATTCCGGGAGCACCATTACCTAATAAGGCAGCCTATAGACAACGGGAACTTATTGTGGGATTGCCGAGAACACAACGGGGGAAAGACTCTATTATGGTTGTTGTGGATAGGTTTTCTAAGATGGCTCACTTTGTTCCTTGTCACAAAGTGGATGATGTTATGAAAGTGGCGGAATTATACTTCAAGGAGATTGTTAGATTGCATGGAATTTCGAAAACTATTGTGAGTGATCGAGATACAAAGTTCATGAGTTTTTTTTGGAAGTCTCTATGGAAGCTTGTGGGAACTAAATTGCTCTTTAGTACATCTTACCATCCACAAACTGATGGACAAACCGAGGTTACTATTCGTACTCTTGGTGCGCTTTTGCGTGGGTTAGTGAGTAAGACACAAAAGGATTGGGACATCAAGTTAGCTCATGCAGAGTTTGCTTATAATAGATCACCTACATATGCTACCAAACATAGTCCTTTTGAGGTAGTTTATGGAGTCAATCCGAAACTTCCAATTGATCTTGTTCCATTGCCTAAGGGTGAGTTAATTCACAAAGATGCCGAGTCTAAGTTGAAGAGTATGCTGAAATTACATGCTCAAGTTCGAACAAGAATAGAGAAAGTAAATGACATGTACAAAGCTAGAGAAAACAAGCATAGAAAGCAACAAGGTTACAATGTTGGAGACTTGGTATGGTTACATTTGACAAAGGAAAGATTTCCAGGAAAACGCAAGAATAAGTTGATGCCTAGAAGTGAAGGTCCTTTCAAAATGACAATGCTTATAAGTTAGAACTTCCGGGAGAATATGGAGTTAGTGCTACATTCAATGTTGGCGATTTGGCTAAGTATATTCCTGATGAAGAACTTCGAGATTTGAGGACAAATTCTTTCGAAGAAGAGGAGGATGATGCAAGTCTAAGCATGGAGAACTTCAAAGATTTGCTTATCATGCATCAAGATAGCTTGTCCCTAAACATTGATTCAAGCCAAGCATTGTATGGACACTTTCTTAGATATCAAAGCAAAGCCACGGTTTGCTTAGTGGTTTTTCTTGGAGTCTAGTTCACATTCATGAACTTTCTTGAATTTTCTTTACTTAGATTTTGCTTACAAGTTTTTACCTTTCACTTGAAAGGGTTTTTCTTGGTTCAAGCATTAGGATCTTTAATCTTTATTTAGTTCTTTAATTTTTATTTATTTATTTAGTTGCTTAAAAAATCAGTTAGTTAGCAAAATAAATCAGTTTAGGCGTGTACTTGTTCTCCAAGGAGTTTGGTGTTTGCTTGTGCGCCAAGGTACTTGCTCTTCAAGCAAGTTAGTATTCTAGTTTAATTAGGATTGAATTAGGAACTTGTCCTAATCTTCCTAGGTAAACTAAGTCTATAAATAGGGCTGTAAAACACACGAATAAACATAGAGATTAATATTCAGATTTATTTCTTAAGTTGCATACTTGAGTTTTTGTTGATTGCGATCAATTGTTGTTTTGCTTGTTTTAGTTAAAACATTCGTTTGGATTGATTAATTAGGTGGATTCTTAATTGATTAATCTTAGTTTTTTGTTTAATTCTTGGTGGATTTCCTGTATAGAATTAGACTTAAACATATCCCTTGTGTTTTGTTGATTTTCGGATCAATAATTCACATCAGACGTAGGCAGTGGACATCTCCACACGGCGGCTGCCCCAGAAAGCACTTACTGGAAACCTGCGCGGCGACGGTCTTGCCGGCGCAGTTGAGGGAAAGTACTCGTAGAACCAGATCTACAAGAAGCAAAAGTTACAGCGAATGCTAACTAAAATGTAGAGCTAAACTTTACAGGAAATAAAGTATACCTCTACGACCCTCCAAAAGCCGGATAGAGCAACGTTCCCCGCGAAGGACCGATGTCGACACGAGTCCCGCAACGCTCTGATGAAATCAGCATTGGCCAAGCTAGCCCAGTCATAAGTCCCGATCCGGTGTAGATCACAGATAGCAGGAAGGTAGTAAAGCTGCGCCCTACTACCCTTGTCAGGGGAGAACGTCCCTGACAGCAAAATAAGTGCAAATATGCGCACACGCTGCTCTCGGGTAGTCGCACCATCGTCAAAAGCCGCTGCTAGAGTCGAGCGGCGAATCCCTCTAGTACTGAACTGAGTGGATTCCACCTCAGCTCGAGCCCGAAAAGTAATCGGACCTAACTGCTCCTCGACCTCTAGAGAAAAGACATCGATCTCGCTGAAAGGCAGCGCCACAGAGCTAAACTCCAGTCCCGTAATGAGATTGAAGTCGGTCGCAGTGACCATCATCTCACCCCAAGGGAAGTGGAAAGTGTTGGTGGTGTCCCAAAAGAACTCCACCAGAGCACGGACTACATGGTGCCCCCGCTGGAGGCAATCATGGCCTCTAAGGTCTCAAACAATGCAATCAGTCTGCAAGATTCCCATAGAAGTCTCGTCTCGTCGTCTTTAGCGATGTACATCTTCTACAAGTCACCTTAACCGTCACAACCGGAATCGTGACAACGTGTCCTCCCAACTGTGACGCCCCGTCTCACCCTCTCAAAGATATGATGGACGGGAGAGAAGTACAAGGTCCGCTCATCCCACTCAGCCGCCCGAGCGAAGTGGACGGATCAGAGTCGTCAACTACAGGCTCATGCTCCCGTCGAACGTCTCGGGACCGTGAACCAGAGTCTCGCTGTCTAGCCATGCTACATTGTGCAGAATCATTATAAATTAATGTTCTATGGTATCTAAGGTTCGCTTAGCCGCATGATACTATGTTCGCAAAAAACGGAGTACGTAGTACTAAAACATAGCACAAATTCAAATTGAGCATACACGGCATTTTTAAAGCAATCAAACAATTTCTTGCAATACTATGGTAATTATTGTGACAAATTATACAAGAATTTCTAGCAAAAACATCAAGAACAAGCCACATTGTCTTCCCGACCTTAAGAGGTTCAACAATGATGATTTATTCGTTTCTTCACCAAATTAAGTCAACCAAGTCTCAATTTACTCCCAAAGCAATATATAAGAATAGTCAAGCAATTTTAGGGCATAAAATTTGATAAACAAAGAGAATTAAGCAATTCTAATTTCAAATTTTCAAGAAATTCGTGAACAAATGCATGCAAAATTCATTAAAATCGACGTGAGTTTGGAGGAAACTTACATAGATCGAGAAAATCGATGGAATAAGCTTTGATTTGCGACAAATTTGAGCAAATTTGGTTGAGAAACGAGCAAGAACGAGTGAATTGAAGTTATGAGAATTCTCGAAGCCGAAACACGAGCAGCAGCAGCGAAAATGAAGAAGAGAAGGGTAGACCTTGGCATCAGTCGATAAAGCTTAGCGCCTGCCGCTAGTACCAAATAGCAGCGCTAGTATTATTTCAGCGGCGTCAGAAGTTTCAACCACTTACTACGGTTGTTCCAACCTTGTGCAATATGTTTTGGGTTCCTTGGTACGCCATTTAGCCCCTCTAAGAAATTTGACACGATTTTTAGTAATCGGTTTGATTACAATTACATAATGTGATCGACCTGATGAAAGATCGTCTCACCGCAAAAGGCACCGACATACTGGTTCATTTAGAAAAGTACCGACATATTGGTTCATAATTCAGTAGAAGACACCGACATACAGGTTCACAAGCAGCAAAAGCGCCGACGTACAGGCATAGCGGAAACAAATCAAGCGAGCTTTTTAAAGATCGACAAGCGTGGGTCTTCGGTAATTTTCTTTGAAATATTATCGCAACAAATGAAGATAGCTTCAAGCGAGGATATCTTCGCTAGCGTTCCCTAGCTTGCGAAGAGTTGTCACAAACAACTAGAGGTCGTTTCAAGCGAAGCAATCCTCGATGGGGTTCTCTAGCTTGAAGAAGTCTATCATGGCGGAATTGGAGGCAGTAACAAACGTAGCAGTCTTCAGGAAGCATTCCCTAGCTTGTAGGAGGTCGTCAAAAGTACAGAAATAAAGGAATACAATAGCAAATCGGTTACATTTAGAGACGTGTGCTCGATGGTGCAAGATACGCGTTTCTTAACTCTTTTATCTGTTTAACTAACGCTAGTTTGTAGGTATCGGTGTTACAAGAATGATTTAGGATCGTAAAACGTTCTGAATAATTCTCCGTCCCTATCGTTACTTTTGTTGGGGTTTGGTGAGTCTTACTCACCGCGAAAACAACCCCGACCCAAGGAACCACTCGTAATTAATAAAACCATAAAGCATAAATAAACAAACACAAGAAAAGGAAGAACCCCGACCCACTGAAAACGAGCTTATACTTGAAAGCCTTGAGCACCGCAAATGTCGTGCCTCCAACGGTATCCACCCACAAAGGACGAACACAACTTTTTAGGTCCGCTACCTTGGAGTTAGCAAGGTCCGACTAAAACCCAAGTGTTAATGGAGTTTAAGAGTTTTTCCAAAATATGGAATGCTCTTTCTAACTCCCACTCAAGCACTTTACTCCAAATCCCAAGGTTGGTATTTATAGAGGAAAGTATGAGTGGGAATTTCTATCCCATCAAAGTGGGATCATGAAATTCCATAAATTAATTTAAAGCTAAATTAAATTTAAATTGCAAACTAATAATAAATTTACATGTGGCATTACCATGTGAAATGGGTTGGTAAGGACCACATGGAGAGTAGGGGACCATACTTGCTCCCCACTCAATACTCTCCTTGTGCCACATGTCCTTACCCACTTGCTCCCATATTCCTCAAGCTTCCCCATAGTGATCGGCCCTATGGCCCAGCCACGAGCCTAGCCCCGCACCAAAATGCGGGCTGCTACTGTCCGCGCAAGCCACGCACTTGGTGCGGGCTTGCTGTTCTGCGTGGCTACTAGTGCGTGCGCTGCTAGCACGCCTAGCTTGCGGCAGCTAGCTGCTGCACGCACCACGTGCACGCGACTGCTAGCTGCTGTTGTGCGTGGTTGTTAGCATGGTGCGCTAGCACGCACCTAGCCAGCCATGCTAGGCTCGGCTTGGTGCGCTTGCTAGCCACCTATGCTTGGACATTTTTGCCCCTAGCATTCGGATGCTCGGGGCATTCCGATGCTAGGGGTATTTTGGGAATATGGTCGATTTATTATTATTTTGCGCGTCTCGTCTTTTTATTATTTTTTACTCAACTTCAGACGATCGGTTTTGACGCTCCAAGCTCGAATTACCGACGTCTAAATATTTAACACTCGGGCGACGAATTAATTTCTTCAGAATTAATTCGTCGAGTCGGTTCGTATATTTTTCTTGGGTGTGACCCGAAGGGTTCAGTCAAGATTAAGTTGTAATATTAATTATATTAATATTACTGATCGGAAGCGGCCTCCACCCAGGCATTCCGATCACTTGACCATACCGAATATATTAGCATTCTATTAATTCTGAACCCGCTATCAGAATAATACACTTGTTCGAAGGACACCATTCCTTTCAATCTCCCACTTTTCCTTCCGGACAAGTGTGTATTTAGTGAATAGCCCCTTCCTATGTCTCTTCATGTCTCTTCATGAACTACAGAGTAAGAATACTCGTCATCTTTGTTACGCCAGAAGTGTTTCTTGAAATCCGAGTTTGACTGTCAATAAGAAGATGATTTCTAAAATCCATCTGATCACGGCCATGCATTTTCACAGTCTCGCTCTTCGAGAGGCCTTGTAAACAACAGGACATGTTCCCTATTGTTGGTAGGGGGACATTTCCAGTCTTGTAATGCAGCTTCTCTTACTAAGAGGACCTAGCCGCCCGATATCTGTCGTTATAATCCCTAGTTACGGCAGACGTTTGGCGGATACCAAAGCGAACTAGTACTCAAACAAGAGACCTCCCACTACTCATGGTCAAGGAAAAGAGTTCCGATAGTAATAATGAGAAAAATACTTATGACGATTTTAAATCTATTAAAGTATTCTCATAGGTCGATCCAGTATGGTTCTAAACCAATACCTGTGCAAATGATTTATATCCTCATAGCACAAGAAACGGTGCTATAAATCATACTACACACTAATCTCTAATGGTCATTAATCGTCCACAAAAAATATGACCTTGATTAGGGATAATTTTCGATTAAAATATTCAATTTTCACTTAATAGGTGTTTCTTTATCCAAGCCATTGACTTGATACCCTATTTTGAATATTTATTAAAACCGAATGGACTCATTATTTAATTCTAATCCACAATTAAATAGAGACGGAGTGATTTAATTTGCATAAAAAATTTAATTACTCCAAAAACTGAATGGTTTATCAAAAGGCTTTACATTCACATTATCGAAAATTTAATTAATACATATAATATGGAAATCAAAGCCAGTTCGCAACATGCTTGATTCCCATTGCCTCAATGTGTTTGTTGTGCTTCACTTGAGACAAGGGTTTAGTAAGTGGATCGGCTACATTGTCATCCGTTCCCACTTTGCAAATTCTGATTTCACTCTCTGTCTTCCATTCTCGAATCATGTGAAATCGCCTCTTTACATGCTTGACCTTCTGATGTTCTCGTGGCTCTCTAGCCTGAGCAATAGCTCCATTGTTGTCACAATGGAGGTCTATTGGACCCTTGATGGAGGGTACAACACCAAGTTCATCAATGAACTTTCGAATCCAAACTGCCTCCTTGGCTGCCTCAGACGCTGCCAAGTACTCGGCTTCAGTTGTAGAATCAGCGGTTGTGCTTTGCTTTGCACTCTTCCAAGTAAACGCTCCTCCATTGAGATTGAATATGTATCCGGATTGTTACTTGGAGTCGTCCCTGTCTGTCTGGAAGCTTGCGTCGGTATATCCCTCAACAACCAATTCATCTTTACCGCCATAGACCAGGAATTTATCCTTGTTCCTTTTCAGGTACTTCAAAATATTCTTGGCCGCAGTCCAATACGCCTCTCCTGGGTCTGATTGGTATCGGCTCGTAGCACTCAAGTCAAACGATACATCTGGCCTAGTACATATCATCCTTTCTCGCTCATCAGGTGTCTTTGGACACTGCTTCTTGCTTAAGGTTATGTCATGTGACATGGGTAGGTGCCCTCTCTTGGCTCCTTCCATTTGGAATCGAGCTAGTACCTTATCGATGTAAGTACTTTGACTCATTCCTATCATCCTCTTTAATCTATCCCTATAGTTATTGATGCCTAGTATGTACTGAGCCTCTCCCAAGTCTTTCCTTGAAAAATATTTCCCGAGCCAAGCCTTTACAGACTCTAACAACGGAATGCTATTTCCAATGAGCAAAATGTCATCGACATATAAGAATAGGAAGGTGATGTCACTCCCACTGACCTTCTTGTAAACACAAGACTCATCTGGATTCTTGATAAAACCAAACTTACTGATGGCTTCGTCAAATCGCAGATTCCAACTTTTGCTTGCTTGCTTTAATCCATAAATGGACTTCTTAAGCTTGAATACCTTCTTAGGATTGTTCTGGTCAACAAAACCTTCAGGTTATGTCATGTACACAGTTTCTTCCAAAATTCCATTGAGGAAGGCGGTTTTGATGTCAATCTGCCATATTTCATAATTGTAATATGCAGCAATCGTAGAAGAATTCGAACAGACTTAAGCATAGCTACTGGAGAAAAGGTTTCATCATAATAACTGCCGTGAATTTTCCTGTAACCTTTTTCTACCAACCTTTCTTTGTAAATGAATACATTTCCATCTTTGTCGGTTTTCATCTTGAAAATCCATTTACATCCGATAGGTCTGTAACATGGCCTCTTGCCATTTTGCAGAGTCCCGTACTTGATTTTCAAACATGGAGTCCATTTTGGATTTCATGGCCTCTTGCCATTTTGCAGAGTCGGGGCTCGTCATAGCTTGCTTGTAGGTTGCCGACTCATCTCCATCCACTACTAGGATGTCCTGATCTTCGGTTAATACAACACCGAGATATCTGTCAGGTTGAGATCTTGGCTGAGTTGACCTACGTAGGGTAATGGACTGAGCATTTGCATTGTCATTTTGACTTTGCATATTTTGACTTTGACCAATGTCAACAGATGCTTCGTGAGAACTTTGATTGTCAACTTGTCCTTGTTGCTCGTCCTCTCGAACTTCGTCGAGTTCGATTTTCCTCTCACTTGTCGTTTTGGAGAGATGCTCCTTCTCTAAAAAGACACCATCACGAGCAACAAACACTTTGTTCTCGGATTTGTTGTAGAAGTAATACCCTTTGGTTTCTTTTGGATAACCCACAAAGTAAACCTTGTCAGATTTCGGATGAAGTTTGTCAGAAATGAGTTTCTTGACATATGCTTCGCATCCCCAAATCTTGAGAAAAGACAACCTTGGAGGTTTATTCGTCCATAATTTATATGAAGTCTTTTCCACTGCCTTTGACGAAGCACGATTCAGTCTAAGTGCCGCAGTTAAAAGTGCATGTCACCAGAAAGAGATTGGAAGTTCACTAAGACCCATAGTCAATCGGACCATGTCTAACAGGGTTCGATTCCTCCTTTCAGATACTCCATTCCATTGAGGAGTTCCCCGAGGTGTCAACTCTAAATGTATTCCATGTTCTTTCAGATGGTCATCGAATTCTTGGCTCTAATATTCGCCACCTCGATCCGATCGAAGCCCTTTGATTTTCTTGCCGAGTTGGTTTTCAACTTCGTTCTGAAATTCCTTGAATTTATCAAACGATTAAGATTTGTGGGACATTAGATAGAGATAACTATATCTACTATAGTCGTCCGTGAAGGTTATCAAATACCGATAACCACTCCTTGCGGGTGTACTCATTGGCCCACACACATCGGTGTGTATTAGTCCCAACAAGTCACCGGCCCTTTCTCCCAACTTGGAGATTGGTTGCTTTATCATCTTGCCTAATAAACATCCTTCGCAATTCTCAAAGGATTCTAAATCAAATGAGTCAAGAATACCTTCATGAAGAAGCTTCTTGATCTGGGGTTACCACAATAGAAGCAGCGCATCTTCCTCTTGTCTTTGAACTCCTTATTCCTTGGTCTAAGGGTAAAGTTAGCCTTCTTGCAAGAATAGGTCTTTTGGAGATCTTGGATGACTTCCCTTAAGGACAGTGTATCCCTATTGGCGGTGAGACGCATTTTAAGCCCCACATATCCCGAGTGAAGAGAGCTAAGAAGCATGTGAGCCGCTTGCTTGTCTTCCACTGGTTTGCCAATTAGCTCCAGATGGTTGAATAGCCTTGTCATGTTAATTACATGAGCTTGAAGTGGCATTCCAGGCCTAAGTCTCGCATTGTAGACTTTTCCCCACAACTCTTGTCTTTCTTTCGAGAGATAACCATCTTGCGGTGGCTTGATCCTCATTTTGGAGAGTGACCTAGTCACATCCTCCACGTGGCCATCATTATTGCCCCTAGCACTTTTGGTGACCCTCAAATTGACTACATCCTCAAGAGCTTTGAGCAACATGTCCGGAAAATAGCCGGAGAAAATCTCCTTCTATTGAACCGGGATGGAGTTTGCCATGAGTTTCGAAACTCTCTTGCAATCCATGCTCCATTCTTCATGAGCTTCATCACTCATGATCCCTTTCGAGTAGAAACTGGGGATCGGAGTGTCCAAGATATGCTCTAGGTAGCAATTTCTGAGTGTCTTTCGGAGTTCATCTTCCCATTCCTTAAAGTTCACCAAATTGAGCAAAAATGGTAACTTTTCGGGAAGTTCCGGGTACATAAGGTCGTTGTCATTAGTTGAAGACATGATTCTACAATTGAAATAATTTTAATGAAAAACCATTCAAAATTACTTAAATAAGATTGAATTTTATTCATGCAAATTTTCAATACTTATTTAGCGTCTTATTTACACGTAAAATTATCCCTATTTTGTGAAAATAAGGCGATTCCAAGATCCGAAGAAACAAAGAGTGGTTAAGCATGCTTTGGCTTGTCTTAACACTCAATCTTCTAGGGTAAGAATTGCCTTGCTAATGGCTATAAGCCACTCTTGGTTAGACAATCGTCGCATCTAATGCATCTTTGACGATGTATCTCTTTTGCCGCGGTATGTGAGGACTCCTCACTCATACCGATGAGTTAAACTAAAACCAACGTGCACACCCGGTGTGCCTTATGAGCCTTGGAGAAGTGATGGCACCTCGCTTTGGCGTAGCCTACCATCACCCTCGTTCGGTTGGTAAGTGTTGTTTTGGAAAGGCAAGTTTGACTCAATATTATTAGGGACCTAGGATTTCTATGTTGGTTGATTTAAGTGAACTTAACTAATCATCGCAACATAAAGAAAACCTAAACATGCATCCAACGAATAATTCACATGTATATATAAGCATAAAATATAAAGCAAAATTATAGATGCTTATTGGCAACTAGCATGACCCCTTGAATTCTTCAAATCTTCAAAAGGTCTTCATTTGCAATTCAAGGCTTTCTCTTCCAAGATACGCCGTCTTCAAGACTTAACCAAACTATGCAAATACTAGTGTCTACGACTAGGAATAATCTAAATATTAAGGTACAAAAATACTTAACGGTGCGTAGACCGTATTTAGATTTACAAAAATACATAACGGCACGTAGTCTGTATTTTCTATCCTAATCGGGTCCCACTAGTTTCCATTTCATAAAACCTGTGAGAGAGAATATATATTCCATTCATCCATTCACTATTTGTGAATGGCCTATGCAATTTACAATATCAAACAAGTAAAATGCATTTAAATAACGCGCGTACTAGTAACTAATCTAGGTGGTTAATCCGATTAACACACCTAATTAAAACTTGTCAAAGTTGTTTAACCGATTATGTAATTGACGTCATTAATTAATTGAAGCTCCCACAAAATTCCGCATTTCCCTTAATTAATCCAATTAATTAAGTCGGTAGCACCCAAACTTGTCAAAATAAAATTTTGCCAATGCCGCTCAAATCCGAGGCCTGGCCTTCCAAAATTTTAATTAAAATAAACAAAATTAATTAAAATAAATAAAATGGCAAAATAAGCAATATTAAGCCAACCGCATTTCAAGTGGCTTTCGCTTTAAGCGTTTTGCCAAGGAAACTCGAATAATCGCGGCTCATGCAAACCAAGCATACTATGGCTATTCACCTCACCGCACCAAGTATATGCACGCACAAAAAACTCCGCACACACGGCTCGCGGCAAGCAGCCATGGGCTGCTGCCACTGCCGCACACACGCGCACGCACAACCATGGTTGCTGGTGCGTGGCTGCTGCGACCGTGTGCTGCTGCCGCGCGTGTGGCCCCACGCAAGGTGGGGTAGCCACCTTGGCAGCCAAATGCGGGCTGCTATGTAGCCCGGCTAGCCAAGGGTGGTTCTTTGCCTCGTTTTGCGTGCCTTGGCCTCGGGATTTGATCCCATTTCGCGAGACATAATTAATTAATTCTAAATTAATTTTAGAACTAACTTAATGAGAATAAAAATAAAATTTTAAACAAGTCTAACTTAATAAAATTTCAAAGTGCAAATAACTAAAATAATTCCAAGAACCATTCTTAATTAAATTGGTTTAGCTTGGTGCAATAACAAAGTTGAGGCAATTTCTCACTTTTAATTTAATCAATTTCAATTAAACTTGACAATTTGACAAAGTAAGGGGAAGTTGGAAAAATATAAACTTTAATGTTCAAATGAAAATTCCAACATCTAAATTTTGTGAATCCTTGAAAATTATATCTTCCAACATGAGGATAACCAAATTTCTATCACAAAATTGAAACTTTATGTTTCCAATCAACTCAAAAGATTTAAACAACAAAGTTTAACACAAAATAACATGGAATTTAGTGGTTTTTAAAGTTTCAATCACTTATCACAAATAAAGATTGAATCTTTAACACTTAGGAAGCCTCAAAACAAAAAATTTCACACTAAAAGCAATTAGTTTGCAATTATGTGAAAATAAATCAACCTTTAAACATCAAATACTACCAAGTAAGTGTGCTTTAAGGGGACTTAAAAATGCAGAAAATAATGCAAATAATCAACCACACAATCAACAAGTTATGCCATTAATTTCAAGGTTAGAAAAGACTTAAAACTTTTTGTCAAAAACGAAAAAATCCCTTGTAAAAGGCATTTCTGGTAAGAATTTGGCTAAAATCACAGCCATTCGGGGTAAAAACCTTTCCAAAACACCTTTTCCACCAAAAATTCCCTATTATTGGCAAAAATCTGGGTTCTGGGCAAAATTCGACATTAAAACGGGATTAAAATAAATAAAACCGAGCTACTAATCTAATTAGCAACTTAAACATGATTATAAAAATAAACGAGCTGGGCTCTGATACCGCTGTTTGGGTTTGGTGAGTCCGACTCACCGCGGAAACAACCTTGACCCAAGGAACCACTCGTAATTAATAAAACCATAAAGCATAAATAAATAAACACAAGAAAAAGAAGAACGAATCATACCCTTGAAGCGAGCGTTGCCCTCTCAAAACGGGCTCTTACTTGAAAGCCTTGAGCACTGCAAATGCCGTGCCCCCAACAGTATCCACCCACAATGGACGAACACGACTTATTAGGTCCGCTACCTTGGAGTTAGCAAGGTCATACCAAAACCCAAGTGTTAATGGAGTTTAAGAGTTTTTGCAAAATATGGAATGCTTTTTCTAACTCCCACTCAAGCACTTTACTCCAAATTCCAAGGTTGGTATTTATAGAGGAAAGTTTAAGTGGGAATTTCTATCCCATCAATGTGGGATCATGAAATTCCACAAATTAATTTAAAGCTAAATTAAATTAAAATTGCAAACTAATAATAAATCTACAAGTGGCATTACCTTGTGAAATGGGTTAGTGAGGACCACATGGAAAGTAGGGAACCATACTTGCTCCCCACTCAATACTCTCCTTATGCCACATGTCCTTACCTACTTGCTCTCATATTCCTCAAGCTTCCCCATAGTGACCGGCCCTATGGCCCAGCCACGAGCCCAGCCCGAGCCCAGCCCCGCACCAAGATGCGGGCTGCTGCTGTGCGCGCAAGCCATGCACTTGGTGCGGGCTTGTTGCTGTGCGTGGCTGCTAGTGCGTGCGCTGCTAACACGGCTAGCTTGCGGTAGCTAGCTGCTGCTCTGCGTGGCTGTTAGCACGGTGCGCTAGCACGCACCTAGCTAGCCGGTGCTAGGGGTATTTTGGGAATATTTTTGACTCGACTTTTTTGCCCCTAGCATTCGGATGCTCGGGGCATTCCGATGCTAGGGGTATTTTGGGAATATGGTCGATTTATTATTATTTTGCGCGTCTCATCTTTTTATTATTTTTGACTCGACTTCCGACGATCGGTTTCGACGCTCCAAGCTCGAATTACCGACGTCTAAATATTTAACACTCGGGCGACGAATTAATTTCTTCCGAATTAATTCGTCGAGTCGGTTCGTATATTTTTCTTGGGTGTGACCCGAACGGTTCAGTCAAGATTAAGCTGTAATATTAATTATATTAATATTACTGATCGGAAGCGACCTCCACCCAGGCATTCCGATCACTTGACCTTACTGAATATATTAGCTTTCGAATAATTTTGAACCCGCTATCAGAATAATACACTTGTTTGAAGGACACCATTCCTTTCAACTTTGACTTTTGTTTTCGAAACGTGCGTTTCTCCAAACTCAGTCAAAGTGGGGGCTTATGTAGACACCCATTTGTGTCTCTCCAAAACCAAACCCGGTGATGAGTACCTTTCATGTCGAATCGTAATCTAATGAAAAGAAAGTGTGGAAAGTTTAGTGTTGCGGATAGTTTTAATTTCTTTTCTCTTCTCTCTTTTTTTGAAAACCTATTTTAAGAAAACAGACAATCCAGTTTGGTTTGTCCATGATATGGGTCCAATAATTGTGTAGTTGGATAGGTCTTGAAAAGAGCTTTCCAACGATATATTGTAAGCCCAATTCCGATGAATATTGAGGAAGTTATGGCCAAATTACTTAACTGGGCTTGGTTTGAGCCTTATATGCGGCCCAATGATCTAGGGGTGGGACTAATATAGATTTATCATTCTTAATGCAATTAGAAATGGTTTTAGTCTTCTAGATTCTTCTAGAAGGTTCTTTTCATTCATAATTAAATTAGCATTGATAAATTGACTTTTGTTGACTTTTTAGATTTTTAATCAGATTAAAAGAATGTTTTTGAGAAAAATACGATTTTATCCTCCTGTACGGTTAATTTATATCTGATTTTAGAAAACGCGTTAGTAATTTAATTAGCATCAAACGCCAGCATTAGCGCCTGACGCTAAGCTTGGCGCCTGGCGCTAGCGTTAGTGTCTAGCGCTAACGTCAAGGTCTGGCGCTAACCTCGTTTTTGCGCGTTAGAACTCTGTTTCGATTTTCTATCTTTTTTGGCAGATTTTCTCTATAAATAGTCTTCTAAAAAATCCGTTTTCATTCACCAACTCTCATCAAGAAATTCTTGATATTCTCTCTCTCTTTTCTAAACTAGACTTTTCTCAAATACAAAATTCCGCACTCACAAGACCTAGATACACCTAGCCATATTCGAAGTTTCCTTCGCCCTAGACATGAAAGAAAGATATACAAGGCATCCAAGTAAGTACTTTAATGGTTTTCATTGTTATTATGATATAGAAATCATGTCTAGGTTGTTAATATGGTTCCTAGTATGATGTTAGGATGTTTAATTGCTTCCTAGCATCATGTTTAGGGTAAAGAATAAGTTCCTTAAATCAAGTATGATTGTAATGATGGTTTCTATTTCTCTTCCTAATATTCATGTTAGTATCATGTTAGGGCTAAAGCTTTGTTCTTTATTGTGTAGTGACATGATAGGGGTTATTATTAATCTTGTCAGTATCGTGCCTAGGATCTTGTTATTATTATGCTTTAACATGATTCATGATTATTTTTATAATTGTTTTGATTATGATTATAATTTTATGATTGTTATAATTATTATTATGATTATTGTGATGATTATTAATTTTGTTGCTTGATATTTATTGTTCTTGCTTGATCACACCTTTTATGCATGTTTAAAGGGAATTGGTACTTGTAATCATTGCTTAATAAGATAATTGATAATCTTGTTTAGGGTTAATCTGTTTATAATTCAAGTGATCGCCAATAATAGATTTATTTGTGCATTAATATTCAACCAACATAGATTAACAGGTTTAGGGTTAATCCTATTGATTGCATGTTAGTCAAAAAACGCACATGAATACGATCAGAATAAAGTAGAGGCCTATTATTAGGGCAGGTTCAATCTCTTTTAGGGGATGAGAAGTCTAATTTCTTCTCACTCCTTTGTTTTGGCCACTAGGAGGAGTAATAGTGGTTGAATGCATCAAAGGCTTAGGTGGATTGCGAGCGGTGGCGGCTTGAAGTTGAGATCGAGCCTTGTTTAATTCACCCTTATCCGCCGCATTCATCCAAGCCTTGTAAAAGGAAGATAATGTAATACTCGCGGGAGGATTTTATATTACCCACTTAGGAAGACTTGACCAATATTCTATCTAACGAGCAATCCTTTCGGGGTTAAAAGTCACAACTTTAGGGGCATCACAATCTTGCAGGGGAATAAATTGCCTCATCCCGTATTGTCTCATCACCCTACAAGGAAAAATATAAGTAGTACTCGATAGGCCTAAAAGCCTAATGTAAGGGAAATTGAGACCATTCCCAATCATACTATTTATGTTCCACCAAGGAATCACAAACCGTATGTTAGGAACCCCATGATAGAAAAATGACGTCCATTCCTCTTGGTTCTTATGATTATAAAGGATTCAACGTCCAGGGAATGTCTTTACTCCGTTAGTCTCAAGGTTTTGAGGCTGATCAACAATTCGCAAACGCTCCATGAGACAAATCTAAAAAAAAAATTTAGTTTACAATTTTTTACACAAGTAGGTGGCGCGCACAATGAAGAAGATTGCACTGGTCATGCAAGCGCAGCTTCTTGACTTGCGCTGATAAACGTCGAAAAAAAATGTACATGTAATAGGAGTGGACTTCCCGTGAAACCGTTTTCGTTAGGATCTCCTCTAAGGCGATTTAAGCACATAATGGTTTCCGTCAAAACCAAAGGAGCGGGTGAATGACATCCCTCTATTTGCTCTACTATTGACACCATTGAATAATCTCTGTATTCTCTGCATGTCCTAAGTAAACAATTTACAACAAGACAATAACATAAAGCACGAATTTTAAAGCGTTGTTTAGTCATGTTGTCACGAGGGGCGACGAAGTGTTCAATAAATTGAATTAAGTTCACGCCTTCATCAGTTCCTATGTTGGTCATATCATTGTCGGACAAGCCAAAAAATCTTTGGAATATAGGTTAATTGGGATCCGATAAGGTAGGCGAATAAGTCACAGGGAGAGTGTTTGTAGGGAAACCTAGCAAGGCCTCGAACTCACCAGGAAGGGGGACAATTTCGTCCCCTTTAAACAAGAAAAGATGGTGGTTAGAGTCCCAATGGTTGACTGCGGCATGAAGAAAATCAAAGTTAAGTACTAGTTGCATATAATTTAATAAAGGGTCTAAATGGTAAATTTTGAAAGATAGTTTGTCCTCGTTTGAAAGGGAAGTGACCCATTGCATCAAACGTTGTTCGAAGGTCTTCACCATTGTTCAAAAAAAAAAGAGAGAATAAGAGTTTAGAGAGATTAATTTTTTTTAATTTCTTATGTTACTAAGCGAATGAATGCGAGATGATCAAAAGCCTACACGAAACCACATTTAAATAGACCCAAGAGGGGCAAATTTTTGGTAATTCGGTTAAAGAAAAGTTCACTGATAGGTGGCGCGCGCAATTCATGAGTTGAGCGCGACATCCCGCGCAACTGATTTACATGCGCGCGACAGCCGCGCGCAACTCACGTAGTTGCGCGCGTCTCCCCTGACGCGGCATGTAAGTTGGGTTTATTTCCGTATTTTGGCTCATATAGACGCGGCATGTAAGTTGGGTTTATTTCCGTATTTTGGCTCATATAATGACGGAATCGTCACGAGATCTTAAATGAATCATACGCTTGCTCTAACACTTTGTGTCCCTTTTCTTCCCTACTTTCTTATTTTCTTTTTATTTTCTTTATTTTTATTTTGATTTTCCTATTTCCTTTTTCTTTTTATTTTCTTTATTATTTTTTTTTCCTAATTCCTTATTTTATTTTTTATTATCTTTTCTTTATTTTCTTTTCTCCTTTTCCTTGTTTTAGCCTTCTTTTTTGAGTTTTGTTTATATTTTCGAGGGGGGTAAGTCGGGAAGCCATTCCCTCCCTCAAAAATTTTTCACATTAATAATAATGTACACATGGAAACAAAAACAAAAAATAATAATAATGAAATATATACAAATGTGTCATATATACAAAAAATGCAAAAAATAAATATACATCGGTTTCCTAAAAATTATAGTAGAATGTGTACAGGAGGAATTAGGGTGCTCGGCGACTACTAGACAATTGCTGCACATCCTGCAAAATCCAAAACGCAGATTAGTACATGAAATGTAATAAATTCGTTGCAAAGAAAAAAGAAATAAAACTTACCGCGATCATCTGATGATCACGACATGCTAAAGTCATGAGGGCTCTCCGATAAGAAGCTCGAAAAGAGCGTCAAGTCCTCACCATGCCGTTCACGGTCTCCCGCGGAACCTGTTCCAAGAATACAAGGACAATTAGTAAACAAATGTATATGAAACAAAAAATAAATAGAAATAATTAAGTACATATACATAAAAGGCATACCGACTCAACCGTCTCAGGTACGAACGGTATCCCCTCGTCATCCTCTGCTGCTAGAAGGGTCTCACGAATTACCGATTCGACATCATCGGTATACGTGATCTCCGCTGTAGGAGGCACCCAACCACCTAACTCGACCCGCTAAAAATACATGTGACAAAAAACGATAAAAGGGTCAAAGTTCAAAAAAATAAATACAAACACGAAAAAAAAGAGTTAGAGTACTAACCGGAACAAAAGTCAGAAAAGGAGTCGGCCTGGATGCAATAAAAGCCAGATAAGAAGCCTCCGACAACACCAGCTGCTACGCTGGCTAACCAAGGATCGCCTGAGCTCGATCCTCGGTAGACAGAAGGTTCGGACGCTGCATCCGGATCGGGGGATCCGAAGGAACAAAAGGCTCCTCAGACGAAAGCTGCCAGAGAACACGCTCGCCGAAAAACCAAGCGTCGGTCCTCTGGAACACTGAGAGTCTCGTATAGATGGCCCGAAAACGGCAACAAACCATGTCAGACCGGATAGCCTCAAGGACTCCGACGATCAAACTCCAAGGACGGAGATCGATCTATAAAACACAACCACATGAAAAATCGTTAGAAAATGAATTAAATCAAAAAACGAAAAGAGCACATGTATTTGGAATACTCACCGACGCACGAGTCGCCGAAAGGATCCTCTGGTGAAAGTCACCAGTAGAAGTAGCTCGTCTCCTCTTAATAGCGACTAATCGATGGCCGATAGGAAAACGAGTAGCCCCAAGCACTCTGGGGCTAAGAAAGGCAGGTACGAGTATCCTCAAGCCTGAAATCGAGAAAAGATAAGCCTAAAGGAAAAAACATAAGTAACAACCGAAAGAATCTTAAAACACGTACCTCAAGGATGCGACCATGCCACGTAAGCGAGATCTAAGGCACCTCAGTAGCTGCCGCGGAATCCATGTCCCGGTTCGCATTGCTCATAGCACTAAGCATACAGGCATACGACACCTCCGCCCAACTCAGGTCACCGACTTGCCCCAAATCATTGAGGCAAATAAGTAACCCAATGGCGGAACGTTCTCCTCGATCACTCAAAATAGTGACGGAAAGAACGTGAGCAATGTATATCAGAGCCAGCTGCTTAGGTGTACACTTGTCGTCAAGAACCAATTATGGACAAGATTGCGCATACACGTGAAGGGCCGACGCAAGACGGTCCCCACAAGGTCGCGCAATCTCTCGTCTGACCCCTTCACGAGCTCTATAACTACAAGCTCGCCTCCGAATGGAAAACCCGTAATCATAGAGAAATTGAAATGGGTAACCGTCATCTCTCCCCAAGGAAAGTTGAAAGTGTTGGTGGAATCCCACCAAAACTCTAGCAATCCACAGAGGAAAGCTGACGATGCAGGATGACTCGATAAATCCCGAAGAGCCGCCAGCTAGGAGTCAATCCTAGAAAGTGCTACAGTCTCCTTTGCCACTTCGGTCAAACTCTCAAAACGGGGTCGTAGGTCACTAGAGTCGTACAAACGCAGGCTAGGCTCACTCTAAACAAAAGAATAAAAAAACGGTTATGGATTAAAAAGGAGAAGAAACAAAAGAAAAGAGAAAGAAAAAAACGGTTATGGAAAACTCACGATGCCGTGCCATGCTTTGATCGAAACGTGGTGTTCTGGTCCTACTTCAGGACCCTAGGGTCCTAGTTGGGAGGAGCCTCCCAAACCACCTCCTCTTGGCGACGTCGATCGGCCGCGACGCGTCGCTCTCGATCCTCCTCTCAAGGACGGGTGTAGACACCCATTTGTGTCTCCCCAAAACCAAACCCGGTGATGAGTACCTTTTGCATCGAATCATAATCGAATGAAGTGGAAGAATGGAAGGTCTAGTGTTGCGAATAGTTTTAATTTTTTTTTTCTTTTTTCTTAGTTTTTGAAAACCTGTTTTAAGAAAACAGTCAATCCAGTTTGGTTTGTCCGTAGCAAGGGTCAAATAATGGTATAGTTGGATAAATACCTTTCATTTCATTTGATTATTGAACAAAGTGAAAGTGTGGAAAGTCTAATGTTGTGGTTAGTTTTTATTAAAAATCTTTCTATCTGTTTTCAAAAACCTACTCTATATTATGAGTATAGCCAATCCAGTTTAGTTTGGTCCATGACAAGGGTCCAATAACGGTGTATTTTGATTGGGCTCGAAAAGATCTTTCCAACGATATATTATAAGCCTAATTTTGATGAATAATGAGGAAGTTATGACCAAATTACTAACTGGGCCCAGTTTGATCCTTATATGCGGCCCAATGATCTAGAGGAGGGCCTAATATGGATTTATCATTCCTAATGCAATTAGAATTGATTTTAGTCTGCTAAATTCTTCTGGAAGGTTCTTTTCATTCCTAATTAAATTGGCATTGATAAATTGACTTTGGTTAACTTTTTAGAGTTTTAATCAGAATGAAAATGTGTTTTTAAGGAAAATACGATTTTGCCCTTCTGTAAGTCTAAATTTTACCGAATTAAGAAAACGCGTGAAAATAATAATTACCGCCTGACGACAGACATTAGCGCCTGGCGCTAGCTTGATATTTATTTTATTGTTATTGCTTGATCACGCCTTTTATGTATGTTTTAAGGGAATTTGTACTTGTAATCACGCTTAATAAGATAATTAATAATCTTGTTTAGGGTTAATTTGATTATAATTCAAGTGATCGCCAATAATAGTTTTATTTGTGCATTAATATTCAACCAACATAGATAAACAGGTTTAGGGTAAACCTATTGATTGCATGTTAGTCAGAAAGCGCACATGAATACGATCAGAATAAAGTAGAGGCCTATTATTAGGGCAGGTTCAATCTCTTTTAGGTTGGATTTGTACCTTCATCCCCGAACTACCAGTCATGGTTCCAAACCTATTGGAATTGACGATCTCTTGGATCGTTAAGGGGTGTAACCTTCACCTCGTGAACGGTTTACAAGTTTCTAAAACTTGTTGGCGACTTTTTTGCTCTATCTTTTTTCCCTTTGGACGCCACCGTACTTTAGTGTATGATCACAGTGGGGTTCAAGCTAGGGGTAATGCTTGAAATATTCCCTACAACGGGTCACCCTCTTCCGTGGGCGAACCGCCTTGTCGATTCAAACGAAAACCTCCTTCTAGACCCATTTCGGCAGCATAACGGCTACCGATAGGGCAAAACACGAAAATTGAATGCCACCGATACTTGGGGGCTACGATAATTGCAGTTAAACTCAGTAAATAGGGCTTTTAACACCCACAAAACCCATCCTATACCAGTTTCAACTAAGAATTCAAGGGATTATATTCCAAAATCTCAAAGAATCAACTAATTCTAGACGAATAACGGTAATATAAACATAATTATCGTCTACCAAACAATTTTGGAGTTCGAATATGGCAAAAATAAGCTAAGTTTACACTTCGCGCCAATTTTTTTCGGATTCAAAATTTTCAAAATATTAATTATGGAAGCAAAGCAAGTTCTAATACTACAATATTTGCATAATTAACAAGTATAACCAAAATGGGCAAACAAAATAACAGAAAATCAAGCCAAATTCGAGTAGAATTGCAAAGAACGAACTTGAACAAAGAAATGCTTGTATAAGGTTCAATACTTAACCATTTTTCATGAAATTTGTTGCAAAACACTCCTTAAATATACCATAACAACATAGAGCAAACAATTTCAAGAAGAATAAGCCGAATAAAAAACTCCCTAATTCGGAATTTGGGGTTTAATGATTCGAAAATCGTTTGAATTCAGCCAAAAAAGAGCAAATTTTAGCAAAAAACTTACATTGGATTACGACATATATTAATTGAGGACGAAATTTGCTTCCTTTAGCTTCAAAAATCGCAAAAAACTGAGCTTCCTAGAGAGAGATAGAGTCGAAAATGGCGAAGCAAGGAGAAAGAAGGAGTAAAGTGAAAAATCGCGTTTGCGATTTTCACTTTACTGACATAAATGTCGCGCGCAACTAAATCAGTTGCGCGTGACATACCAGAGAAACTAAGAAAGATGCGCAGGCCTGGCCATCGCGAGCTTCTGAGTTGCGCGCGGATACTGGTCACTAAAAGACCGGGATTTTGATTTTGATATGTTTGATAATTATTTTTGAACGGTTTTTGCTCGTTATTAGACGTAATGGCGCGCAAATTATCAAAATCTTTTTAAATTGCTTTGCATATTGTAGTTTGTTTTCATTTTTTTTTAGTTTTTTGCATCATATTGCATACACACCGTGCTTTGTGCCTTCCCCAAGCATATATTTTGAACGTTTTGTAAGAGTGCCTTAAGACGTTCCATGGTGGTGCTTTACGTAAAAGCACCCATAGACAGGTTTCTCATTTTACTGTACTGAAGTTACTAATGTCCGGGGTTTCTTCTTTTTTCACGTCCGAAGCAAAAAGAAGGTGTTTTCATGCAGCGTAAAAATGCAAATGGCGTATCGTACGACGCAAAATTGTACGGCGTAGGTGTTGCGTAAAATTTCACTCAGCCTAAGCTTTGCGGGATCTACCTCTCAGGACTAAAAGATAGAGAATTACTGTAAGCGTTAGCTCAACGAGTCGACAGGCACGACGAATCTTCAGGAACAGGCACTTCTTGAATGGATACGGTAGTCAGTGCTCTTACTAACTTACTGGACAGTTAAGGTATCGAATTCATCCCCTGTATAAAGAAGCCACGAGATGATGTCGTGCCCATGTAGTCACGTGCCCCCAATCCTGAGACACGTGTACTCATCTTGTGGACAAAACTGATGAGAGAGTTGCTGAATTTCTTCTTTCTCACTGAGTTTGGATATATGCCACCAATCTTGAGATATGTATTTCTATCTAGTGGATTTCTGGCTCGAATACCAAACCCAGCTCGAATACCGGACCATTTCGGCTCTAATATCGAAAACCCCTTTTTCATCTTTTATTTGTTGAAGTCAGGGTAAAGTTTCAATGACATATCAAGGGACTTTAGACCAACAATGACACGATTGATTGGAAATCCTCCCCTTTTATCCTTTTAAAACCGATCTCTTCTCATGACCTGACATCACCCAGAACACTTTTACTTGTAAAAGCGTTCTACAATTGCAAAGGATCAATCTAGATTCTTTAGCGCATTAAGACTAGGAAGGACTTTTTCTAGCCTTAATAGCTACTTGTTCCAAACACTTGGCGAACCAAGGATTATTTCGACATCCTTAAACATTACTGAAAGATTCTTTATCCTTAGGCAGAATGAGTCTCAGAATTATTTCCTTTGCTACTTTGATCATCGTCTATTCTAGACTCGATCAAAGTGGGGGCTAACAGTAGACATCTACTTTTGGCCTCCTGTCCCGACAAGAAGTGCAATGACGATAAATAAAACCATATTGTGTTGGATCGAAGTGAAGAATACTAATGGATAACTGGTTAAGCCACAAAACACAAAAGACTAGCCCAAATTAAAGGAAAAGCCAAAACAAAAGTCCAATTAACTAAACCCGATCATAATTATGCTTAAGCCCGTGTTAAATCATAATGTTGCCGCTGGAAAAGCTGCGCACATATCAAAGAGTCGCGATGGGCTGCCGCACGCAACTAAATAAGTTGTGCGCGACACCCAGCGCAACCTTCAGAGTTGCTATGTGAAAGATTCAGAATTATTCGGAATTATACGGAAAATATAAAATTAAATCTTACCATAAAGCCGCGAGCAAGACAATTAGTTGCTCTGCACATAGCAGCGCAACTCTATAACTTGCTCTGGGATGCCGCGCGCAATTTAATCTGTTGCGCGCGACACATGCTGCGGCAGAATGCTCGAAACCCTAAAACTAATCATTCCCTATAAATACGAGCTTAAACTGAGGCTTAAACAGACAAAAATTAACCTAAAACTCTGGCGAAATAACTTGTGAACTTGTGCAACCTAGCCCTCTTGTCCTAAACAATCACGCTTTTGATATTTTGTTACTATAGTGGAGGTTCCCCAACAAGGAGTCCATAAGTGTTCTAAACAGAGATCTAGCAAAGAGAAGTGGTAAATTCCCGAGCACATAGTTAAATCACCTTTATTTTCTTATTGAAAAGGAATTTAATTAATTAATCAGTGTTTTTTGATCACCTTTAAAATAATTAATTACTCAATTCCACATAGTATCTTGTGTTAAAGAAAGATTAGAATTGAATTAAATAATTGTTGGTTGATCACTTAAGTCAAGGCGAATCTTTTTTATATTTTTGTCCTCTTCACGAATTTAATTAAATAATAATAATGACATTACGATGTGTAGGGAGTATTTCATGCATTATCCCTAGCTTGAACCCCACTGTGATCATACACTAAAGTACAGGGCGTCCAAAGGGAAAGAAGATAGAGCAAAAGAGTCTCCAATAAGTTTTAGGAACTTGTAAATCGTTCACGAGGTGAAGGTTACACCCATTAACGATCCAGGAGATCGTTAACTCCAATAGGTCTGGAACCATGACTGGTAGTTCGGGGATGAAGGTAAAAATCCAACCAAAAGAGATTGAATCTGCCCCAATAATAGGCCTCTACTTTATTCTGATCGTATTCATGTGCGCTTACTGACTAACATGCAATCAATAGGTTTACCTTAAACTTGTTTATCTATGTTGGTTGAATATTAATGCACAAACAAAACTATTATTGGCGATCACTTGAATTATAATCATATTAACCCTAAACAAGATTATTAATTATCTTATTAAACGTGATTACAAGTACCAATTCCTTTTAAACATATATATATATATATATATATATATATATATATATATATATATATATATATATATATATATATATATATATATATATATATATATATATATATATATATATATATATATATATATATCAAGTATCATAATCATGTTAAATCATAATAATAGCAAGATCCTAGGCATGGTACTAACATGATATATTAGAAAGAATAGGAAGTATCGCGGGAATAACAATTGTCATATTTGATATTAGAAATTATAGTTGTTACCCTAAACATGATACTAGGAAGATCAAAACACCCTAACATGACACTATGAATCATAATAACCTAGACATGATCTCTATATCATAATAACAAAGCAAACAATTAAAGCACTTACTTGGATGCCTCGTACCTCTTTCTAATAAAAAAAATACACGCGTTAGTAACTTCAAGTAAAATAGTAAAATAAAACAATTAAATTAAATAATTGAAATAGATATTTGGGACCAAACCCTTAGAAATAAAAACCTTTCACGTCTAGGGCGAAGGCAACTTCGAACTTGGCTAGGTGTGTCTAGTGCTAATGTATGAGGAATTGTGTTTGTAAAAGGCCTGTCTTAGAAAGAGAGAGAGAAAATCAAGAAATTCTTGATGGGATTTGGTAAGAAAAAATAATTAGAAAGAATAGAATTCATGAGAATTGATGATTGAAAACAGAATTTTTAGAAGCTATTTATAAAAAAAATCAGTCGGATGAATAAAAAAACAAATCAGAGTTTCAATTAGAATAAAACACGATTAGTGCCATACGCTGGTCATTAGCGCCAGGCGCCAAGCCTTAGCGCCAGGCGCTAATGCTTGTCGTCAGGCGCTAATAATCAGTTTCACACGTTTTTGTTTTTATCATATCTTTTGATCCAGAAGTCCAAATAACGCTTATAATATGTTGTTGGAAAACTCTTGAAGTCTAATTTCTATTCTAATTAGAATCAGATTAAAATCTTTTGTAGATAAAAAGATATGGCCGAAATACTAGAAGGGTGTTAGTTTTGGATATAGTTTCATATCTCATTTATATCTTTTTCGTTACTAGCTCGGAATTAATATTATAATATAACATTAGAAATATAATTTCAAGATCTATCCAACCATATAAAATTTGGATAAATATTTTGAGGTAAGAAAATAATATCTGAATATATTCCACTTCGTACAAAACAAGGATTCTAAAAAGGTGTAGTTTTATTCAATTTCAAACTCTTTGAAACATAATTATCAATCCTAACTCCATTAGGATTTAAAATAAAATTCTAGAGTATTCTAGAAGACTATAATCAATCCTAATAGCTTTAGGAATGATAATTAGTAATAGGTCCTCCTCTAGATCATTGGGCCGCATATAAAAACCAAATTGGGCCTAGTTTAGTTTTTTGGCCATAACTTCCTCATTATTCATCGGAATTGGGCTTATAATATATCGTTGGAAAGGTCTTTTCAAGACCCATCCAACTACACTATTATTGGAACCTTATCATGGACCAAACTAAACTGGAATGCACATTTTTTATAAATAAGTTAAGAAAAGAAATATTTTCAGAAACAGAAAGAAAAGATATTTTAATAAAAACATCTTCATCACTAGACTTTTCACACTTTCGCCTTGTTCGATAATCAAATTACGTGAAAGGTATTCATCACTTGGTTTGGTTTTGGGGAGACACATTTGGGTGTCCACAGAAGCCCCAACTTTGACTATGTTTGGAGAAACGCAAGTTTCGAAAACAAAAGTCAAAGTAGCGATAGGGACGGAGAATGATTCTGAACGTTCTGCGATCATAAATCATTCTTGTAACGCTGATACCTGCAAACTAGCGTTAGTTAAAACAGATAAAAGACTTAAGAAGCATGTATCTTGCACCGTCGAGCACACGTCTCTGGAGGTAATCGATTTGTTGCTGCATTTGTCGTTGTGACAACCTTCCACAATCTATGGAACGCCATCTTGCTGTTTTGATGTTCACTCGTCTCTGAACAATAGAGCTTTTCGGATATGTTCACACGTCTCTAAACAAAGAGCTTCTTTGGATATGAGCTTTTGAATGATGTGTCCACGCGTCTCTGAACAAAAGAGCTTTTTTTTATATGATCACGCGTCTCTGAGAAAGAGAGCTTGAAAGAAATGTCCACGCGTCTCTGAACAAAAGAGCTTGAAAGAAATGTCCACGCGTCTCTGAACAAAAGAGCTTGAAAGAAATGTCCACGCGTCTCTGAACAAAAGAGCTTTAAAGGATTGTCCACGCGTCTGTGAACAAAGAGCTTTGATACTTGAACTTTACTTCCGCTATGCTAGTAAGTCGATGCTTTTGCTACTTGTGAACCATTATGTCGGTGCCTCTGCTGTTTATGAACCAGTATAACGGTGTCTTGCGATGAGCCGATGTTTAGGCGCTTTAAGCTAAGTGAGATGATCTTTTGTTAGGTCAATCACTTATTGTGATTGTAACCAAGCCGACTACTAAATCATGTCAACTTGCTTATAGAGGCTAACTGGCGTACCAAGGAACCCAAAATTGCTGAAAGAGGTTGACAGAACTGCTCAGAGCGGTTGGCTCTGTCGCCGCTGCAATGCCTCTGGCGCCGCGATTTGGCTCTATCGCCAGACGCTGGGATCTAGCGCGAAGCACTGAAATCTATTGCCATAAACTAGATGTTGTCGTCTGGCACTGGAGTAGGGTCTTCCCTAATCTGTTCTTGCTGCCGCTGGGATGCACCTGTATTTATCTTTGACTATAGGACTTTGCTAATCTCTTTAATTATTTTAGGGTTAACCTAAGTTTTAATGTCGCTTGACTCATTGACTTGACACGACTCAAGTTATAAACTTAACTCGCTGTGATTGACTCGAGGTTGATTCGACTCGAAGTGAAATGACACGTGTGACTCGTGACCCGTGTGTGCATTGTCTTGTGATCGTGTGACTTGAAAATGCATAAAAGCAAAAATTTTCTGTCATTTTTGTGGAGGGTACCGACTTTCTCCCGAAAAAGAAAGACACGAAAAAAAAAAAGAAAGAAGCAAAGTTTTTGAAGGTGCATGTTGAATGAGCTTAATCCATTAATGTTTTCTCTCATAGTACAAGGATTGTAACATCTTAGACTATCCTAGTTGACTCGATAATGAAAGTATTTAGGTAATTTAGGCGCGGAGGCTAAGTACTTCATACTTTGTGATGCAATGATGATTGATGAGCGATTTTGGCATGACAAGGCATGAATCAGTGTTATGTTAAGATTTTATGACATAGGGTTCCTAAGGGAAAGTATATTTGGTCATGTATCTGTACGGTGTGTGAAAGTGATACTAAAGTTAGACTGCAAGGGCTAAGTGTGGAAAATATATTGAAAAGAGTCAAATGATGGTGACCCTTAGGCGGGGTAAGCTAATGATATAAGGACCAAGCCCCTAAGTGTAGCTCTAAGTAAAGAGGAATGAGCACAGGGGATCCCTTGATATGATCATAATGTGTGAATGTGAATATGAATGCATGTTTATTACGGCCACACATCGATGTGAGGTTTCCTACGTATCCATTAGGAATCAGGCCAAACGTAGCTCTAGCCGAACCTCGCACAAGTGTGTGTATACCTCAAAAAGGTCTTTTTAAGGGTTGTAATGTGGTTAGGCTAAAGTTTGAAAAAAGGGGATAAAAGCTCAAGACCCTAGATAAGCCCCCCAAGGTGTGCTACCTTGCTTTTGAATCTTTATATTTTTATGCTTGAGGCTTTTTAATTTTTTTTTTTAGCTTCATTTATTTTTGCTCTCTTCTTTTTTTGCTTTTGCATTTTTTTTTTATTTTTTTAAGTGTGGGCAATCCCGATCACGCGGTCTATCACTCACTTGGCATTTATGTTTCTTAGGCACGGTACTGAGCACTCGATAAGAGACACAATCTGAGATGTGTTCATATCAAAGACATGTTCATGTCAAATACATTGGAACACTTGCCCTTTTGTACACTTTTATTTATTATTATTATTATTATTATTATTATTATTATTATAATAATAATTATTATTATCATTATTATTACTATTATTATTATTATTATTATTATTATTATTATTATTATTATTATTATTATTTGCTTATTTTTTCCATTTTAATCTTTTGAAGTCACTAAAGCTTTTTATGAAATTGAGAATTGCATAAGTTGCACACTATCCCATCCCAAGTTTAGGTAGATATGGGTTGAAAAAATGAAAGGTCTATCGTTAAACGAGGCTCAAAGTGGTTAATCAAAAAAAGATTGTGTATTTGAAGGGTGAAAGGTGATATGATGTGGCTACAAGAGGTGCCTCAAATCATTGGTATACCTTGTGCTTAGTTTGACATGGTTTTTTTATTAATGCAATGATCATATGTAAGGAAATAAAATGCTCATTTTATTAGAAGGAAAAAGAAAGAATCTACAAAATTAATCTAAGGGAAAAGATAGGTGTCTATGCTAGACTTATTGGGGAAAGGAAAAAAATGAAAAAAAAATAAAAAAAAAGGTCATGAAATCTTGTCGTTGCAACTCGCCTCTTGTCTTGTGGCTTATCATCACTTGGTGTTCTTGCCGACTGGAGGTATTGGAAGCCCGTTATTGTCGATCAAATATTGGATTGCTTCCTTTAGCTTCCAACATCTCTCGGTAGTAGGACCCCTACCTTGATGTTACTTGCAGCGTACATTTGGGTTCCAACTAGGCAATCTCTTCTCAAGTGGGGGATCTTGAATGGGTCCAATAGGAGTAATGAGTCCCTTTGCATGGAATCAATCGAAAGCATCATCGTAGCTAATTCCAATAGGGGTGAAATCCTTTCTTAGTTGCTTTCTAAATCCTCGATTATCCATGGCTAAGATTTCATTCAGGTGATATTTGTGTTTTTGAAAGAAGAAGGATAGTCGTTCTTCTTTCCTTTACAGCCACTGTTACTATCGTTACTAATCTTGGCCTTCTTGTCACGAGGAGGAACATGAAAGAGGTTTGAATCAACGAGGTATTGAAAACAATCTTTGAGAGCAAGACATACCTCGATGGTATGACCACGACCTATATGGTATCAGCAATAAGATTTTGGGTCCCAATTGGGATACCGTTTTTCAGGCGGATGGTCTTGACTAGGACCAATGGGGTGAATGAGACCTTGATCGTGAAGAAAATCAAAAGCTTCATTGTAAGTCATTCCTATTGGTGTGTATTCTTCAATGGTCCATTTCTCCCGTAGCTTAGGAGCATTGAGTTCTTAATTAAATCCTTGGTGAGAATTTTGTTCAATAACCATCACCTGATTTGCTAATTCTTCTACCACATTCAAGAGCATGGCAATGACATCTTGCAGTTTTCAAACGTCCTCTTTTAGACTTGACGATTCTTCCCTAATATTATCTAAGAAAATACTTTCATCCTCCTCAATCATGGCCACTTCATCAAGAGAGGTTATATAAGCTGTCTCAATCATGGGCTCACCTACACGCGTGATAAGGAGTGAAGGATCAAAGGATGTTTGATTTTTTGCGATTGCTAGAATCTCGAAAGTTTTATTCTCATCAATCAGATCTTGAATAGCTTCTTTGAGTTTCCAACACTCCTCAGTGTTGTGACCCTTTCCTTGGTGATATTTGCAATGCTTATTAGGATCCCACTTGGGTGGCCTGGCTTCTGGAACTGGATCCTTGATAGGTCCTATGGGAATGACTAGTCCTTTATGGTGTAGCTTTTCGAAAGCTGCTTCATAACTTATGCCAAGTGGAGTGAACACTCTTTTCGACCTTTGGATTTGTGGTTTAGAGGCGTTCGTAGCATGTACTTCGTTAATGGGAGAGGAAGAAGAAGGATGGTCGTTCTTCTTTCCTCTCGCACTATTATCTTTTAGAAGGTCATCTTCAATGGCAATGCCTATATTATACACAGCCTTGAAAGTATTCAAGTTGTGTTGATATTTTAAGTGCTTTGCATATTTTTCTTGAAGTTTTTTGATGAACATTCTAACAGAATCTTTTTCGGTAGGAACCTTAACCATATTAGCAGAAGTTTCCCTCCATTTATTGAATAAAAAAGTGAACCCTTCGTTTTTTTAACATCTCATGTTGTTTATGGTCTGTTTCGTCTTGAATATTTCACTTATATCTATCTATGAAAGCGTTTGTTATTAACTCCCAGGAAGAGGTTTTCTCTTTTTCAAGGGAAAAGAACCATTATTGACAAACGGTCTCAAGAGATAAAGAAAACAAGGAATGAAAGACTTTCTTATCAACCCCCTTAATGTTCATTATGGTTTCAAAAGCTCTTAGATGAAAGTAAGGGTTATCTGTTGCTTTGAATTTTGGGATGTCGTTGGCATTGAACTTATGCGGAAGAAGTTCCATGTCCAGCGAGACCCCTTGTGAACTAATGCCCTGAAACTTGTAGTCATGGGATATCTTGCTCAAGCTCTCTTGCATGAACTCCATTTGTTGTTGCTTCACAGGGTCATTGATTTCGAGGGTTAAAGCCTTCAATGTCTCAATCACGTCAGCCAACTGCTTCTTGAGTTCATTGACTTCTTCTTGACTTGCCATTATCTTCTTAGCATTTCTTTTCCGACTCGCTGGTTTATCAAAAAGTGGAACTTGAACAAATATGTTGTCCTTGACCAAGTACTGTGGAAAGGGAAATTAGGGATATTCATTGTTAATTATTTATCAACATGCATAGATGGAATAAGGCTTGAAGAATGAAGGTTGTGATATGAAGGGATCATATAGAATGGAAAGGTGATGTAGATGGAGAGATATGATAAAATTAGGAATATAATGTACCCCCAACTTAGATGACGGAAAAAATCGACTCATGCATGAACCTAAAACATGGTCATGATGTGAAAAGAGTATATAAAAAGTGTGTGCTAAGACTAGTGACTGTAGGTGACATGTTAAGACTCGTGTCATGACCATGTGGCTAGACTATGTGACTAGACTCGAACATAGACTAACTTAAGACTTGACGTATATGTATTAAACTGGATAGGCTGTGGTATTTTAGTCATAACTTTTGATCTGTGACTCTGATTGGGATGAAACCAACGCTATATTAAAGATAAAACTCGAGGATACAGATCCATAGATTTTACGAATTGTAACTCTTCCTAGAACTCCGGATATGACCAAAACAATTTGACGCTTGTGCAGTATACGGGAATAAAAATCCGGGTTGACTTAAAGGGACTGTGACTCGATTTTAGACATATTTAGTAGCTCAAATTAATTAATTAATTAGGAAAAGGTCTTTTAGTAATTAATAAGTTTATTTAGTCTTAACACAAGTCAAACAAACGGTTAGGAAAAAACACATAGAGTATGCACAACAAATAATGTACAATTAGTCAAGTAGGCACAATATGATGCAATGAGTTTGCAACCTAACCATGGCTCTAGTTCTCTAAAGATCGGGATATGGGTTAGTCAAAGAGGGTCCATGGTTAATTACCTGGATGCACCGCACAGAAGCCTAACCGTGAAGGGTTGGCGCGAGTGGATGGGACAGCGCGAGTTAAAAACTCGCTTCCATGGTTTGGTGAATTCAACATTCTCAGATGTACCCTTTGTTGCACAGAGCGTTCAATCAGGTAGATGGAGCATGAATTCCCATAGTGCATATGTAGAACACATATGGGTTTCAGAAACGTGAGAAAAACTCAATCAGGAAGTAGGATCGATCAAACACTGCTAAAAACTGGTCAAAGATTAAACCACATATTTCTGGCTCGGTATTGGAAGAACTTGGCGCCAGCAAACAGAGGTCGGCGCCAACAATTTGGCTTTAACTCTGTTTTCTGACGCTAGTTCTTACGTGCCTCAGCAGCTTTCTGTGCTCGATAAAATTTTCCAGTTTCGCGCAGCATTATTTCGATCCTAGTTGTGAAAGATATTCCTCAAATTTCCTATGTGTAAAAATCCTAAGTTTTTAAATCATTACAGATGGTCTTTCCAATGAGATCTTTTTTATGCATATGACAATAATGTTAATCAAAATTACGCACATGAAATACTTAGAACTTTTCGAGTCTCATCCACTCATTCTAAATTATTACCAAAATAAATTTTAGGAATTAAAATAGAAATCCTCCCCAATGGAGTCGCCAAAAACTGTAGGGAATATTTAAATCATTATCCCTAGCTTGAACACCACTGTGATCATACACTAAAGTACGGTGGCGTCCAAAGGGAAAGAAGATAGAGCTAAAGAGTCGCCAACAAGTTTTAGGAACTTGTAAACCGTTTACGAGGTAAAGGTTACACCCCTTAACGATCCAGAGGATCGTTAACTCCAATAGGTCTAAAACCTAGACTGGGTGTTCGGGGACGAAGGTACAAATCCAACCTAAAAGAGATTGAATCTGCCCTAATAATAGGCCTCTACTTTATTTTGATCGTATTCATGTGCGCATTCTGACTAACATGCAATCAATAAGTTTACCCTAAACCTGTTTATCTATGTTGGTTGAATATTAATGCACAAAAAAAAACTATTATTGGCGATCACTTGAATTATAATCATATTAACCCTAAACAAGATTGTTAATTATCTTACTAAGCGTGATTACAAGTAACAATTCCTTTAAACATGCATAAAAGGTGTGATCAAGCAATAACAATATATATATATATATATATATATATATATATATATATATATATATATATATATATATATATATATATATCAAGCAACGTACATATTCATGATAAATTAATAATCATATTTATCATAATCATATTAAAGAATAATAATAGCAAGATTCTAGGCATGATACTAACATGATATATTAGAAAGAATAGGAAGCATCGCAGGAATAACAATTGTCATATTTGATATTAGAAATTATAGTTCGTTACCTTAAACATGATATTAGGAAGATCAAAACACCCTAACATGACTAGGAATAATAATAACCTAGACATGATCTCTATATCATAATAACAATGCAAACAATTAAAGCACTTACTTGGATGCCTCGTACCTCTTTCTAATAACAAAATACATGTGTTAGTTACTTCAAGGAAAATAGTAAAATCAAACATTTAAATTAAATAATTAAAATAGAGATTTGGGACCAATCCCTAAGAAATTAAAACCTTTCACGTCTAGGGCGAAGGCAATTTCAAACTTGGCTAGGTGTGTCTAGCTCTAATGTATGAGGAATTGGGTTTGTAAAAGGCCTGGCTTAGAAAGAGAGAGAGAAAATCAAGAAATTCTTGATGAGAGTTGGTGAGAAGAAAGAATTAGAAAGAATAAGAATTGATGATAGAAAACAGAATTTTGAATTTTAAGACGCTATTTATAGAGAAAATCAGTCGGACGGATAAAAAAACGAATCACAGTTTCAACGAGAATAAAACACGATCAGCACCAGACACTGGTCATTAGGGCCAGGCGCTGAAGGTTAGCGCCAGGCGCCAAGCCTTAGCGCCATGCGCTAATGCTTGTCGTCAGGCGCTAATAATCAGTTTCACGCCTTTTTGTTTTTATCATATCTTTATATCCGGAAGTCCAAATAGTGCATATAATATGTCGTTGGAAAGAACTTGAAGTCTTCTTTCCAACCCAATTGTATTCAGATTAATATCTTTTTTAGATAAAAATATATGGCCGAAATAGTGTAAGCGTGTCAGTTTTGGATAGTGTTTCATATGTTTTTTCGTTATAGCTCGGAATTAATATTATAATATATCATTAGAAAGATAATTTCAAGATCTATCCAATCATATAAAATTAGGATAAATATTATGAGGAAAAAAAGTAATATCTGAATATATTCCAGTTCGTACAAAACAAGGATTCTAAAAAGTGTAGTTTTATTCAATTTCAAACTCTTTGAAACATTATTATCAATCCTAACTCCATTAGGATTTAAAAGAAACTTCTAGAGTATTCTAGAAGACTATATAATCAATCCTAATTGCTTTGGGAATGATAATTAATAATAGGTCCTCCTCTGGATCATTGGGCCGCATTTAAAAACCAAACCGGGCCCAGTTTAGTACTTTGGCCATAACTTCCTCATTATTCATCGGAATTGGGCTTATAATATATCGTTGGAAAGGTCTTTTAAAGCCCCATCCAACTAATTTATTATTGGACCCTTATCATGGACCAAACTAAACTGGAATTCACATTTTTCATAAATAAGGTAAGAAAAGAAATATTTTCAGAAATAGAATGAAGAGATATTTTAATAAAAACATCCTCATCACTAGACTTTTCACACTTTCGCTTTATTCGATAATCAAATGACGTGAAAGGTATTCATCACTGGGTTTGGTTTTGGGGAGACACATTTGGGTGTCTACACGATGTAATTCCTACGTGAAATAATGTTTGTAAATAAAATTTACTAACATTGTTTAAGGTATTGCGTTGCATATATTGTTTGGTGATGAAATTGTAAAAAAGGAAGAGCTATTAGAGGCTGTTCTACGGCTAGGATTACGATTCTCATCTAAAAGGAACGCTATCTTAGTACCCTCACTCCCAAACTCATTTATCGTTTGTAGACTAATTTGGGCATGGGTAAAGTTATGATTTATGCTAATTATTCCATGAATTCCACATGGAAGAAAGGCAGGAACGAGTTTTATGAGTTTTTCCTAAAACTCATTGGCAACTCCTACTTGTTTCTTACGAAAAAGCGTAATGATAGAGTCAATTCTAATTCAAGGTCCCCCAAACAGTCATGAATTCAAGTCCTACTACACCCTAACAAGTGTAAAGTCCTAGGCTTTTAAGTGGCCAAGGGCGTTTAAGGAGAATGCCCCTTACGATGGGATCACCCCGTTACAACTAGTAATAAATCAACAAGTGTAACCTATTCATGAGAGAGCAAGTGAGGACCAGTTTAAGAGGGGGGGGACCAAACTTGCTCCTCTCCATGTGCCACATGTCCTCCCTTTCATTAAGCTCCCACTTACTCCTCCCTTGCTTAAGGCCAAGCTACTCGCGCCACAGCCCAACAACCCGCGCTAGGCCCAGCTACCCGCACTACGGAGATGTGCGCTGCTATTGCTTGCGACTAGTAAGCCGCGCACTCCGAGTGCGGCTGCTGTAGCTCGTTGCCCTTAGATGCCAACGCTGGTCCTTGGCTGAGCACGCACCAGCCAGCCTAGGCTGGGCTTGGTGCGCATGCTAGCCACCATGCTATGTATTATGCCCCTAGAACTCGGATTGCTCGGGGCACTCCGATGCTATGGCATTTTGGGAATTATGTTGATTTTTTACTATCTGCACGTCTCATCTTTTATTATTTTTTTAATCGACTTTTGACGCTCTAAGCTCGAATTTTCGACGTTTAAATAAATATCACTCGGTCGACTCATTAATTCCTTCCGAATTAATTCGTCGCTTCGGCTCATTGATCGCTTGGGTGTGACCCGAAGGGTTCAGTCAAGATTAAGATGTAATATTAATTATGCATTTATATTACTGATCGGAAACGGCCTCAACTAAGAATTCCGATCACTTGACCTTACTGAATATATTAGCTTTCTAATAATTTTAAACCCACTATCAGAATAATACACTTGTTCGAAGGACAATATTCCTTTATAACTATAGAACACAAAACTATGTTTACAACACACAATTTCAATTCTAAAGATATACATTATGCTTCTTGGGCATATAGAACATCAAAGAAAGATGCAATATGGACTATTCCTTACCAATTAGTGTATGTACATGAATCTGTTGTACTAGTAGAGCTAAGCGCTAAGTCTACCAAGATAGCTACACAAATGGGTATAAGTCAGGTTGATTATCAACAATCTATGTCCATTGAATTGATGGACGTTGAGGGTGAAGCTTAGAAAAAACAAGTAGCAAACTCTTATAACAAAAAGGTGAAACTTAAAACATTTTTGTAAGGAGATTTAGTGTGGAAGATGAAACTTCCTGAGCATTAATTTAAAGATCATATCTTTGGAAAATGGTAGTCTAAATTGGAGGATCCATTTAGGTTTCACAAAGTCACGTCTGGGAAAACCTATTTGTTCACAAAGTCAATACATAATTTCAACACTCTATATCTCTAATTATAGATATAGGTAAAATAATATAACAATTTAATATTGTGAAAATGTAAATCTAGACAAATTTAACAAGATACTACATGAGAATTGACTACATTTTGCTACCAAATAAAATAAGTGCCATTATCTAAAAGTTGCAACTAAAACTAAATGGTGGAAGTATGATTATTTCACCAAATTTGGATTTCAATGATCAGTATCGGTTGATATAGAAATAATCAACCTTATTATTATTTCCCATCATATTTAACTATGCGGCTCAATTTTAAAGGTTTTCTCCCATCAAAATCTCTTAACTAAAATGGACAAAAATATATATATAACGCATACAATTACAAGCTATATAACGAGCAATATTGCATGTACTCTTATAATTCAACCATGCAAATTTTTCAATAAAAAACCTCAGGAATTCTTAGCTCTAAGATTGTCATTTTCTTTTTCGAAATCAAGGAATCCACACATCATCCTTACTTTCTTATTCTTTAGTTTTCAATCGACAAAGGGAGGAGAGGAAACTTCTTAGGTAGAGGAATTGAAAGGAAGCATTCAAGTTTTGATTTTCCTTCTACTACGATTAATCGATTACTCCAAGAGAAGAATTGGCTTATCCAAGGGAAAGAAAATTTTATTTTATCCTTTATTTTCAATTTAAAACCATAAAGTTTTTTTTTTGTTTTTTTAAAAGATATTTAATTTTTAATTTAAAATACACAATTTTACAAGTTTTACTACGATTGTGTTTTGCTTGTGATCTCGAAAGTTTTAGAGACCGCGATTTTTTCAATTTTTTATTGTCTCATAATTTAGCTTTAAGGCTTTTTTAGTTCACCATATTTTTTCTTATTATATCTGATCTAAACTAATCATATCTAGTATTTTCTAATCTAATTTGGTTTGATCTGATATGATTGTCCAGAATTGATTAAAATTTTATTACAATAGTATAAATATATCAAAATGGAAATTGTTTGATTTTTAAGAGTGTATATTTTATTTTTACGTAAGTTTTTGTAGTTTTTTTTATAACAAAATTAAATATTTTCACCGATAAAAAAACCATATATGCAACGATAAAGTATATCAAAGCATTTTTTTGTGATCAAATTGTTGGGTTTCGGAAAGTCTAACTCTTCGCGGAAACAAAACCCGGGCCCAAAAAATACTCACAATTAATATAATTAAAAGGCATAAATAACAAGATAAAGGAAAAGACCGTATTACCCTTGATGCGTGCTTCGCTCAGACTACGAAGCTCTTACTTGAAAAGCCGATTCCTGCAAGTGCAAAGACCTCCAACGGTATCCACCTACAACCTAACCCAAACGGTCTCTTACTCGGAGTTTAGCCCAGCCGGAACAAAAACAACTACTCGAGTTCTCTTATTCTTAAGGTGGTATTTATAGAGAACTTCATATGAGGACCCCACTCTCCCATCAATGTCGGAGAGTTGGTAAAAATCAATTTTCCATTTTATTTTTAAATAAAAATAAAAAGAAAATATCAAAAAAATAATTAATCAACAAGTGTCACAAGGAAGTACAAGGTAGGTAAGGATCCCTAAAACCACCTAAAGTAACCCAAACCGTAGCTACACAACTCAGGCCAGCTGGCGCTGCCAACTTTGGGCGCCAAGGCTGCCTGGCCCCTTGGCTAGGTCTGTTGATACGGACTGTTGGGCGCTATTGCCAGCACCATCGCGCGCCAGCCCAGCAAGAATTGCTTGTTGATTACTTCTAAATGTGGTGTGCTATAGTGCTACAGCCCGCACATGTGCGCATCACACCTCGCATCCAATGTAGGCAGCTAGTGCGCTTGCATGCGACTAAAGCTGCTAGAATTGCTAGCGATGCGCCAGCTGCCTAGCCATGCGCACCTAGGACTCCTTGGTGCGGTAGGCATACTAGCACCACTTGGTTTTCTCGGGGCATTCCGATATTAGGGGTATTTTGGTAATTGTTAATTAATTGATTTTTACCATCTCATCTTTTATTAATTCCACTCGACTTGCGATCCTAGCTCGATATTCAACGTATAAGTTCACATTACTCGAGCGACTCATTAACTCCTTGATTAATTCATCGTGTCGGATCATTAGTTGCTTAAGTTTGACCCGAAGGTTTCAGTCATGATTAAGCTGTAATATTAATTATACATTAATATTAGTGATCGGAAGCGACCTCCAACTAGGCATTCCGATCATTTGACCTCATTGAATAATTAGCTTTCTAATAATTTTGAACCTTCTATCGGAATAATACACTTGTTCGAGGACACCATACCTATCAATCTCCTACTTATCTTTACGGACAGGTGCGCTTTTTGTGTATAGCCTTTTTTCCTATGTCACTTAATGTCTATTCATGAACTATAATGTAAGATTATTCGTCATCCTTATTGTGTCCAGAAGTGTTTCTCGAAATCCGAGTTTTACTGTCAATAAACAGTAGATTTCTAAAATCTATCCGAGCAAGGCCATGCATTTTCACAGTATCGCTCTTCGAGAGGCCTTGTAAACAATAAAGACATGTTCCTTCTTGTTAGTAGGGAGACATTCCCAATCTTGTAATGTCATCTTCTCTTCCGAAGAGGACCTAGCCGCTCAATGGTTGCCGTTATTAGTTCCATGTACGGCAGACGTTTGACTAACACCAAAATGGACTAGTACTCAAACAAGAGAACTCACAATACTCATGGTCAAGGAAAGAGGTTTTGATAGCCATAATGAGAATTATACTTATGAAGATTTCAAATCTCTTAAAGATAATTCTCATAGGTCAATCTAGTGTGGTTCTAAACCAATACCCGTGCAAATGATTTGTGACAATCATGTCCTTGTAGCTAATTCTCATAGGTAATTTAGGATATTCTAGGTCGTAGTCTAATGCGCCTTTCCTGGGTCTAATTGGTATCAGCTCGTAGCGCTCAAGGCATACTTTACATATGGCCTAGTACGTATAATGGCATACATGATTGATCCAATTAGCAAAGCATATGGAATCTGTTTCATCCTTTCTCGCTCATCAGGTATCTTTGGACACTACTTCTTGCTCAGGGTTATGCCGTGCGACATGGGTAGGCGACCTCTCTTGGGCTCATGAATTGTGCCAGTAATTTTTCTCAATCCAATCATCCTCTTTGATCTATCCCTGCAGATCATGATGCCCGATATATACTGTGCCTTTCCTAAGTCTTTCATTGAAAAATATTTTCCATGCCATGCTTTTACAAACTCTAGCATTGGACTACTGTTTCCAAGCAATATGTCATCGACATATAAGATTAGGAAAGCGATGTCACTCCCACTAGTCTTCTTGTAAACACAAGACTCATCTAGATCTTGATAAAACCAAACTTATTGACAACTTTATCAAATCGCAGATTCCAACTTCTTCTTGCTTGCTTTAATTTATAAATGGATTTCTTAAGATTTCATACCTTCCTAGCATTGTTTTGGTCGACAAAACCTTCATGATGTATCACGTACATAGTTTCTTCCAAAATTTTATAAAGGAAGGCGGTTTTGACGTCCATCTACCATATTTCCTCATTGTAATATGCAACAATCTCTAGGATAATTCGAACGGACTTCAGCATTGCAACTAGAAAAAAGATTTCATCATAATTAGCGCAGGAATTTACTTGTAACCTTTTGCTACCAATCTAGCTTTGTAAACAAATACATTTCCATCTTTATCGGTTTTCAACTTAAAAATCCATTTACATCCGATAGGTTTGTAACCTTCGGGTAAATCAACCAAGTTCGTTTCGAATTTCATAGCCCCTTAACATTTTGCAGAGTCAGGGCTCGTCATAGCTTGCTTGTAAGTCGCTGGCTCATCTCCAGCCACCACTCAAATGTCCTGAACCTTTGTTAATTCAACACCAGGCTATCTATCTGGCTGAGATCTTGGCTGTTGCGACCTACGTAGGGTAATGGACTAAACAATTAAATTGTCATTTTGGCTTTTCACGTTGTTAGTTTAACTCTGATCAATATCAACAATTGCTTCTAGAGCACTTTGATTGCTAGTTTGACCTTATTGCTCATCCTCTTGAACTTCGTCGAGTTCAATTTTCTTCCAAATTGTCATTTTGGGAAGATGTTCCTTCTAAAAAAAATAATTACGAGCAACAAACACTTTGTTCTCGGATTTTTTGTAAGAAGTAATACCCCTTGGTTTCATTTGTATATCCCATAAAGAAACAATTGTCAGATTTAGGGTGAAGTTTGTCAGAAATTAATCTTTTGACATATGCTTCGCAACCCCAAATCTTGAGAAAAGACAACCTAGGTGGTTTCTTTGTCTATAATTCATATGGAATCTTTTCCACAACTTTTGACGGAGCGCGGTTCAGTATTAGTGGCGCAATTAGAAGTTGATGTCCCTAGAAAGAGATTGGAAGATCATTAAGACCCATCGTAGATCGTACCATGTTTAACAAGGTTTGATTTCTCCTTTAGGATACTCCGTTCCATTGTGGAGTTCCCGGAGGTGTCTAATATGAAAGTATACCATGTTCTTTCAGATGATCATCAAATCCTTGGCTTAAATATTCACTACCACGATCCAATCGAAGGGCTTTGATTTTCTTGCCAAGCTGATTCTCAACTTCACTCTTATCTTTGAATTTATCAAATGATTCGGACTTGTGCGCCATGAGGTAGACATATCTGTATCTACTATAATCGTCTGTGAAGGTGATAATGTATCGATAACCATTCCTTGCAGGTGTACTCATTGGTCCACATAGATTGGTATGTATTAGGCCCAATAGGTCATCATCCTTTTCTTCCAACTTGGAGAACGGCTGCCTTATCATCTTGCCTAATAAACATCCTTCGCAATTCTCAAAAGATTCTAAATCGAATTAGTCAAGAATGCCTTCATGTAGAAGTTTCTTGATGCGTTTGTTGCTATTGTGGCCAAGACGACAGTGCCACAAGTATGTATGATTTGACTCTATGGTCTTGGCATTCTTAGAGGTGTTATTAAAATTATAAACTTGTTTGTTTAACGAAAACACACATTTTAGATAAACGTGTCATGTAATAAACATATAAACAAGACTTTTGAAACAATTGTCTTCTGATCAAATCAAAAATGGCGTCCAACATCGGAAGATCAATGTATGGTTGATAATAAAACTTAAACAAGTTCTATGTTAAGACAAACTATGTGATTACAAGCCTTTCCAGAAAGATTGTCTTCTTCTTCTTCTAGTATATCCACATGCACTTGGTTGGTAAGCTCTTCTCACTTGGTTCCTGAAATAGGAACATATAGTGAGTCATTTAATGGTATCTAATACGTTATGAATTTCTTGTATTCAAGTGTAAGTTCATAAAGAAGATACCTGAGGTAGTGGCTACTTTCCCTTTGCCTCGTCTTCTAGGTACATGCTGCATTCTCCATTGTAGTGGCCCCTCTTACTACAGTAGAGCATCGCATCTTTTCCTTTTTCTTAAACTCCCTCTTCTTTGCCCATAGAGCAAGCTTGAGCTGGTACTTTTGCAAGAATCGGCTCTTTGAAGCTCGTGGATAACCTCCATCAAAGAGAGTATGTCCCGATTGGCAATTAGCCGCATTTTCAATGCAACATAGCCCGAGTGAAGTGAATTTAATAGCATATGAGCCGCTTGTTCATCCTCCACTGGCTTTCCATTGAGCTCCAAGTGAGTTAATAGCCTTGTCATTCGGAGTACATGGGCTCGAAGAGGTATTCCGGGTCTTAGTCTAGCACTGTAGACTTGTGCCCACACCTCTTGCCTCTCCTTTGGAAGGAATCCCTCTTGCGGTGGCTTGCTCTTCACGTTGGAGAGTGACCTAGTCAACTTCCTCAACGAGACTATCATAATTATCTTTAATACTCTTGGTAACCCTCAAATTGGCTATATCCTCTAGAGCTTTGAGAAGCATGGAGAACCTCTTTTTCCATTGTTCTGGGATGGAGTCTACCGTGTGTCGTGAGACTCTTTTGTAATCCCAACTCCATTCCTCATGAACCTCATCACTTCTCTAATCCCCTTTGAGTAAAAACCCGGGATAGGGGTGTCCAAGATGTGCTCTAAGTAGCAATTTCAGAGGGTCTTACGGAGTTCCTCTTCCCACTCCTTAAAGTTCTGCAAGTTAAAAGAAAATGGTAACTTATCGGGAAGTTACAGGCACAATAGGTTGTTGTCGTTATTAGTAGAAGACATGATTCTACAATTGAAAGAATTTGAAATGCAAAACCATTCATAGTACTAAATATAACTTATTTAAACATCTTATTCAAACATTTAAAATTGTCCCTTTTTTGTGAAAACAAGGAGATTCCAAGATCTAAGAAATCAATAAGTAGTTGAGCATGCTTTGGCTTGTATCAACACTTATTTTTCCAAGGTAAGCAACACTTTGTCAATGGCTCAAAGCCACTCTTGGTTTGATAATCATTGCATCTAATGATCTCATGATGATTTATCTCTTTTTCCACGATATGTAAGGACTCTTTACTCATATCGATAAGTTCAAACAAAACTAACATGCATACCCGGTACCCCTTACGTTTCTTAGGAGTAATAGTGATGCCTGGATTTGGCGTAGCCCATCACTACTCCCGTTAGATCGATAAGTGTTGTTTTAGAAAGGCAATATTACTCAATATTCTAAGGGACCTTGGGTTTCTATGTTGGTTGATTTAAGTGAACTTAAATACTCATTGCAACATATTGAAATCCTGATCATGCATCTAACATATTATTCATATATACAAGCATAAGCTTAAATATATATTGAAAGCATAAGTAAATGATGCAATTGGCAACTAGCATGACCCCTTGAGTCTTCAAGGGTCTTCACTTGCAACTTCATGGCTTCATCTTCCAAGAACCTCCGTCTTCAAGACTTAACCAAAATTATGTAACTACTAGTATCTACGATTAGTACTAATCTAAATATTAAGGTACAAAATATAGACCGTATTTAGATTTACAAAAATACATCACGGAACTTAGTCCGTATTTTCTTTCCTAATCCTAGGGTTGGAAAAAGTTGACCCGACCCAAACCTGACTTGAAAATAGCGGGTTAAGGTTGATGTTTTTGACCTTGAAACTTAAATGAGTCAACAAGAATATGACACGAAATTTAAATAGGTTAGGTTAAGGTTGAATATTCCACCCCGAAAATGATCGACCTAACTCGAAAAATAAATAAAATAAAAAAAAATAAACAAAATGGTAACTATTAAAGCCAGCCCAACCCCACATTTAATTCCTAATAAAAGCTAAAACCCTAAAATCTTCTGATTATATGCTCACTTCTTTCAGCCGCAAGAGCTATCTTTCTCCCTAATATTTCACTTTTCCCCTCATCTTTTCTCTGTTTTCAATTCAGGAATTCAAAATCTTAAAACTTAAAAATCCTTTCCCTTTTCACGCCTTCCTCTCTTTCACAAACATAACGGTCCAAGATTTCAACCTTCATCAATCACCCATGGCGCAGTTTAATTATGGAAGAATGATACCGACACTATTGATGATAGCAAGGGCTGGTCTTTTACATACTAAACAACAAATTATATGGCACTAGCCTTGTTCTTTACAAGAACCCATTATAATTAATGTTAAGTATGTGATGATTCAGATGATTTATGTTATTTTCATGTTTTTGTTATACATACTGTAATGTACTATTAACAATGACCCTTTATAATTATTTGTTAAACACACTTTCTTTTGGTTTGTAATTGTTAATTAGAATTGTTAGTTTATTATGGAGTACTTTGTTAGACTATGTTGTTTATTTTTGTTTCAATTGAAGCACTGATCCTATGAACTCTGTGTTTGAAAATATCAAGTTATTTGTGAAAAAAAAATCAGGTTAAATAAGGTAAAATTCGGGTTGACCCGAACCCAAAAATATCAGGTTCAGGTTGAACTTTTCAACCTAAAAAGTTAAATGGATAAGGTTCGGGTTGGGGGGTAGCTGACCCGAAATCAGCTGACCCTAATCCGAACCTGACCCGACCTGATCCGTTCGCCAGCGCTACCTTATCGGGCCCTAGTTGCCATTTTATAAAACCTGTGAAAGAATAAACATTCCATTCACTATATGTGATTGACCCATGCATTTTACAACAAAAAACAAGTAACAATGCATCAAAACGATAAAATAGTAACTAACTTAGGTGGTTAATCTGATTAATACGCCAAATTAAAACTAGTCAAAATTTCTTAACTAATTATGTGATTTGCGCAATTAACATAGCTCAAATAAATAATGAAGCTCCCACTGAATTCCGCATCCAACTTAATTATTCCAATTAATTAAGCCGGTAAACAAAAATTTTTCCAAAATACAATTTTGCAATTGTCGCTCAAAACCGAGCCCTAGCCTCTAAAAAATAATTATAATAGATAAATATAATTAAAATCTGCAAAAACACAAAAATTACATAGCACTAAAAGCCCAAAGTGCCTAACATCAAGCCTCTTAGCTTTGTATGCTAGACACCGGGGCATAGGTGCCTAGTGAGGGGTCGCGCGTACAGCCATGGCCTGCGCCAAGCGTCACATTCGTAGCCTACAATATCACAAAGAGAGTTATGCTGCCTACGGGGCGTGCTCGCGACATCATGGCCACGAAGGCCACTCGAGCTTGATGTTGTGCGCCCCCCATGCTACCTGGTAGCAGCACACTGCACACAAAGCCCACCCACTACCGCACCAAGCCAGCGCACCAAAGCAATTGCTCGCACACACGCGCTACACACACAGCATGCATGGCGCACACAGCACACACGTGTTGCTGCGCCATGTTGCTACCTATGCGCGCACAACACGCGCACATGACTCAAGGCGCCCAGCAGCCTTGGCAACCCCATGTGGGCTACGCTAGCAGCCTGGCTACTCGAGTGCACGCTTAGGGCTCTTAGGCCTCGATTTGTGTGCTTGTGCTTGGGAATAATTTCTGATTTTCGTGTGACATCTATAATTAATTCTAAATTAAATTTTAGAATCAATTTATTGATCAAATAAATGAAAAAAATATAACAAGTCCAACTTAATAATAAATTCATTCAAGTGCATAAACCAAATTAATTTCAAGAACTATTCTTTAATAAAATTTGGTTCAACTTGATGTAACAAAATGAAGGGCTACTCTCACCATTAATTTAACCTACGTAAATTAATTATGAGATTTGACAAATCTAAAAGGGAGTTAGAATAATGAACATAAACATTCAAATAAATACTCTAACTGTAACTTGTGGATCCTTGAAAAAATACATCTTCCAATATGAAGATTAATGAAATTTCTATCACATGTTTTAAACTTTATGACTTTAATCAACTTGGTAAATGACTAAATCAAGAAAGTTCAACAAAAAATCATGGAATTTAGTAACTCAAAGTTTTTACCACTTAAAATAATTAAAGATTGGATCTTTAGTACTTAAGAGCCTCAAAACATTAACTTTTCACACTCAAAGCAATTGATTTGCAAATATGTGAAAATTGAGCCAACCTTTTAAGCACCAATTACTACAAAGTAATCATGCTTAAAGTGGTCTAAAATTGCAAAAATATATAGGAAAGAACCTAACAAGGGAATAAACGCACCGTCAAATGTCTATCCCTAGATCAAAATACAATTTATACTACCTAAACAAACCTAATTAATTCGAGTATAAGAAAAGCATAGGGGTCGAACCACATGGAACGATTAAACACCACCAAATGTTATCAACAATTAAGCTAGTCTGGAATAGGAGATAAGTAAACTAAAGTCTAAAAATGCTAAAACAAGAAATAAAAAATTAAGGGAAATGATTTAGAAATAGCATCCACTCAAGCATAGCAAAGGCATAGAGATTGAATTAATCATGAACTAAACATGCTTGAATATCGATATAAGGTGTCCAATCTAGTCACCTTTCGGGGTCAATTGGCTTCTCCTAACATAGCCTATGTGCTTCCACATTAGAACCGTATACTAGGAGGTGCTATCAAATAACGATCGATACAAATGAATCTTGCTAGGTCCGCTATCGCATCTTCTAACAAAAATTCACTCCCAATAAACTAACAACATGCATTTTGCAAGTAGATTGAAGAATATCAAGCATATAAAGACTTTAATCACAAACTAATCAATTCCAAACCCAAGAACATGCTCAATATCCAACTACACCACAACCATCCCCTTAATGGGGGAATTACTCACTAATCATGATAATAACGAGATTAATTAACAAATAACCAAGAACCAACATGATTAACAAGAAACACTAACAACTAAAACAATAATCAAAAGAAAGCAATGAAAATAGAGGAGAAAGATTTAAAGATTCTCATTGATTGAAGGTGAAAGTCTACAAGCAAGATGATCAATCTTCCTTTTCAAGATCCAAGCTCAACAATGGTGAAATCCACACTTTCTCTCTCTAAACTACTCTAATCCTATGCTAAATCTAGAGAGAGAAGCTCTTCTAAAAAAAGATCTAATAATATGAAGAAGTCCCGTAAAAAAAACTAGCCTCGAATATAAATAGAATCGCGCAAAAACGCTGAACAAGGCTCGATGTGCGCCCTCGCACAAAACTGTGCGCCCGCGTACAGCAGGATGCGCGCCCATGCGCCTTGGGTGCACGCCCGCGCACGACCCATGCAAAGCTCTCTGCCTCGATTTTGAAATTTACTTCCTTCTGCGCGGGTTCTAACAAGGTTGCGCACCCGCGCACTATGGTCGCGCTCTAGCGCACATATTTCGCTCCCTCGTACCTTGCTTCTTCGATTCTACCCTCGTGCTTACTTGGCTTCTTCTTTGAAATCCGAGACTTCAAATACCTAATTACAAGCACCAAGGGAAGCAATAAGGTATAGGCAACTGTGAAAACACTCAATAAAGGGAAGCATTTAAGCACATACGCGAGCTCATCCAAAACACATCGAGACATGTGTGAACGCATTATTTGAACAAAACAGCTACAAAACACTTTATGACAAGCTAAAACAAAGAATAAACACTACCCTAAAAGTGACATAAATGTCACTCATCAAAACCAAAAACATAATCATCAATAATATGCCATTAAGAATCAAGGTTTAAGAGACTTAAAAAATTTCGTCAAAACGAAAAAACCATCGAAACATGCATTTCTAGGCAGAATTTGGCTTTTTAACAGTCCTAATATATTTAAACATTTCCAAAATGTTGTTTCCTCCCAATATTCACTACTTTTGGGAATAAATCTATGTTCGGGAGCCAAGGTTCTCAAAACACGAGATTAAATTAATAAAATCCAGCTACTAATCTAATTAACAAATTAAAAACCAGAAATAAAAGCCATATTAAAACTTAAAAAAAAAATTAGTTACAAAAATAAATGATCAAGACTCTGATACCGTTGTTGGGTTTCGGAAAGTCTAACTCTCCACGGAAATAAAACCCAAGCCCAAGAAATACTCACAATTAATATAACTGAAAGGCATAAATAACAAGATAATGGAAAAGACCATATTGCCCTTAATGCGTGTTTTGCTCACACTACGGAGCTCTTACTTGTAAAGCCGAGTCTTGTAAGTCCAAAGACCTCCAACGGTATCCACCCGCAACCCGACCCGAACAGTCTTTTACTCGGAGTTTAGCCGAGTCAGACTAAAAATTACTACTCGAGTTTTATGTGAACTTAAGGGTTTTCTCTCAATATGGAGATGCCTTTTTGAGTTCCAACTCAAGTGAAGTTCTCCAATTTCTAAGGTGGGTATCTATAGAGAACTTCATATGAGGACTTCACTCTCCCTTCAATGTGGGGGAGTTGGTAAAAATAAATTTTTCATTTTATTTATAAATAAAAAATAAAAGAAATTATCAAAGCAATAATTAATCAACAAGTGTCACAAGCAGGGAAAGGGTAGGTGAGTACCACAAGGGGGGACCGAAAGCCTTGCCCCCCAAGGATCCCCAAAACCACCTTAACCAACAAAAACCCGAGCCACACAACTCGCGCCAGCTGGCGCTGCTAGCCTTAGGCGCCAAGGCTGCCGAGCTAGATACCTGACCCGTTGGCTGGGCCTGCTGAAAGGAATAGTGTCCTTCGAACAAGTGTATTATTCTGATAGTGGGTTCAGAAATATTAGAAAGCTAATATACTCAGTAAGGTCAAGTGATTGGAATGCCAGGGTGGAGGTCGCTTCCGATCAGTAATATTAATACATAATTAATAGTACAGCTTAATCTTGACTGAACCCTTCGGGTCACACCCAAGAAATAGCCAAAGAGACAAATTAATTCGGAAGGAATTAATGAGTTGACCGAGTAATATTTATTTAGACGTCGGAAATTCGAGCTTAGAGCGTCGAAAGTCGAGTCGAAAATAATTAAAGACGAGAAGTGAAAATAGTAATAAATCAACATACTTCCCAAAATACCCCTAGCATCGGAGTGCCCCTAGCAATCCGAGTGATAGGGGCATAATGCGTACATGGTGGCTAGCATGCGCACCAAGCTGAGCGTTGGCTGGCTTGTGCGTGCTAGCGTACTAATGCTAGCAGCCAAGGCAAGCCTCGACACCAAGGAGCAGCAAAAGCCCGCACTTGGAGTGCGGGGCATGCTGGCCGCTTATGGGTGTCATCAATGGCACCCATTTGATGAGAATTTAGGTTGATTTTACCTTCTTTGAATGGCTTTCATGCTTAATAAATGCTTAGTTATATGCTTTTGGTCTTAGTCTTACCTTTCCTCTCTTATTTTGTAGCTTTTGTGCTTTTCTATGGTTTTTCTAGTCTTTTCTCCTTTATTTGCTCTATTTTCATGGTTATAGGTATTTTACGAGGTTCAGGTCTTGATATTGGGGATTTATAAGGTGGAGGAAGCTTTTGGAGCAACCTCATAGCAATTGGAAAGCTCAAGATGCAAGGAAGTGGATTCTCCAAGTTCTAGCTCTTGCTCTCTCAAGTCGTGCTCTCATGAATATGGGGTGTTGAACCCACAATCATGTGCTTTAGGGACTGCCTCACGTAGTGTTTATCATCATCATAATCGTGCGACCTTAGCGAACGCACGAAGCCGCGAGAAGATTCGAAGAAACCCAGAAGAGCGCGGGCGCACACTGTTGTTGCACGGGCGCTTCTCTTGGGGTTCCGACATCGATCTTCTTCGTTTTGCGCTCTTATAAATACTCTTCTGAACCCAATTTTGCAAGCAATTTTAATTTTAGATTTTGATCATATTCTTAGCTTAGTTGAGAGCTTCTCTCTCTAGTTTTAGGGTTAGTTTAGGAGTGGATTTTAGAGAGAGAAAGTGAGGAATTTCAATGGTGATTGAGAGATTGAAGATTCAAGGGTGACAATTGTGTTGGAGATTTTCTTTATTATCAATGAGCATTCTTAACTCTATCTCATTTTATTATTTTGTTTAATTTCATATTTGTGTGGTTTGATTTTGATGTTTGATTGTTGATTAGTGTAGTTGTTCTTCATATATTGTTGATTCTTGATTTCTTTAGTTGTTAGTTGATTAGATGATGATGTTAGAGTAGTTGTTTGCAAGGAATTAGGTGAAACTTGTATAATTGATTGATTGTGCTTAATTTGGGGATTGTGTTGATTAATTGTTGAGGTTAAAGTGATGAATGGAAGTTTGCACGTGTGTAATTCAATTAGGCCTTGAGAATTATGCTATATTGCATTGTAGTTTCTAATGATACGAACCATTGATTTTGGAATTGCAATTGTCGATTAAGCTTGATTAGTGATGCTCCTAGTTAGAGTCTCTCGTAGTTGGCGCTAGTTTGACCTCAAGGAGATAGCTTGTTAACTCTTTTGATTGAGCTTGTCGTTAGTCTTCACAACCATTGATTTGCATATTTTTTGCGAGTTGCCACAATTGTCATGATTTCTTGTTGATCCCGGTCCTAGTGATTTATTTTTTTGGTTTTTTTGTTTGTTAGTTGTTAGTGTTCTCTCTTTATCTTTATCTTTGACCTAGCTTAGGCACATAATTGAGAGAACTTGAACATTACTGTTCCTTTGTGTTCGACCCTTGACTTGCCTCTATACTTGTATATAGGTTTGTTAAGTGTTTATTAATTTAGTTTGACCGAGGGAGGATTAGTTACAACGACCTAGTTCCAATCCCCATTTCTTCACCTTATACCTCATTTTCAAGAAAGCTTGATCTTGTTCCCTCATATCCCATGTCATTACCTTCTTTTCTCATATCCCCTCCTCTTGAAGAACCTTAAGTCCCCCAAGCGCCTCCTTTTATGACTTTTGAGGACAATGGTGGGATTTCCAACCAAAAATATTTTGTTGAGTAGAGTATGCCTTCTTCTTTTTCTTTTATTTCTCTTCCTTTTTTCTTATATTCTTGTTTTTCCCTTCTCTCCTTCTTCTTCTTGGAATTCCTCTTCTCAACCTTGTAGGTGTGCACTAAGCTTGTTGCATGCCTTATTTTTGTCATGTGCATACTTTCTTTCATATGAAATGTGTAGTAGTGCATTTGACAAGCTCTTGCGTTTGATGCAATACTATTTTACTAGAGCGGTCAAGCTTGGACCTTAAGCAAGCCTTTTTCGTGAAGTAAACCGTGTTTTATTGCTTTCATTTTATTTTCATTTTAGAATAGTTTTTCTCTAATGGAAATGTTTGTGTGCCTTTTTCTAGGTACATGACTTGATGATATACTTTGGTGCTTCGATTTGGATCAAGAATCAAAGAAGTTTGACTCCGATTTTTGCGAGCATATGGAAGGCAAGGTTCAATTATTGAGGAAATTAGCTTTGAAATGTTTAATTGGGTCATTTGCAGGTATTTACACCCACCTAATATCCGGTAATATCCTTCCTTGCTTTTTCTCATGTGGATGATGACTTGTTGGACGTATATTGATTTGTTGGATTGCTCTCCTTGTTTTCCCTTCCCATGGTTTCTATGATTTATGTTTGAGTGTATTGTCTCATTCAAGCTTGGGGGAGGGTATTCTATCATGTTTGATGGGATGTTGATTCACATAGGCTATGCACCTTTGTATATGCTTTTCCATGTTCTTATATTTTGAAATACTCCAAAAAGATTTTTGTTTCTATCAAGGCAAATTTGCAATGTGTTTTGTTTTGTTCTTGTTTTGGACATAATACTTCCAGACTTGTATAGTTGAATGCTTTTCTTCTTAAATGGTAACGGTGTGCACAGTTTGAGAGTACGCTTGGTTGATTCTAGGATAAAGCATGCTAAGGTAGTTGGTTAGAACTAGTGGGACCATGAAACCGGATTCTACTTGTTTGTGGCATGTTGGTAGTTGCTTCCTATAGTCGAATTGACGCCAATAGTGAGTTTTTGCTACATCCATGTGAGGTTCATTATTTTTCAAGCCTTCAACATATATATTTGCATGAGCGGCATGGATCCTTGACTATTGCGGACCTAATCTTGAATCTTGACTCATAATTCTCAAACACGAGACCGAACCATCTAGGGAGGACAAAGGCATCTTTTCGGGATGGTAATTTTTCTTTTCCTAGGTTTAATTTTCTTCTTTTTGTTCTTTGGGTTTACATTTTCTCTCTTGCTAACCATTTGAGCCTTTTCCCCTCTTTTCAAGCCACATCTTTAGAATTTAAAGCCTTTTGTTTCTTTTTGTTCCAATTTTGGATTTTGTGAAGCAAATGGTCATGTTTTTGGAGTTTGTTGTTTATAAGTATGGATATTGGTTCCTTTTGTAAGCAAGCTTGTGTTTTGTGAATATTTTTTTAATAATGGTAAATGTATGATAGAAAAAGCCGTCCAAAGTTATAAAAGGCAAGGACATAATAAATGTAAAGATGTAAAAGCCAGCCAATGTTAAAAGAGGCATGGACAATTATTTTGAAAGAAATGAAAATAAAAAAATAAATGAAAATAAGAAAAATTAAAAATATTTTGATGTGATTCTTTCCCCTTTTAAAGCATTGAGGACAATGCTTCCTTTAAGCTTGGGGAAGAAACATTTACGCTCTTTGTATATATGATTGTGGTTATAGCTTTGAATTAGCTTGGGGGAGTTAGTTTGTTTTTGTTGGCGATTGCTTGGTTATGAGGAGAAGGTTTGATCACCCTTTGCTTCAATAATTAGGAATACCGCCAAATTTTAAAATTTTAATCCTACCCTCACCCTTATTACGTACATTAAAACCATTGGGAAAGACCTTTCGACCTAGAGGTTGAGTCATATATAGGAGGAGGGCATTATAAGTTAAACCCAAAGGAAAGGGGATAAATTGTCAAGACGTCGAGTAGCCCAAAATTATCTCTTTTTCCGGTTCCTTCGTGGAACTTTTGAGATGCTCACTAGGGGAAGATATGAGACTAGTAGGGAGAATGTGGTAAGACCGTATGGGATGAAAGTGGATTGTGTTTCTCTAGTTCATATGGTTAGCATATTTATGTTTCAATCAACCTTGGGTATCTTGAAACGTGCACTCCCTTAATTGATTAGAAAGATTTGCATTCATTTGTGCTTGTACATTTGGAAAAGTCCTCTCATATGAACATGTTTTTGCTCTTTTTTTCTTTTAATTTCCTTCTCATGCTTTGCCTTGTTTGTATTATTATGAGAGTCATAGGTTAATCTCTTAGGAAACCTTTACGAGAGTATCACTCGTCCTCTAGGGCGATCTAGGGGTTTAAATGGCTTGTCTTTAATTGCTAAAATTGATTGTGATTCCTATGAAAGTGAGTTAGTGTATATTCTTGTCTCTTCACTTCCTTTTCTTTGTTTGAATAAGCTCATCATTTCTCCCTTGGTTTTGTTTTGCTGGTAGACGAGCAAAAGGCAAGCTTGGGGGTATTTGATGGGTGTCATAAATGGCACCCATTTAATGAGCAATCAGGTTGTTTTTACCTTCTTTTCACGGCTTTAATGCTTAATAAATTCTTAGTTTTATGCTTTTGGTCTTAGTCTTACCTTTCCTCTCTTATTTTGTAGCATTTGTGCTTTTCTATAGTTTTTCTAGTCTTTTCTCCTTTATTTGCTCCATTTTCGTGGTTGTAGGTATTGTACGAGGTTCGGGTCTTGATATTGGTGAATTACTAAGGTGGAGGAAGCTTTTAGAACAAGCTCATGGCAATTGGAAAGCTTAAGATACAAGAAAGTGGATTCTCCAAGTTCTAGCTCTTGCGCTCGCAAGCCGTGCTCTCATGAATATGGGGTGTTGAACCCACAATAATGTGCTTTAGGGACTGCCTCACTTTGTGTTTATCATCATCATAATCGTGCGACCTTAGCAAACGCACGAAGCCGCGAGAAGATTCGAAGAAACCCAGAAGAGCGCGGGCGCGCACTGTTGTTAAACGGGCGCTCCTCTTGGGGTTCCGGTATCGATCTTCTTCGTTTTGCGCTCTTATAAATACCCTTTTGAACCCAATTTTTGCAAGCAATTTTAATTTTAGATTTTTATCATATTCTTAGCTTAGTTGAGAGCTTCTCTCTCTAGTTTTAGGGTTAGTTTAGGAGTTGATTTTAGAGAGAGAAAGTAAGGAATTTAAATGGTGATTGAGAGATTGAAGATTCAATGGTGACAATAGTGTTGGAGATTTTCTCTATTATCAATGAGCATTCTTAACTCTATCTCATTTTATTATTTTGTTTGATTTCATATTTGTGTGGTTTGATTTTGATGTTTGATTGTTGATTAGTGTAGTTGTTCTTCATATATTGTTGATTCTTGATTTCTTTAGTTGTTAGTTGATTAGATGATGACGTTAGAGTACTTAGTTGTTGGCAAGGAATTGGGTGAAACTTGTATAATTGATTGATTGTGCTTAATTTGGGGATTGTGTTGATTAATTGTTGAGGTTAAAGTGATTAATGGAAGTTTGCATGTGTGTAATTCGATTAGGCCTTGAGAATTATGCTAGATTGCATTGTAGTTTCTAATGATATGGACCATTGATTTAGGAATTGCAATTGTCTATTGAGCTTGATTAGTGATGCTCCTAGTTAGACTCTCGTAGTTGGCGCTAGTTTGACCTCTAGGAGATAGCTTGTTGACTCTTTTGATTGAGCTTGACATTAGTCTTCACAACCATTGAATTGCATATTGTTTCCGAGTTGGCACAATTTTCATGATTTCTTGTTGATCCCGTTCCTAGTGCTTTACTTGTTTGGTTTCTTTGTTTGTTAGTTGTTAGTGTTCTCTCTTTATCTTTGTCTTTAACCTAGCTTAGGCACATAATTGAGAGCGCTTGAACATTACCGTTCCTTTGTGTTCGACCCTTGACTTGCCTTTATACTTGTATATAGGTTTGTTAAGTGTTTATAAATTTAGTTTGACCGAGGGAGGATTAGTTTCAACGACCTAGTTCCACCCCTCGTCAGCCGCAAGCAACAACAACCCGCACTTAGAGTGCGAGGCTTGCTGGCCGAGAGCAGCAGCAGCTCGCAACATCAAGGTGTGAGTGGCTGGGCCGAGACAACGGGAGGAATAAATGGGAAGCCCACTTGGGAGCCTTGATGCCCAAGTGGGAGAGGACATGTGGCGCAAGGTGAGGGAGAGAGTGGGGAGCAAGTTTGGTCCCCCCTCTCGAAGTGGTCCTCACTTGCTCTCTCATGTATAGTTGACACTTGTTGATTTATTAATAGCTTGCTTACGAAATTTTATTTTACCTTTAAAATATAATATGACAATCTCACTATCCCTCATTGGTGGGAGAGACAATCATACTCTCATCATTTCCTATAAATACCAAAGTAAGGGCATTGGAAATGATGCTTGAGTTAGAGCTGGAAAGGGGATCACAATTAAGAACTAAAGACTCAATATTTAATTATGTTAACTGATTGAAACTTCAAGTTACTAAATTCCATGAATTTTTTTTGAACTTTGTTGATTTAATCATTTTTTAGTTGACTAGAATCATAAAGTTTGAAATTTGTGATAGAAATTTGTTTATCTTCATATTGGAAGATATAATTTTTCAATGATTCACAAGTATTTAAGTTGGAATCTTTATTGAACTTATGTTTTGTTACACCAAGTTAAACCAATTTTATTAAAGAATGGTTCTTGGAAATAATTTTGGTTGAATGCATTTGGATGGATTTTATTTGAGCTAGACTTGCTTAATTTTCAATTTTCACATTACATTAGTTCTAAAAATAATTTAGAATTAATTATTAAGTCACGCGAAACTTGGGTTCAAAAACCCGAGAGTATGGCACGCAAACCAAGACAACACCCTTTGGCTAGCCGGGCTGCTATTAACGCGTGTGCATGGAACTTAGTGGAAGAAGTGGAAGACGTGCCACGTCTCGTGACACGAAGTCGGGCCAAGCTCCTTGGAGGTCACCTTTCAAGGCTAACCATCATCACACTTGAAGACAAGAAGCTTATCAATATATGATGCAACTACTTCATTAAGCCATATCTCCTTTGTTACAAGGAATTTTTAGGTGATTCAAGTTGGAGGTAAATATAGAGTTCAAGAGCTTTCTAATGACTTGTCACAAGGCAAATTTGATCAAGAAACGAAGAATCTATGAACGTTTGAAGTTGAGCTGTCCAGGAGCTGGGGAGTTCGACCGAACCAAAGCTGGTTTGCCCGAACTTCCAGACAGTTTCATACCTGATTTTTGCATCTTTGCAGGAGTGGCCGAACTCCAAAAGTTCGACCGAACCTACCCACAAGTTTGACCGAACTTACCTATGTTCGGCCGAACCTTTTCCCATTTTTTTGTCAGTTTATGTGCACTATTTAAGTTGTTTTTAAGACGTTTTGCAAGAAATTAATGTTGAACTTTCTTGATTTTTTAATCAAAGAGACTTTCTCTCTCTACCATAATCTTTGTGATTATCTTGCTTTCTTTTTTATTACTACCTTGTAATCTTTGTGGTTACACCTTAATCCTAGCTTTACTTGGTGTTGGCTTTGTTTAAGACCCCTATTTCATTTTTCTTTGATATTTTGAGATAGGTTTATCCTTATTTGTTGATTAAACTTGTTGTTACTTTATTTCTCCTCCTTTTTTCTCGAGTTTTCTTGGTTATTTCGTATCATTTGGTATTAAGAGCCTTGGTTTTTAGCCTAGAAAGATCCTACCTTTTTTAATTTCTCTTTCCCCCTCTCAAAAGATCTCATCTTTTCCCACAAAAATTCGAAATTTCTCTCAAAAATACAAGCTTTCTATCTTGAAACATGGGTGATAGATACTATTATGAAGATGATGGAGGTTACAACGAAAACTCTAGATTGGATGCTCTATAAAGGAAGTTTGATAGACATCTTGAGGTCTTGGAGAATAGAAGGAGTCCTAAAAGGAGGAGGATCCCTAGTGAAGAAGATGACTCTCACTCTCCTAGCCAGAGAAGGGAATACCGCGAACGACACCATGAGGACAACCGTGACCGAGACATCAAGTTGGAATTTCCGGACTTTGAAGGTAATCTTGATCCTAATGAATTTCTTGAATGGGTTAGGAGTATGGAGAATGTGTTTGAATATAAGGGTTATAATGATGAAAAACGTTTCAAATTAGCCATCCTTAAACTAAAAAAACATGCTTCTTTGTGGTATGAGAACTTAAAGAATCGTAGGAAGAAAGATGGAAAATCAAAAATCAATTCTTGGGAGAAAATGAAGAAACATATGAACAAGGCCTTTGTGCCTAAAGATTATTTGCAAGATGCTTATCTTAAATTGAACTATCTTCAGCAAGGAACTATGTCGGTAGAGAAGTATACTTGGGAGTTTGAGAAACTTTCTATCATGAGTGGAATTGAAGAAGCACCGGAGCATAAGATTGCTAGGTATATTGGTGGTCTTGAAAGAAAGCTTAGGCAAATGGTTGATGTGCATGCCCATAGAAGTTTTGATCAAGTGGTGCAAAAAACTTTGAAGTTTGAGAAGTATGACAAGGTGAGTAGTGTTAATGGGTATACTAAGCCTACCTTCAAGAGTTCTTTTGCTCCAAAGGGTGAGAAAAGCAAGCCTATTGCCAAGGATGACAAAGGAAAGGCTCCCATGTACTCTTCTAGCAAAGATGATCACAACAAGATGAGAAATCGGAAGACTTGCTACAAGTGTAGGGGTTATGGACATTTTGCTAATGAGTGTCCAAATAGTAGAGCTATGATGATTTGTGAAATGGATTATGATGATTACGAAGATGAGAATAGGCATTTTTGAGACCCTATATATGATGAAGAGGATGAGATTCTAATTGAAGCTGATGAGGGTCAAATCCTTGTTGTGAGGAGGGCACTTCACTCCATTTCTACCCCTTTGGTGGAAGAGCAAAGGAAAAACATCTTCCAAACTCGTTGCACCATCAACGACCGAGTTTGCAACCTTATCATTGATAGTGGATCTTGCACTAATGTGTCTTCAACAACATTGGTGAGCTAGCTTAATCTTGAAACTACCGATCATCCTACTCCCTACAAACTTCAATGGCTTGACAATCACAATGAGGTGAAGGTAACGAAACAAACTCTTCTTTCTTTCTCAATTGGCAAGCTATATAAGGATGAGGTACTTTGTGATGTATTGCCTATGGATACTTGTCATGTATTGCTTGGTAGACCTTGGCAATTTGATAGAGATGTAATGAATGATGGAAGAAAGAACACTTATTCATTCATGATGATAAGAAGAAGATTGTACTCAACCCCTTGTCCCCCACCATCAAACACAAAGAACCCTTGGGTACGGGAAACACATTCAAAGAGAACCTTCTCATTGGGGAAAATGAGATAGGAAAGGAGATAAATCAAGGACACCTTGTCTTTATATGTCTTCTTAGGGAAACACAAGAGAGTGAGCGAGATAACCCAATCCACCCCCTTGTCAAGGAAGTATTGGTTGAGTACCATGATGTTTTTCCTAATGATCTCCCCCCCGGTTTGCCAGCTATTAAGGGAATTGAGCATCAAATCGATCTTATTCCCGGATCACAACTCCCTAATAGACCGGCTTATAGGTGTACCCCTGATAAAGCAAGAGAACTTCAAAGACAAGTTTGTGAGTTGATTGAAAGAGGATTTGTGAGGGAATCCCTTAGCCCTTGTTCGGTTCCGGCTCTTTTGGTTCCTAACAAGGATGGCCATGGAGGATGTGTGTGGATAGTAGGGCCATCAATAACATCACCATCAAGTATCGCTTCCCTATTCCCCGACTTGATGATATGCTTGATGAGTTATATGGCTCCAAGGTGTTTTCGAAGATTGACTTGAGGATGGGGTACCATCAAATTCGGAAGCGTGAAGGAGATGAGTGGAAGACCACTTTCAAGACCAAGCAAGGCTTGTATGAGTGGCTAGTTATGCCATTTGGGCTCTCTAATGCTCCTAGCACTTTCATGAGGCTCGTGAATGAGGTACTTCGCCCCTTCATTGGTAAATTTGTTGTTGTTTATTTTGATGACATACTTGTTTATAGCAAATGTGAACTTGATTATGTTAAACATTTGAAGCAAGTATTTGAAATATTAAGAAGTAGGCGGCTTTTTGCCAAGTTGGAAAAGTGTACTTTTATGGTGGATAGTATTGTTTTCTTGGCTATGTGATTTCGAATGTAGGGATCTCAATGGACCCTAGTAAAGTGGAGGTCATTCAATCTTGGCCTACTCCTACTAACTCAAGTTAGGAGTTTCCATGCACTAGCTTCCTTCTGTTGAAGGTTTGTGAAGAATTTTAGCACTGTTTTTGCCCCGGTGAACGAATTCATGAAGAAGGGTACTTTTGAGTGGACACTATCGGCTCAAAGGGCTTTTGAGACCCTCAAGAATAAATTGTGTGAGGCTCCAATCTTAGCTCCTCCGAATTTTGATCAACCCTTTGAAGTTGAATGTGATGCTAGTGGGGTTGAAGTTGGAGCGGTTCTTATGCAAGGAGGGAGGTCGGTTGCCTATTTTAGTGAGAAGCTTGGTGGAGCAATAATGAGGTATAGTACCTATGACAAGGAGTCCTATGCTATGGTGAGGACTCATGATCATTGGTCAAATTACTTGAGGCCTAGCCCATTTGTACTACACTCCGATCATGAATCTCTTAAGTACATCAATGGTTCTCATAAACTTAATGCAAGGCATGCCAAATGGGTTGAATTCCTCCAATCATTCACCTTCTCTTCTAAGTACAAGGAAGGGAAGAGAAATGTTGTTGCCGATGCTCTTTCTAGGAGGCATTGTATGATCACTATTCTTGATGCAAAGTTTTTAGGGTTTAATTTGAGTTGCTAAAAGAGTTGTATCGCGATGATGAGGATTTTGGTGGGTTGATGAAGAAGTGTAAGGAAGGGGTCGATGGCTCTTTCATGGTGCAAGAGGGTTTCCTTTTCAAGGGAAACAAGCTTTGTATTCCGAAATGCTCTCATCGACAGTTTCTTATTAAGGAAGCTCATCAAGGAGGACTAGCCGGACACTTTGGGGTTGCAAAAACATATGACATTCTTCGAGAGCACTTTTATTGGCCCAAGATGTTTGGTGATGTGCAAGATGTGATAGCTCGTTGTAGGGCTTGTCACAAGGCTAAGAGTCAATTCCGGTCCCTAGTCACCCTTGGGATGATCTTAGTATGGATTTTGTGGTTTCTCTCCCTCGCACTCAAAGGCAAAATGATTTTGTGTTTGTTGCAGTTCTTCGTTTTAGCAAGATGGCTCACTTCATTCCTTGCCACAAGACCGATGACGCTTCTCATGTGGCTACCTTGTTCTTTAGAGAAGTGGTGAAGCTTCATGGCATTCCAAAAATTATTGTTTCAGACCGTGATTCTAAGTTCTTAAGCTACTTTTGGAAGACTTTGTGGAAGTTAGTGGGAACCAAGCTCTTGTTTAGTACCTCTAGTCACCCTCAAACCAATGACCAAACCGAGGTGACTAATCGTACCATGTCCACCGTTCTCCGAGCTATCATTAGCAAATACATGAAAGATTGGGATATTAAGCTACCTTAAGTTGAATTTGCTTACAATCGCTCTCATTGCATAGCTACCGGGAAAACACCATTTGAAGTAGTGTATGGTTTCAATCCCCGCCTACCACTTGACTTGTTGCCTAGTATCCCTCAAGAGGAGTTGAGCTTTGAGGCGAAAGATAGAGTTGAAACAATGAAAAAGCTTCATGAAGATGTCAAGAAGAGAATTGAGAAGGTGAATAAAAGTTACAAGGCAAGGGCAAACAAATTCAAGAAGCCAAGGGAATTCAATGTAGGTGATCTTGTGTGGCTCCATCTTCGGAAGGAAAGATTCCCAGCTAAGATAAAGAACAAGCTCATGCCATGATCCGAAGGCCCCTTTGAAGTTGTGGAGAGAGTTAGACCTAATGCTTACAAGCTCAAACTACCGGGATACTTTGGTGTTCATGCTACCTTTAATGTTGGTGATCTTGCTCCTTTTCTCTTTGAAGATGATATTGGTGATGATGATCCGGAATTGAGGGCAATTCCTTTTAAAGGGGAGGGGTTTGACGTGGGTGCATGGAACTTAGTGGAAGAAGTGGAAGACGTGCCATGTGTCGTGACACAAAGTCGGGCCAAGCTCCTTGGAGGTCACCTTTCGGGGCTAACCATCATCACACTTGAAGACAAGAAGCTTATTAATATATGATGCAACTACTTCATTTAGCCATATATATATCGTTACAAGGAATTTTTAGGTGATTCAAGTTGAAGGTGAAAGTAGAGTTCAAGAGCTTTCAACGACTGGTCACATGCCAAATTTGAGAAAGAAACGAAGAAGTTATGAACGTTTGAAGTTGAGCTGTCCAGGAGTAGGGGAGTTCGACTGAACCAAAGCTGGTTCGCCCGAACTTCCAGGCAGTTTCATAGCTTATTTTTGCATCTTTATAGGAGTGGCCGAACTCAAAAAGTTCGACCGAACCTACCCACAAGTTTGACTGAACTTACCCTAAGTTCGACCGAACCTTTTCCCATTTTTTTGTTAGTTTATGCCCACTATTTAAGTTGTTTTTAAGACGTTTTGCAAGAAATTAATGTTGAACTTTGCTTGGTTTTGTAATCGATGAGACTTTCTCTCTCTACCATAATCTTTGTGATTATCTTGATTTCTTAGTGATTGCTACCTTGTAATCTTTGTGGTTACACCTTAATCCTAGCTTTACTTGGTATTCGCTTTGATTAAGACCCTTATTTCATTTATCTTTGTGATTTTGAGATAGGTTTATCCTTGTTTGTTGATTGAACTTTTTATTACTTGATTTTTTTCCCTTTTTCTTGAGTTTTCTTGGTTATTTCGTATCAGCTATGCAGCCTACATGTGGCTGCCAAGGGCTGTTGCTTGGTGCGCGTGCGTGGCTGGTGCGTACGAGGCAGCAAGCAGCACTACTAAAGCAGCAGTGTGCCGCAGCAGCATAGTTGTGCGCGCTAGCCGCTCCTTGGTGCGGGCTTGCTGCTCGTGTGCGGCTTGGTGCGGTAGTGGTGTGCGGGGGATGTGGCTGCTAGGCTTGCGGCATAGTGTGCATAGCTAGAAAGCTTGTGCGGCCTCGTGCTTGTGTTCTTGCACGCCCCGTAGAAGAGTCGACACGTATGCGGTATTCTAAGCTATGGGTGTGACGCTTAGCATGGGTCACGGCTATGCGCACCTCCCCTAAATTAGCACATATACCACGGTTTTGAGGCGATATTATTACTTTGCATTTTAGCCGTTTTATTTATTTTAATTAATCTTTTTTATTTTAATTAAAATTTTTGTGGCTATTGAAACCCATTGTAACCCCCTTATGAGTGTCCCACATTGGAGAAAGAGGAGAGATAGTTTCACTTTATAAGGTAGAGGAATACCTCCTACTATTTCCAATTGGTTTTAGTATGGAAGCTCCAAAGCCTTGTTTGTGGACCAAACTCTCCTTCTCCTTGTTCGGGTTTCCTAGGCCCATTTCATATTGTTTTAAAATTTAGGCCTCGATTTTTATGAGCAGCATTTGCAAAATTTTATTTTGGCAAATAATTGGGTTTTACCGGCTTAATTAATTGGATTAATTAAGATGGATGCGGAATTTAGTGGGAGCTTCAAATATTAATTGCGCTTATTTACATAATCGATTAAAACGACTTTGACTAGTTTTAATTAGGCTTGTTAATTGGATTCACCACCTAGATTAGATACTAGTTGTCGCGTGTTTATGAGTTGTTACTTGTTTATTGTTGTAAAATGCATGGGCCATTTGCAAATAGTGAATGGATGAATGGAATGTATATTCTCTCACAGGTTTTATAAAAATGGCAACTAATGGGGCCCGATTAGGATAGAAAATACGGACTGCGATCCGTGATTATTTTTGTAAATCTAAATACGGTTTGCGTACCATTGAGTATTTTTGTACCTTAATATTTCGATTAGTTGCAAAAGGAGATAGTACTAGTAGTTGCATATTTTGGTCAAGTCTTGAAGACAGAGGTTCTTGGAAGACAAAGCCATGAAGTTGCAAAAGAAGACTTGAAGAATTCAAGGGGTCATGCTAGTTGCCAATGTACATCAAAATGATTATGCTTTACATATTTATGATCCTTTATATATGAATTATATGTTAGATGCATGTGTACGATTTCAAATGTTGCAATGATTAATTAAGTTCACTTAAATCAACCAACATAGAAACCCTAGGTCCCTAAATATTGAGTAAAAATTGTCATTCCAAAACAAAACTTATCGGCCTATTGAGAGTAGTGATGGGCTACGCCAAAGCGAGGCATCACTACTACTCCCTAGGCTCATAAGGCATACCGGGTATGCAAGTTGGTTTTGGTTGTACTCGACGATATGAGTGATGGAGTCCTAACATGTCGTGGCAAAGTGGATAAATTGTTGAGAGAGCATTAGATGCGACGATTTATTTAACCAAGAGTGGCTTGGAGCCATTATCAAAGCATTGCTTACCTTGGGACATTAAGTGCTAAGACAAACCAAATCATGCTTAGCCACTCTTTTTTTCCTTGGATCTTGGAATCAACTTATTTCCACTAAAAGGGGACAATTTTAAGTTTGAATAAGACGATAAATAAGTTTTGAGATATGCATGAATTAAAATTAAATCTTGTTTAAGTATTATGAATGGTTTTTCATTAAAATTCTTTCAATTGTAGAATCATGTCTTCAACTATTGACAACAATCTAATAATCCCAGATCTTCTCGAAAAGTTACCATTTAGCTTGAATTTGGTAAACTTCAAGGAATGGGAGGAAGAACTCCGTTTGACCCTCCGCAATTGCTACCTAGAGCATATCTTGGATACACCCATCCCGAGTTTCTACTCAAAAGGGGTTATGAGCGATGAGGCTCATGAGGAGTGGAGTTATGATTGCAAGAGAGTCTCTCGACTCATGGCAAACTCCATTCCGGAACAGTGGAAGAACAATTCTCCAACTACCTTTCGAATGTACTCCTCAAGGCTCTAGAAGATGTTGTCAATCTGAGGGTCACAAAGAGCAACAGGGGCAACTTTGATGGACTTGTGGAAGAAGTGACTAGGTCACTGTCTAACATGAGGATCAAGCCACCACAAGATTAGTGTCTAAGCAAAGAGAGGCAAGAAGTATGGGCTAGGGTCTATAGTGCAGACTTAGACCCGGGATGCCACTTCAAGCCCATGTGCAAAAGATGACAAGGTTATTTAACCATCTGGAACTGATTAGTAGACCTTTGGAGGATGAGCAAGTGGCTCATATGCGTTTAAGCTCACTCCACTCGGGGTAGTTGCAATTAAGATGTGACTTACCAACAATCGGAACAAACTCTCCTACAAGGAAGTTGTCCAAGAGCTCCAGAAAAGCTATTCTTGCAAGGCGACTAAGTTTGCTATAAGGCCCAAGAAGAAGGAGTTCAAGAACAAAGCTAAGATACGCTGATTCTATTGTAGTAAGGAAGGTCACTACAAAAGAGAATGTAGCGAGTATCTGGAAGATGAGGCAAGAGGAAAAAAAAGCCTCAATCTCAGTTATCATCTTGACACTTGAATACAAGAAATTTGTAAGGTATTAGATACCGGAAAATTGACTCACTTTATGCTCCTATTTCAGGAACAAAGTGAGCGGCGCTGTTCAAGTGGACATGACTAATCAAGTAGAAGATGAAGATAATCTATCCAAAGAAAGCTTGTAATCTTATGTGTTTTGTCTAAATTCTAAAACTTATTGAGTTTTATCTACCATACTTTGATCTTGTGACGTTGGACGTCATTTTAACCTTGATCGCAAGACTTTTATTTCATGTCTTGTTTATATTTATGGAAATGGCACTTTTGTCTGTTCAGACAAAATTTTTTATTATGATATCAAAAGTGCTAAGACCACGGAGTCAAATCAAACTTACTTGTGGCATTGTCGTCTTGGCCACATTAACATCAAACGCATCATGAAGCTTTTTCAAGAAGGCGTTCTTGACTCTTTCGATTTAGAATCTTTTGAGAATTGCGAAGGATGTTTATTAGGAAAGATGATAAAGCAGTCATTCTCCAAGTTGGGAGAAAGAGCAGGTGACTTATTAGGTCTAATACATACCAATGTATGTGGACCAATGAGCTCCGCCACAAGAAACGTACATCGATATTTCATCACTTTCACTGACGACTAAAGTAGATATGGGTATGTCTACCTAATGTCGCACAAATCTGAATCGTTTGACAAGTTCAAAGAATTTCATAGTGGAGTGGAAAATCAGCATGGCAAGAAAATCAAAGCCCTTCGATCAGATCGAGGTGGTGAATTTTTTGAGCCAAGAATTTGATGACCATCTGAAAGATCATGGTATACTTTCATAATTGACACCTCACTACTACAAAATTGGTCGAAGAGACCCAATATAAAAGACCTGTTATCTACATAACGAGTCTCTTTGATCCAAGAGACCGCTTATTATTAACAACGAACGGGTCTCAAACTTCATTTATTTGAGGGTAAAAATATTCGAAAGACCAACTATCTAAGAAAACCGGTCTCTTGCATTTTTTTTAAATTATTTTTTTTTTCGATAAAAATAGTTAGAGACTCATTATCTAAGAAAACCGATCTCTCTTTATAAAAAAATATGAAAAAAATTAAAATAATTTATAGGGAGAGACCTATTATACCAGGCCACTTAAAAGGTCTCCCTTATTTACAAATTAGAAAATAAATGAAACCCTACTGCTTTACCCCTCTTCATTTCCGCCTCCATCTCTCTCTCCTCCCTTCTTCTTCTTTCTCTCTCTCATCCCTTCTTCCTCCTCGACCTTTCTTTCCTCCCTTCTTTATTCTTTAAGTCTCTAATCTAACAAATGAGAGCACAATGACAACAATTTTTGGGCTTCGGTATTGGAATTTGTCCCAATTTATACCATATGTTTGAATTTGTTCAATTCAATTTTATTTTTGTTCCAAACACTCAAATCTCCTCGATTTGGTTTTGTTCAAAAATAATCTTTTCGCTTCGGTGTGATTTTGTTCAAATACTCAATTTCTTTGATTCGGTTTGAATTTGTTCTCTCTTCTGCTACTATTGAAATTTTGATTTCTCGATTAGATTAAGCATGTAAGGCAACAAAGAAGGTTAGTTCTTGAGTTTACTTTTCATGCTATTTCAAGATCTATAATTAACTTTCATTCATTTTTTTATAACATTGTTCATTTTATTCTTCTTTTATGATAGCTAGATCTGATGCGTTGATGTTTTTCTTTTATTTTTATTTTCATTTTCAATATCGGATTTTAATTCTGGTATTTTTTTCGTTTTAAAAATTATCTTTTTAGTTTTTCATGCCAATTCATTATTTAGCTAGTTTTTGAAATTGGTTAAAATTATTTTTATAAATTCTGGTTTTTATTTTTCTTATTGTGTGTTTGATGGTCATTTAATCGAATATTTAGTTTTCGTCCCGTATTTCATTAGTATTGATTTTTTCTTTTCAATTTTAAGATCTTTGTTTTTTGTTTTTCATATGTATTTTTTTTTTTACTTTCTTGGTTAAGTTTCCATATTTCTCTTTGTTCTTTTGATTTTTTAATATTTTATTATGTTAGTATAGGCTTTCTGATTTATTTTACTAAGACTAATTTTTGTTTGGTTTTAATGTGTTTATGTTTGTGGTTACAGGTAAAGACTTTTGCAAATTATCATCTACAATATCTTTGAAGTCGGAAGTTATCATTTACAATGTTTTGTATTTTTATTTTATTTTTGTGTATTGGATTTTTAATTATAATTGTATTATGTTTGTAATTTTTGAGGTATATGACATTCAAGAATTATTTTTGTACTCATTATTTAATAATGTATAAAATAATTAAATTAGTTATATTGATGAATTGTAATTACAATTTTAAAATTCGTATCAAATAAGCTTTTTTTATTATTTTAAATCATATCTGAGAGACCTGTTAAGTTTAATAGCCGGTCTCAAAATTCTCATAAAAGAGACTGCTTAACTTCCATAGTCGGTCTCAGTTTTTCAAAAAAAAAAAAAAAGGACTGTCCATCTTCGATAGGCGTTCTCAATTTTCTCATTCTAGAGACCGCCTCTAGTCAAGCAATCTCTAGAGACCGCTTAGCTAGAGACCGCCTCTAAGGCAGTCTCTTTGGCTGATTTAGACGGGTCTCTATGGCCGATTTTGTAGTGGTGCCTCCAGGAACTCCGCAGTGGAACGGAGTATCCGAATTGAGAAATCAAACCTTGTTAGACATGGTACGATCAACCATGGGTCTTAGTGATCTTCCTATCTCTTTTTGGGGACACACACTTTTAACTGAGGCACTAACACTGAACCGTGCTCCATCGAAAGCTGTAGAAAAGACTCCATACGAGTTATGGACGAACAAAACTCCTAGGTTGACTTTTCTAAGGATATGGGGATGCTAAGCATATGTCAAAAAACTGATTTCTAACAAACTTCATCCCAAATCTGATAAGGTTTACTTAGTGGGCTACCCAAAAGAAACCAAAGGGCATTACTTCTACAACAAAAGTGTTTGTTGCTCGCGACGGTGTCTTTTTGGAGAAGGAGCACCTCTCCAAAATGATAAGTGGGAGGAAAATCGAACTTGACGAAGTTCATGAGGATGAGCAACAAAATCAAAATGACAGGAAAAGTGCTCCAATAGCATCTGTTGACGAAGGTCAAAATGATCAAAATATGCAAAGTCGAACCGACAATGCAAATGCTCAATCCATTACCCTACGTAGGTCACAGAGGACAAGATCTCAACCTGATAGATATCTTGGATTGTTTTTAACCGAAAATCAGGACATCCTAATCAAGGATGGAGATGAACCGGCAACCTACAAGCAAGCGATGGCAAGCACCGACTCTGCTAAATGGCAAGAGGCCATGAGATCTGAAATAGATTCCATGTTTGAAAATCAAGTCTGGGACTTGGTTGACTTACCTGAAGGCTACACACCTATCAGGTGTAAGTGGATTTTCAATTTGAAAACCGACAAAGATGGATATGTATTCATTTACAAAGCTAGATTGGTAGCAAAAGGTTATAGACAAATTCATGGTATTGGTTACGATAAAACCTTTTCTCTAGTCGTAATGCTTAAATCCGTTCGGATCCTCCCAGCGATTGCTGCATATTACAATTATAAATTTGGAAGATGGACGTTAAAGCCCCCTTCCTAAATGGTATTTTGGAAGAAACTGTGTATATGACACAACTTGAAGGTTTTGTCGACCAAAACAACACTAGAAAGGTGTGCAAGCTTAAGAAATCCATTTATGGATTAAAGTAAGAAAGCAGAAGTTGGAATATGCGATTTGATGAAGCCATTAGTAAGTTTGGTTTTATCAAGAATCCAAATGAGTCTTGTGTTTACAAGAAGGTCAGTGGAAGTGACATCACCTTCCTAGTCTTATATGTCGATGACATTTTGCTCATTGGAAACATCATTCCATTGTTAAAGTCTGTAAAGGCTTAGCTCGGAAAATGATTTTCAAAGAAAGACTTAGGAGAGGTTCAATACATACTAGGCATCAAGATCTATATGGATAGATCAAAAAGGATGATAGGATTGAGTCAAAGTACTTATATTGATAAGGTACTAGATCGATTTTGCATGGAAGGAGCTAAGAGAGGCCACCTACCCATGTCGCATGGCATAACCCTAAGCAAGAACTAGTGTCGAAAGACACCTGATGAGCGAGAAAGGATGAATCAGATTCCATATGCTCGCTTATTGGATCGATCATGTATGACATGATATGTACTAGGCCAGATGTGTTGTATGCCTTGAGCGCTACAAGCCGATACCAATTAGATCCAGGAGAGGCGCATTGGACTACGGCCAAGAATATCCTAAAGTACTTAAAAAGGAACAAGGATAAATTCCTTGTCTATGGTGGTAGAGATGAATAAGTTGTTGAGGGTTATACCGACACAAGCTTCCAGACAGGCAGAGATGACTTCAAATCCCAGTCTAGGTACATATTCTGTCTCAATGGAGGAGCGTTTAGTTGGAAGAGTGCTAAGCAAAGCACAACGGCAGATTCTACAAATGAAGCCGAATACTTGGCAGCATATGAGGCAGCTAAGGAGGAAGTTTGGATTCACATTCATTGGTGAACTTGGTTTTGTGTCCTCCATCAAGGGACTATAAGACCTCTATTGTGACAATAATGGAGCTATTTCTCAAGCCAGAGAGCTAAGAGAACATCAGAAGGTCAAACATGTCATCGGCGGTTTCACATGATTCGAGAATGGAAATCAGAACGTGATATCAGAATTTGTAAAGTTGGAACGGATGATAATGTAGTCGATCAACTGACTAAACCTTTGCCTCAAGTGAAGCACAAGAAGCACATTGAGGCAATGGGAATCAGGCACATCGGAGATTTTCTTTGATTTTCTTATTTTAGTGTTTTAATTAATTTTGGACAATTTTAATGTAAAACACTATGATGAACCATTCAGTTTTGGAGTAATTAAATTTTTCATGCAATTTAAATAACTCCGTTGACTATTTAATTGTGGTTTAGAATAAAATAATGAGTCCATTCGATTCTTGGAATATTCAAAATAGGGTATCAAGACCAGACTTGGTAAGGAAACCCTTATTAAGTGACCGTTGAATATTATAATCGAAAATTATCCCCAATCGAGGTCATTTAAACAATGGACGATTAATGACCAGTTGAGATTAGTGTGTAGTTTGATTCATAGCTCTGTTTCTTGTGCTACAAGGACATGATCGTCATGAATCATTTGCACATGTATTGGTTTAGAGCCATACTGGATCGACCTACGATAATACTTTAAGAGATTAAAAATCGTCATAAGTATACTTCTCATTATTGCTATCGGAACCTTTTTCCTCGACCATGAGTATTGTGAGTTTTCTTATTTAAGTACTAGTCCGCTTTGATGATTGTCAAACATCTGTCGTAATGAGCATTATAACGGCATCACTCGGGCGGCTCGGTCCTCTAAGTAAGAGAAGCTACATTACAAGACTGGAAATGTCCCCCTACTAAAAATAGGGAAAATGTCTTTGTTGTTTACAAGGCCTCTCATAGAGCGAGGCTGTAAATATGCATGGTCGTTCTTGGATGGACTTTAAAAATATCTGCTTATTGACAGTCGGACTTAGAATCGAGAAACACTTCTTGACGTAATAAGGATGACAAATAAATCTTACCTTATAGTTCATGAAGAGGCATTAAGAGACATAGGAAAAGGGCTATACATCAAAAGCACACTTGTCCGGAAGGACAAGTGGGAGATTGAAAGGAATAGTGACCTTCAAACAAGCGTATTATTCTGATAGTGGGTTCAGAATTATTAGAAAGCTAATATATTCAGTAAGGTCAAGTGATCGGAATGCCTGGGTGGAGGCCGCTTCCGATCAGTAATATTAATGCATAATTAATATTACAGCTTAATCTTGACTAAACCCTTTGGGTCACACCCAAATAACCAACGAGCATAAGCAGCAAATTAATTCGGAAGGAATTAATGAGTCGACCGAGTAATATTTATTTAGACGTCGGAAATTTGAGCTTAGAGCATCAAAACTGAGCGTCGAAAGTCGAGTCGAAAATAATAAAAATATGAGATGTGAAAATAGTCATAAATTAACATATTTCCCAAAATACCCCTAGCATCGGAATGCCCCGAGAAATCCGAGTGCTAGGGGCACAATGCGTAGCATGGTGGCTAGCATGTGCACCAAGTCGTGCCTTGGTTGGCTAGTGCGTTCTAGCGCACCAATGCTAGCAACCAAGGCAAGCTTCGGCACCAAGAGCAGTTGCAACCCGCACTTGGAGTGCGCGGCATGCAGGCCGCAAGCAGCAGCGGCCCGCACTTAGAGTGCAAGGCTTACTGGCTGAGAGCAGCAACAGCTCGCAACTCCAAGGTGTGGGTGGCTGGGCCAAGACCAAGGGAGGAATACATGGGAAGCCCACTTGGGAGCCTTGATGCTCAAGTGGGAGAGGACATGTGGCGCAAGGTGATGGAGAGAGTGGGGAGCAAGTTTGGTCCCCCCCTCTCCAAGTGGTCTTCATTTTCTTTCTCATATATAGTAGACACTTGTTCATTTATTACTAGCGTGCTTAAATAACTTTTTTTTACCTTTAAAATAAAATGTGAAAATCTCACTATCCCACAATGATGGGAGAGACAATCATACTCTCATCATTTCTTATAAATACCCAAATAAGGGCATTGGAAATGATGCTTTAGTAAGAGTTAGAAAAGGGATCACTAGTAGTGAAAACCTTTGAGCTCAAGAGTTGGAAAAGGTATCACATTTTGTTAAAGCCTTTGAACTCAATAACTCGGGTTTATCGGTCTGGTCTTGTTAACCCCAAGACATTGGACCTAGTTGGTGATCGTTTTTGCGAGTGGTTTATCGTTGGAGGCTATGTAATTTCGAAGCTAGCTTTCAATTAAGAGCCCAATTGATCGGGCGAAGCACGATCCAAAAGCTAATCTTTTTATCTTAATCTTGTTGTTAAGTTAATTATGTTTATGGTTTTATTTATTGCGAATGCGGTCTTGTTTTCGGGTTTATTTTTGCGGTGAGTTGGACTCACCAAACCCCAACACCTGCCAGCTGGTCGCATGGGCCAACAGCGAGCGCCAGCAAGCCTCGCATTGATGCAGGCTGCTGGGCGCTGCTGCTAGCACCATCGCACGCCAGTTCAACAAGCATTGCTTACTACTTGCTGCTTGATGTTGGGCGTGGTGTGCTATGGTGCTTCGCCCCATGCTAGCTTGCCAGTGCACCAGCCTACACAAGCGTGCAGCATGCCTTGTATGCAATGCAGGCTGCTAATGTGCTTGCGTGCGGCTTGTGCTGCTAGCATTGACAGTGATGCGCTAGCTGCCTAGCCATGTGCACCCAGCACCCTTGCCTTGGTGCGCTGCGCATGCTAGCGCCACTTGCTTCTAGTACTTGGTTTGCTCATGGCATTCCGATGCTAGGGGTAGTTTGATAATTGTTGATTAATTGATTTTTACCGTCTCGATATTCTTTTATTAAATCGACTCGACTTGCGACGCTCCAAGCTCGATTTCCGACGTTTAAGTTCACATTACTCAAGCGACTCATTAATTCCTTCGGATTAATTCATCGTTTCAAATCGTTAGTTGCTTGGATGTGACTCGAATGGTTCAGTCAAGATTAAGCTATAATATTAATTATACATTAATATTATTGATCGAAAGCGGCCTCCAACTAGGCATTCCGATCGCTTGACCTCACTGAATAATTAGCTTTCTAATAATTCTAAACCCTCTATGGGAATAATACACTTTTTTGAAGGACACCATTCCTATCACCAATTTAGAATTAGTTTTTTTAATAAGATCGAAATAAGTGAAAATAAGGTGAAGTAAAAATGACCATATTATTATCTTTTTATTTTTCAACTCCATGATGTTCTTATACAATTTGATTTGCATCCAGTCTTAGAAAGCCACATATCACATATAAATGAATTGTAGGTAAGGAATTAAAAGCAAGAATTGTGGTTTTTCATTTTCTTTTTAGATCAATTAATTTGTGGAATGAATTTCTTTATTTGAAATATGGAAAATTTGACTCCGTCATTTTTTTTCCCCTTCTATGGCCATGTTTTGATAAAGTGAAATAGTTTATTTTGGTACTTCAAACTCACTATTACAAATTATTTGAATAACAATGATACTGAAGGGAGAGGAAAGGAAAGGAACAAGAATTAAAGGGATGGATTCATAGTAGTAAACTTGTGTTTTCACTTTAATTCTATCCACCTTTTTGGAAATAGTTTGAATATTTATTATAGGAGAAATGAGATCCCTCAAATTCTTATTCCTTCTCTAATTTTCTTACCCTTAATTAATATCAAATTAAAAGAAACAAGATCCATCATCCATTTACGCTATTTTTCTCTCTTCATAACACGTCGTTAGTGCTCTTCCACTCTTACTTGCGGTTAGTACATAATTAATGACATGGAATTATTGATGCTAATGTGACTTAATATCATGGTTTACAAAGATCATCAATTTTAATGTGATGTTAAACTCTTTACCACCCCATTACCAAAGTGATGTAAAAAAACCTAATGTGAACATACATTAATCATATTATGCAATTTGACTTATTTCCTTATTTTTTGAAAAAAAAAACAGGAAATAAATCAAATTAAATAGCATAATGCATATATGTTCATATTAGGTTAGTTGTTATTATTCAATTATTGCAATAAAAAATCAAAATCATGATTCTTTATTTATGACATTGGTGCATTAATTTGATATCATAAATAAAGAATCATTATTTTGATCTTGATTTGGTGTTGCAATAATTCAATAATAAAAACTAACCTATTGTGAATATATAGGCATTGCATTATTCTATGTAATTTTATTTATTTTCGTTTTTTTTTCCAAAAAAAAAAAAACAATGAATTAAAACAAATTGCATAGTATAATGATTGTATGTTAATATTAGGTTTGTTACATTACCATTGTTATTGAGATGGTAAAGAGTTTACCACAAAATTAAAAGTAATGATCTTTGCAAACCACAATATTAAGTCACATTCGCGTCAAACAATTTGTGTCATTAATTATATACTAACGGCTAGTAAGAGTGGAAGAGCATTAACAACGTGTTTTGAAGAGAGAAAAAAGAGTAAAAGGGTGATGGATCTTGTTTCTTTTAATTTGATATTAATTGGGGTTAAGAAAAGTAGAGAAGGAATAGGAATTTGAGGGATCTCGTTTCTCCTATGATAAATAATAAAATTGTTACAAAAAAGATTGATGGATTTAAAGTGAAAACACAAATTTACTACTATGAATCCAACCCCTGAATTCTTACCGAATTGTATTTATTTTATTTTACTTTACCGAATTTTTAGGTTAATTAGGTAGGGTAGGTTTTATATTTTATTTAATTTGATGTTATAATAAAAAATTTATTAAGGTTAAGCCTGAGAACTGACGTCATTTTAGTGCTAAGTAGCCGAAAAATTCACTTGGGTAGTAATCGTTTGAATTAATTAATATTAGGGGTAGTAATTAGCAACTTTTTTTAGGTATAATAATTCACAAAGCCCTTCTTTTTTAGGTAGTAATAGACAAATTTTCCTGATTAATATTACTAAACTTGACTTTATATTGTTGAAAATATTATTTTTGTTGAACTTCACTTATTATAGTTGTTTTTTGTAATCCAAATGGTTCTTGCATCATTCATACTTCCTATGTTCTCTTTTAGTTGCAACATCTTTACTTTCACCCTTGTTAATACATAATTTGAACTCTTTATATCTCTAATTGTAGATATAAAAAAAATAATATGATAGTTTGATATTCTGAAAATGTAAATCTATACAAATTAAACAAGATTCCACATGAGACATGACTACATTTTGCCAACCATATAAAATATTGCCATTTTCTAAACGTTTCAACTAAAACTAAATGGTAAAAGTATGATTCTTTCACCAAATTTGGATTTCAACGATCGCCGTCGATAATATAGAAATAATCAATCTTATTATGTTTGCACATCATATTTATCCACGGGGCTCAATTTTAGAGGTTTTTCCACGTCAAAATATCTCAACTAAAATGGAAAGAAAAACCATATTACACATGCAATTACAAGCTATATAATGAGCAATTTTTATTGAATCTTATAATTCAGCTAAGCAAAATTCACAATAAAAAAACCTCGGGAGGTCAAAATTCTTAGCTCTAAGGCTGTCATTTTCTTTTTGAAAATCTTGGAATTCACACACTATCATTTACTTTCTTATTATTTAATTTTCAATCAACGAGGGAAGGAAAGGAAACTTCGTAGGTGGAGGAATTGATGAAAGGAAGCGTTCAAGTTTTGATTTTCTTGACAGTTCACTTCATCGATTAATCCAAGAGAAGAATTCGCTTATCCATTGAAAGAAAATTTGATCCCTCAATTTTTCAATTTAAAATCCATGAGGTAATTTATTTTAAGTTATTTAATGTTTAATTAAAAAAAGAGACAATTTTACAAGTTTTACTATGAGTTTTTTTACTTGTGATTTTGAAAGGTTTTGAGACCAAGATTTTTTTTCAATTTTTTTATTGTCTCATAATTTAGCTTTAGAACTTGTTTATTTCACCTTATTTTTCCTTATTTGATATGAACTAAACTAATATAATTTGATGTGGTCTAATTTGATATAATCTAACCTGGTTTGATCTGATATGATTGTCTAACTGATCAAATTTTTATTGTGATAATCGAAAATATATCAAATGGGAATTTTTAGATTCCTAATAATGTATATTTTATTAGTATTTAATTTTTTGTAATTTTTTACTTAAAAAATTAAAAATATTTACCAATAAAAACCCATAATAAAGTATATCAAAACTTATTTTACCTGATCTAATCTGAACTTATTTTTTCTACTTTGATCTAAAATAAGTTAAAATAATGTGAAGTAAAAACATTGAATAAAAATTCAATATCGGTCGCGATCGTAGGAACGATCGAGGTGTCGTATATCGAAAATGATGTGTTGATCGAGGAACAGGTTGCGATCATCGCAGTAGAAAATTTAAAAATATTTTTAGATAATTTATTTAAATTTTTTAATATATCTTCTTATTTATCTTAAAATAATTATAATAATAATAATAATAATAATAATAATAATAATAATAATAATAATAATAATAATAATAATAATAATAATAATAATAATAATAATAATAATAATAAGAGATTAAAAAGTAATAGATGCAGTACTATAGTGATCCGTAATAATTTTCTTTCAAATTAAAAAAAAAAAAGTAAAAGTAAAATGAAAAAGAGAGGTTGAGTGGTCAAAAATTCAAATATACAATAAAGTAGTGGAGTATCATACATCTGTCCCAATCTTCTTTCAACTAGTAATAGTTGTCCCACTTACCACATATTTACCTCGTTCTTATCAGCTCTTAACCCTTTTTACTTTATTCTTCTTTTTATCTCTCTATTTTTCTCTATGATGCGGTTGCTACGACTTGCTACACACCACCAATAATAGAGTTTTCCACGTAAATCCAACCATATCACTCCTATAAGCTTTTTTTTTCTTTTAGCCGTGTATTAGCCATGTCAGTGAAAAATGCGAGGTTTTTCAAAGCTCCGTTACAAAACGATAATTTTTGTAATGGCAATCTTCAAATCAGTTACATCTCGGCCACATTGCGATGTAACGGCCGAGTTTTTATTCTATGAGTAAAAATGGCCATAATCTTATCTATTTCCTTTTCAACTCTAAGATATTGTTTTATTATTCATTGTATCTTTTAACTTTTTCATGATGTTATTACACAATTTGATTTGCATGCAGTCTTGGAAAAGGAAGTTTGAGAAGATTCATATCACATATAAATAAATTGGAGGTAAGATATCAAAATCCAGAATGTTTTTAATTTTTTTATATTAATTAATTTGTGAAAATGAATTGGTATATTTAAAAGATGGAAAAGTTGGCCCTTTCATTTTTCTTCCCTTCTATGGGCATGTTTGATAATGGAAAATAAATTTTTTGATAATTCAAACGCACTTATTACAATATATTTGGATAACGATGATACTGAAGGAGAAGGGAAAGGAAGGAACAAGAACTCAGGGGATGGATTCAAAGTAGTAAACTTTATTTTTCACTTTAAAGCTATCCACCTTTTTTTGAAATGGTTTGATTATTTATTATCGAAGAAACGAGATTTCTCAAATTCCTATTCCTTCTCTACTTTTCTCACCCCCAATTAATATTAAATTAAAGAAACAAGATCCATCACCCTTTACTCTTTTTTTCGTCTCTTCATAATACGTGTTGGTGGACACTCTTAATAGCCATTAGTGCATAATTAATGACATAGAATTATTAATGCACGCTAATATGACTTAATATCGTGGTTTGCAAAGATTATCACTTTTAATGTGGTGGTAAACTCACCTCATTAACAGTGGTGATGTAACAAACCTAATGTGAACATACATTCATTATATTATGCAATTTAACTTATTTCCTTTTTTTTAATAAAAAATAGGAAATAAATCAAATTAAATAATGCATATATGTTCACATTAGGTTAATTGTTATTATTTATTTATTACAATAAAAAATCAAAATCATGATTCTTTATTTATGTCATTGGTGCATTAATTTGATATCATATTCTATATATGATATGTTACAACCTTTTTACCTTTTCTTCTGTGGGTATCTTTTCTTCAACTTTATTTGTAAATTAAAGGAAAATTTGATATTAGTAATCCCACCTTTCTCCCATCATCTTAAAATAATCCCATATTTTATTAATCTCAAAATAAGGGTAATATTTTTAGAACATCAAAGAAAGGTGGTATTACTAATATCAATTTTTCCTTTAATTTACTGATAATGTTGAAGAAAACATACCTACAAAAGAAAAAGAAAAATTGATATTACCAATCCCACCTTTTGCCTATCTCCTTTTTATAATTCAACCTTTTTATAATCCAACCTTTTACCCTTATCTTCTCAAAATGGGCCATGATCGGTTTTATAAGATTACATACTAATCGGTCGAAATAGGTTGAATACCACGCGTTAGTTTTTATTAGCTTAATTATTTTTTTAAAAAATAAAAACTTCCTTCTTCTTTAATGGCTTCCCTGCTTGACTAGACCCACCCCATTCCCCTTCCTCTAAAGTTGTCCACCTACCACTAAACGACCTCGCCGGCATGACCATAACTGCATACTCATGCCGCTTCTACTTTTTCCCCATCTCTTCTTGCCCTTTTCTATCGCGCCCTTTTTTTTCTCCTCTTTAACGTGAAACCACCAACAATGGTCGGTGCTTACTTTGATTTCTAGGTTTTAATTTGGTGGTGATTTTGTATTAGATGTTGTTGATGGTGCTTTTGTTACTGTACTTAATGACGCCTTAATTCTTCATTTTTAACTTTTTTTTAATTTGATAATAGATCAACAAATTAAACAACACTGCCAAATTGCTGGGATGGTTTTCTGGATGGTTGGGTGAGAGGCCAGTGTTTTTAGGGACGGTGGGTGGTTGATTTGGGTGATTGATGGTTCTGTGTGGGTGGGAGGTTGTTTTTAGTGGTTGCTTGGTTGATTGTGATGGATTATTGTGATGGTTATGATGGGTTTCCATGTATGAGGTGAGGAAATGAGGTCAATGATAGGTGCAAGGTTGATTACTTTTGAAGGTAATAGAAGTGGCAATGAGGTGGTGGTAATGGGAAGAAGAGAGATTTAAGAGAAAAAAATTCAACCGGCTAAACAAGTTGTAGGTTAAAAGGTCTATTTTAAGAAGATGAGGGTAAAAGGTTGGATTATTTTTAGATTATTGGGAGGTGGAATTATTTTAACCAGATTGAAGAACGGTGGATCATTAATATCATTTTTTCTCATAAGAAAGTGAAAAACCATCAATTATTGTTAATCCACCACAAGACTAGCCTTATTGGCTGCTACAAGACTATTACAATAAGCAAACTTGTGCAAACCCTACTAACGTTGTAAGTTTATTAGTCCTATTCAATAATTTGTCATTTTTAAGCTAATAATTATTTTCTACTCAATGCAAACATTATGATTTTTGGTTGACATATATATAGGAATTAAATTCCCATAAGCATTTGTAATTCATTGGAATTAAATTCCCATGTCAAATTCGCTAGGAAATGGCTTATGTTGCTTGGTTGATAATCTGTTATGAAGACATTCACAAATCATGAGAATATTGAGTTACCAAGAGGGGCTTGGTAATTTAATTCCCATGGTATGTAGGAATTAGAAATTCCTTTGAATTTCTTTCAAAAAAAAAATCCTTTGAATTTGCACTTTCCACAATTTCACTTTTAATGGTCAGCCAAACAAACCTCTTATTTCTTAATTCACATGAATTTTCAATTCCTCCATTATGTATGATTAGGGATGACAATTCAATCCATGTCCGATTTCAATCCATTTTGATCTAAAGAAAATAGTCCGATACGAATTGTTTAAAAAGTAATCTGAATTCGGCTAAATCAATCTGAATCTAAATAGGAGGTGGGACGGACTTGGACCTTGCACAAAGTCTAACTCCGGATCCGGATACGACCATTTTGATGTAAAAAATTGAAATTTATTAGAGAAAATACATAAAATTTTTAGTATATCACATAAACGAAGCGGATTTTTTCAGATATTCGAAAAAGAGGACCGAATTCGGATGCTAAAATAATGAGTTGGATATGATTTGGACTCGAATCAAGCCGATTTGGATCTGAGTCCATGATCCGATTAGGAAGCGAAACTGATTCAGATATCGTCCCATCTAACCCGAATTTGATCTGTTGCCATTCCTTTGTATGACTAAACAATTAGTGTAATTTTCGAGGAAAAATCATTTATTTATGAAATAAGATAGAAAAAAATTATTGTTATGAGAAACAAATAATCATTGTAATAAGGAAAATAAAAAAAAGCACTTTGAATTGTTAATTAATTGCTAAAAATAGTTCGTTTTTATAGGAACTATACCTTTTATCTAATATTCATCATGAATTTTAAACAGTAGATAATATGAATTTGTGTTGTATTGAGGTAAATTCGTATACAATGTAAATTACAGTCTACCTACACACAAAAAAAAAAAAAAAAAAAATTTAACACAATTGTTTTAAATTTCATTAAGCTATTTCATCTCATTTTTACGATAACGTACTAATCTATGACAAGTAATGATTAAATAGGATGCTTATACGTGATTGTGCACTATTATATATAGTTTTAAATGGATGAAGTTTCAATATATGAAAGAGGTGGCGCCATCATTTTGATATCGGGGCAAGGAAGACGAAACTAAGGATTGGATGAAGAAGGTTAGTATCAAGGATTGGATGAAGAAGGTTAGTATCAAGTATAGTAAGTATTGTTATGTTGTATACTTCGTATACTTTTGTGAACAAATTATAATTTACACTTATAGAGTTTATCATTAGTTAATTATTTTTTATATTTTCTTTTCAAGTAAGGTGTATTGCTTACCAACAGTACAATGATACAGTGAACAATTAAACTGTAAGGTTTCAAGAATAGGGTTTTGTATTTGTAAGATTATACATTGGATGATTTAATGAGTTTCTTAAAATAATAAAAAAAAAAAGTGATTTTACATGTATTATGTTCAATTTACGTATGTTTATCGTAATAAAAACAAATCAAAGGTATATATGCCTGTTTATCATGAGATTTTTGTTTTTACAATGTGCATGTGTAATATTATAGAGCCAAAATAGTAGTGTTGTTGAAAAAATCATAATGTTTCTGTTCATGATTATAGATACATGGAAAAATTATGAATAGATACATGATCATGAATAGAAACATTATGATTTTGTCAATATCGCTGCTATTTTTGGCTCTATAATATTACACATGCACAATGGAAAAATAAAAATCTCATGATAAACAATCATGTATGGCTTTGATTTATTTTTCTCAAGATAAACATAAGTAAATTGAATATACATCTAAATCACATTTTCTGTAATTTTTTTTAACCATGTTCAAAAACTCATTAAATCACCCAATATATATTTTCATAAATACAAAACCCTCTTCTTGTAATCTCACAGTTTAATAATTCCTTGTATCATGGTATTGTTGGTAAACAATACACCTTACTAGAAAAGAAAATAAAAAAATAATTATCTAATGATAAACTGCATAAGTAAAGTATAATTTGTTCTCAAAAGTATACAAAAGCATACAACATAACAATAGTTACTAGACTTTGATGCTAAAATTCTTCATCCAATCCTTGGTTTCGTCTTCTTTGCCTCAATGTCAAGATAATGGCACCACCTCTTCCTTAGATTGAAACTTCATCCATTTAGGACTACAGTAATACTGCACAATCACGTACAATTATCTGATTTCATCATTACTAGTCATAAATTAGTACGTTATTGTAGAAATGAGATGAAATATCAATTGTGATAAAAAAAAAGTTGTGTAGGTAGACTGTAATTTATATTTGTATACAAATTCACCTCAATCAAGCTCAAATTCATATTTTTTATGATTAAATTCAAGTTCATCAATATGATAAACAAAGGAAGTTTATCAATGATAAACAAAGAAAGTTTATCAAGGGGTAAAATAGTACAATTATGTATGCATTGAGGGGTATATATGTGTAATTGATTTAGACAATATAACTAATGGCGCTAACTTTCCCTTCGATCTTAACAATGAGAAACCAAAAACCCACCAAGATTTATAATGTTTCTTCAATAGCCCATCCACCGACGGCGACAAGTCATCTGAGTCGTCACTTGGAGGAGCAGGTGGCAAGTTGATGGAGCAAACAAGTTAATGGAGAAATCATCACTCACAGTCTTGAAGTCGCAGGCGTCGAGTCATCACTTGAAAAGAATCAATGGAGAGATTGAAGCTCACAAGTAGCTTAATGGAGGAGGACGGTAAAATTCTACCCTTTAGGGTTAACCATGCCCTTGATTTCTCCAACTTTTCTTCGGATTTTAGTTTAATTTTGCGGCAAAGTCACTGAAATCCTGTGGAGAAATGGTGGTTGTCCATGAAAGCTAAGTTATTCCTTCATTGAAGCTCACGATTGATTGAGCTTAGAGGTACTGTACTAATTTCTGATGCACCTTCTAATAACCAAACAACTTAGAGCTTAGAGCTTAGATTTAGTAATTGAAAATTCATATCAATTAAGAAATAAGGGGTTTGTTTGGTTGATCATAAAAAGTGAAAATATGGGAAGTGCAAATTCAAGCTAAGGGAATTTCCAATTCCCACAAAACATGGGAATCAAATTATCAAGACCCTTCTTGGTAACTCAAAATTAAAGTCCTCATAACAGATAATAACAAAATAACTTAAACCATTTCCTAGGAAATTTGATATGGGAATTTAATTCCAATAAATTACAAATGTTGTATGGGATGATATGTGACAAGGGCCGATATGCTCCAAAAAGCAAACATATCGGCCATATTGGCTTTTCAGTACTTGGCACGTGGCAGTTTTATCATTGACACTTGGAGAGAAAAGCCTTGCATGTCTTATAGCCACATGTCATGAAATTTATTATAAATATTATATTAAGCTTCACTAAATGGTAAGCATTTATTACACACTCTCTCTCTCTTTCTCTCTCTACTTTCTCTCTCTTACTTCCTTCTCTTAAACACATTCTAACTTTATCATCGGAGTGGTTATCCCTGGATCACCCCGGGGCTAGCTAACTTCTATTCATTGTGTAAGTTCTCAGCTTGCCGATAGGAGTATCAGGATCTCGGGTTCGGATTCGCGGGCTATCGTACCCAGACATAAACAATTTGGCGCTAGATGGAGGGGACTAGTGATTACTTCTATCGCCTAAGAACCTAACACACAAAGTAACAATAGTTATGGCCGAAAAAAATGCAACACCAATAATAAGCAAAATGGTAAATCGACCGATTATAACACAACCAGAAATTGAGGTAGAAGATGAAACACATACATTGGAAGAAAATCATTTCCACATGCCGTTAACTCCGGAAAGGCAAGTGGGAACGACAGTAGATCCCATAGCGGAGTTTACACCAGAAGAATTGCAAGTAGCAGCAAGAGTAATGACTGCAATGAGTAAAAAGAGAAAAGAGGTTGAAACGGCTCAGGCAGAAGGGGGGGTGCCGCTAGCTAATCATGGTGAACAATTCAATCAAGCAATGAATTCACCAAGGCACCGCCGGGAAGAAACGCCGGTAAGGACACATACTACACCGCGTCACATAAAGGGGCAATCATCAAGTCGTACTGTTATTACAAGAACCCATCAGCAGAGAAGTTCTCTGGTTGAAAGACAGGTACCGCGAGCTGTGGTACAGTTAAGAGCATCACCATTTGCGCAAAGCATCTTAGATCATCCGATGGAAAAAATTAAGATGCCGACCTGTAGGTATGACGGAAGAGGAGACCCGGGTAGATTCATAACATCATACAAAGGGCATATGATGCTCTACACAAACTCAGATGTTGTGTGGTGCAAATTCTTTCCGACTACGTTAATTGGGGCTACAGCCGATTGGTTCAACAACCTGCAATATGGAATGATAGAGAGTTTCGAGAAGTTGACCGAGATATTTGTGGGACAGTATGTTAGCAACATTGTGCGGCAGAGAACATCAGGGGAGTTAATGGCAGTAGAGCAAAGGTCGGATGAGTCTCTAAGGGATTATATCAGACGGTTTAACAATGAGGCGAATATGATCCCGAAATTGCAACAAGAGATAGCAGTGATGGCATTGATGAATGGCTTAAATGATTCTGAGTTTAAGCGTTATCTTACACGAAAGAATTTTTAGACATTGGCGGTTGCATTTAACAAAGCCCATGATTATATCAAGAGTGAAGAATTGATGAAAACGAGTAGTAAGAATGTAGCTGCTGGAAAAGGTTAACATCAATATGAAGGGGCAGCCTTTGGAAGTGGAAGGTCGAGAACTTCGACCCCAGGAAGGGGAGGGGGAAATCGGCAGGAGTTCAGAGTTGCAAACCGCCAATGCGATAGAGTTCATATACTCCCTTGAACACACCGAGATCAGCAATTTATTCAGTTAATCAGAATAGAGAAGGCTGGAGAAGGCCGATTCCGATGAAGGCAAGACCAAAAGATGTTAAGAAGTACTGTATGTTTCATAGAGATGTGAGTCATTATACCGAAGAGTGCACACAATTGAAAGATAATATTGAAGAGTTGATAAGGAAAGGTCACTTGACTCAGTACCGGTTAAGTGCGGGAGGAGCTCAACCACCTCCTCGACAGGTAGAAAGACAACAGTTGGAGGCAAGGCCTGAAAGGTTGCAAGGTGGAGTGATTGATCAAGGAGGTGGTGGAATGCCTCCCCTATCAACAGTAAGAGGGGTAGATGTGATAACTGGGGGGCCGGTTCATGGAGGAACATTTAGTGGGGCCAAGAAACATATGTCTAAGCATCGTCACATTCCCTGGATACCGACAACCGCCCTCGGCCAGCTTCAATCCCCGATGTCGTATTTACGAAAGAAGACACAAGGGGAATTGTATTTCCACATGATGACCCACTAGTGCTCATAACAAAGATTAATGGAGCTGATGTTAAGAGAGTCCTGGTGGATGGGGGCAGCTATGCGAATGTCTTGTTCATGAAAGCTTTTAATGAAATGATGATTGGGAAGCAGTATCTGACGCAGGTATCTTACCCGATTATTGGGTTCAATGGATCGACAGTGAGACCAGAAGGAAGCATAGTTTTTCCGGTATGGTTGGGTGATGGGCCAACTGCGAGAGATGTGATGGCGGAATTTTTGGTGGACAATGTCCCATCAGCTTATAATACCATTATCGGCAGACCGATAATTCATGATGTCCAAGTAGTTGTATCAACATACCATCTGACGATAGCTTATGTATCAAATTTAGGAGCTGTTGAAAAGGTTCACGGAGGGCAGGTGATGGAAAAATCTTGCTATGTAACAGCTTTGAAAAATCCGTCTGGGGAGGATGTGGTGATAAGTAATCCTAAGAAAGAATTGGAGCCAACGGTACGAGATCTGGCCATGAGTAACTTCGATACAAGGCCGGAAGCAACTCCAAGGCCGTTGCCGGAAGGTGAAACAGTGCAGATAGAGTTACAGCCAGGAGATCCCAGTCGAATAGTGAAGGTTGGGGCAGATATGGATGTAGATATGAGGTGTCATTTAATAAGTTTGTTGCGTGAGAACGCCGATGTATTCGCCTTCTCGGCAAGTGAAATGCCGGGAATCCACCCTGGGGTAATGAAGCATAAGTTGAATGTCAACAGAGGATTTAGGCCTGTAAGGCAGAAAAAACGGAATTTCTCTACTGAAAAGATAGAAGCCATAGAAGCAGAAGTTAACAAGCTTTTAGTAGTAGGGTTTATAGAGCCGTGCACATATCCAGAATGGTTAGCAAATGTTGTTATGTTGAGAAAACCAACAGGGAAGTGGCGAATGTGTGTAAACTTCACCGACTTGAATAAGGCTTGTCCCAAGGATTGTTATTCGTTCCCTCGGATAGATAGATTGGTAGACTCTACTTCTGGTCATGCAATGCTCAGTTTTTTGAATGGTTTCTCAGGTTATCATCAGGTCAGTCTTCATAAGGCAGATAGACCAAACACGGCCTTCATTACAAATGTGGGTGTATATTGTTATAAGGCAATGTCGTTTGGTTTAAAGAATACAGGAGCAACTTATCAAAAGTTAGCTTACAAAATTTTTGAGAAGCAAAAGGGCCGAAATGTAGAGGTGTATGTAAATGATACAACTGTTAAGAGTAGAGAAAAGAAGGATCACATAGCTGATTTTAAGGAAACATTTGAGACATTGCGGAAATATCAGATGAAGTTGAACCTAGAGAAATGTGTTTTTGGCGTTCGACCAGGGAAGTTCTTGGTTTTTATGGTTAGTGAACGGGGAATAGATGCTAATCTCGATAAGGTGAATGTAGTGCTTGAGTTGAAACAACCGAAAACTATCCGATATTTACAAAGGTTAACCGGAAGGGTGGCAGGGTTAACTCGATTCATCAGTAAATCAGCTGACAAAGCACTTCCGTTCTTTGTGGCTTTAAGGCAGAACAAGGCATTTGAGTGGGGAAAGGAGCAAAGGGATGCATTAGAAGTGGTGAGAAACCATTTAAGGTCCCTTCCAACAGTGGCAAGGCCAGAAAGGGGGGAGTTGTTACAGTTATATATTTCGGCTTCCCCAAAGACAATAGCTGCAGTATTATTGATAGAAAGGAAGAAGATAAAAATGCTGGTGTATTTTGTCAGTCATTTTCTAAGTGCGACTGAGCGTAGGTATCCAATAATAGAAAAGATGGCATTGGGAGTGGTCACATCGGCTAGAAAATTGAGGCCGTATTTTAATTCACATCCGATAGATGTCTTGACAAACCATCCGTTGGAAAAATCTTTGCGGAAGATGGATACATCAGGTCGGCTGTTAAAGTGGGCTGTGGAGCTGTCGGAGTATGAGATAAATTATAAGCCCAGAGTTTCAATAAAAGCACAGGCCTTGTCTGATTTCATTGTGGAAACCACATACAATGATGAAGAAGAAGAATTAGGAACTTGGCAGGTTTCAGTGGTTTATAATCCAATACTTATGATATATAAAATCAATTACAAGTTTTAAAGTTAAACATTTAAGATACAAAATATTAAATGTATTAAATATTTACAATTAGTTTGCAATGTGGCAGGTATCATTAGATGAATCCGCAACATCAACTGGTTCGGGGGGCAGGGATAGTGATAACAGCCCCAGATCCAAAAACTTTTGAGTATGCAATCAAATTTAAGTTTAAGGCCACTAACAATGAAGCTCAGTACGAGGCAACCATAGCAGGCATCCAGTTATCGATGGCGGCTGAAGCAAAGCGAATAATTTTGACCACCGATTCTCAGCTGGTATCCAGCCAGTATACAGGGGAATATGAAACGAGGGAGCCAACAATGATAAAATATATTGAAAAGATGAAGCAATTAACAGTACAGTTGCAGTATTTTGAAATCAAGCTGGTGCCGAGAGCACAAAATGCACATGCTGATGCCTTGGCAAGGTTGGCATCTTCAAGTTTTAATAACTTGGAGAGAACAGTTATTGTTTCGGGGTTTTCTGATGTCCTGCGGGAGAGTTACAATTCCGAGACTAGAACCGGACGCCTGTACCTGCAAAATAACGGAGACTCCTGAGAGCTCCGCCTCCAACGGTCAAGTTAGTACCTGATTAAGGAGTAATTAATACGGAAATTAAAGTAAAAAGATCTCTCTAGGTGAGAGTGTTTAATGTTGGTAATCTACGTCGTTAGCGAGATTAGCCGGTTATTAGTGTTCCGTAATGTTTCTGTTCTTCTCTGCTTGATTTCTTGATCTTTTCTTGACTGCTTAATTAATGAGGATTAATTAAGTATTTATAGCCTTGAGAAGCGTGCCACTCTCTAGGTTTAGGGTAAACCTAGGGCTGACCGGGCCTCTAGACAGGATTGGGCCTTGTTGGCCGGTTTTCCCATTTGGCATGGGTGGACACGTGGCGTGCCTCGATTGGTCCGTAGAGGACGTATCTGTGATTGACACGTGGCAGGCTCCTATTGGCCTTCGTGAAGGACACGTGGCGGAACCTGGTTGGTCCACTTGTCAGACGGTGATTGGTGAATAAAAATCCCCTAATCATTTGCCCCTCACAGGTGGCACGTGACTGGTCACGTGTCGCCTGTGACAGGTGTCGCACGGTGACAGGCGACGGCCTGCTACAGGTGTCATCTTGCAAATGGCCGAGAGATTTTCCCGCCCAAATTTTGAATTTGGAAGCGACCTTTCGCCTTCTCACCTTGCCTATATAAGGAAGTGCTGACTTCGGTCATTTTCACATTTGAGAACTTTGCGAGAACATTCGGACCCCTGAACTTGCTCTGACATTTCGGACCTTTTCTGCCTACCGCCTATTCTGACAAGCCGACTGCACCGGACTTCCAGAACTTCATCAACCGTCACTCGTTCAGGTAACTCAGTTCTCTTACTCTTAATTTTCTTTTTATTTTTTGAAATGGCACCACGGAAGCACACGACACGACCTAAGTTAGTGATCAGCCGGTCACCGGGGACGGCTGAATCTAGGACTAGGAGTGCCGCCTGCCCTTTTCTGGACCCATCTTTGCCCTTTATACAAAGTCCGACTGTATCTGTGTCTATGCAGAACGTGATGGCCAGAACAAAACAGACTGCTATGATATCAAACTCAGACGGCTCCTCCCAAAGGGTGCTCCTTAGTGAAACATCTGACCAGGCGCCAGATGTAGAATTGAAACGAGGCGGCTGCCAAGCCGACAGTTCTGAGAGAGGGGCCAAGGTGGTCCCTTCCCATCTTACCGTTGACATGTCTAATTTTCCTTCTGCTCCTTCTAAGGGAGAGGAGGCGGGCCCCTCTGGGAGAGGGGAGGAGTCGTCCTCTTCGGACTCGTCAGAGGACGAGTCCGAGTCCAGCTCTTCTGGCCACAGTTCTCCAGGCTCAGAAGAAAGACATAGCCGCCTACAAGAGGCGAGACTTTCTCATGCAGTTGAGAAGGGGGACAATTGGGCGGAGCCGTCCGCCTCTTACAGAGAGGAAAACGCCCCCTACTACTGCATGGTACCCCGGGGCCGGATCGCAACCATGCAAGACAAAGTGGCGAGCTTTATTGCTAACCACAGTATGGGCCCGAAATTTTTACTGTTCGTGCCGGATCTAGAAGACACTGTCGTCTGGCCGGCTGGTACCAGCTATGATGACGGCTGCTTTGGCTGCTATGTGGCGGCCATCAAAGCTGGACTGCGCTTCCCATTACATCCGGCTGTTCAGCGGATTTTAGATGGGTATGATTTGGGGTTATGGCAGTTAGCCCCCAACTCTTGGGTAAACGTACTCGGCTATGTGGCCGGGTGCGAAATGTACGGGGTGGAGCCAAGCTTTGAGGCTTTCGCCCACATGAACTATCTCAGCCGGACCCCTAAGTCGGGAGGTACCGGCTGGTATCAATTAACAAGCCATAGGGGTTACCTCATGACGAGAGGTAAGGCGAACAAATGGAAGGATTGGCGGAACACCTTCCTTATCATTGAGGGTTCAGACACGGAGCTGAACCAACGTTTTAACAAGTGGAATAGGGATCCGCCTCTTCTCGCAGGCGGCCGCAGCATGCCGCCTGTTCCCCCAAAGGCTAAAAGAGAGATCCTAGACAAAGGACTCTTCAAAGTAGAGACTAGGGTGAACCCTACTTCAGGGGTACGAGAGCAAGTACCCCTAAACTGCGTCCCGAGCTTCAAGTGGCTCTATGACGAGTACTTTTTGGCCGCCTGTGGCCTCAGCAGTCGGTGCTCTAGAGGTAGCCGGCCTGACAAATACTCTGTTTTTTTTCACGCCTTGTTTACTTGGGATCTTTACTAACTTTGCTGTTTATTTTTTGCAGCTGACGCCATGAGTAAAATAACAGCATCCAAGACTGCGGCGGCCATGTTGCGGGCCTCTCTCATGCAACAGTCTTATGCCGACTCCCCCAACAAGGGGGCACCCTTGGTAGGCTTCGAAAACTCTTCCTCTTTTAGGAGTTGTCTTATGCATATACTAACTCTTTTTGTTTTCAGTCTGGCACTCCAAGAGCTTCTTCCTCGCAACAGCCGGACCCCAAGGCCCGGAGGACGACTGTTGCAAGTTCTCCTGGGTCTTCCAGGAAAACAGTGGCGGCTGAGAAGCAGCCGGCCACTTCTTCTAAAACCCCGGCGGGGCCGCCTAGAAGTATGGACAATCACTTGTAAAAACTTTCACACTTGCTTCCTTCTTGACTAGGTCTAACTTGCTTTTTTCTTACGCTTGATGCAGCCGGCCCTCAGGGGCTTGACTTGGTTGAGGTAGCCAAGTCCATGGTCAAAGTAGTTCCTCCATCTGAAAGGGAGGCGGTCAGGGGTGCCGGCACCCTTGACCTTGATGGGATTTCAAGGGTCCTTGCTGAGGTATACTTAGCATATTTTTGAGTATTTGAGTTCCAGGACGCCTGTTATCTTTTTTGTTTGGAAACTGACGCCTGTTTTTTTTTTTTTTTTTTTTTTTTGTACTTAGGCCCTGCTCCGAGTCAACAGCCTTCGCAAGCCGATTGATCGGAAAAACAAAGAGGTAAAGGCCGCAAAAGCTATGGCCGCCTCCAACTATGATAAGGCAATGTTTCAAATTGCCCAAAATGAAGTACTGACCATTGATCTTCTTTATTATCAGGCGCAGGCTACCGCCGCTGTTCGGGCTCAGTTAGAGGCGGCCCAAAAGAAGAATGACGAGCTGGAGGCGACCGTCACAAATCTTAAGGCCGAGCTGAAACCTCTTCGCCAAAAAATGCACTCTTACGAAGCCATGGAGAAATCTTTGGCCAACGTAAAAGAACGCCTGGTGAGCCAAGAGAAGAGTCTTACCCAAGAGTTCTCGGAAAAGGCCGAGCAAGAGAAGAAAGAGCTCGTCCGGGAGATGGTGGAAGACTCCGCTCAAATCCAGCGCATGACCTGGGGCCGACTGTTCCCCAGTGCCGACTTTGCCTCATGGGAAAGAACGTACCGCCAGTGTTCGGAAACATATAATCAACAGATCCTGGCGGCTGCTGAAGAAGAGGCGTTCGAAGGTACGTTGGAGGAGGAGGAAGAGCCGGTTGTGGCGCTTGTGCCACTTGGGGGTAAGGCATCAAAAGAGGGTGCAGCTAAAGCCGAGTCCAGCAAGAAGAGTGCTGACCAGGCGGCAGCTGCTAATACTGAACTGCCCCCTTCTTAAGCTTAAAGTATATTTTTTCCACGGCCTGCGTGCCGTTTGCTTTGTATTTACCCGGCCAGGGGGCCGGGGTTTTGAATATTTTGCTGGTCTTTAATGACCGGCTTATTTTTAATCAAATTTTTGTTTTGATTCAATTTTGTCTAAGTATTCCATATCTAATATCCCATTGTTCACTAGACCGACTGTTGTGTATGGCCGAACGTTGCAGACAGGTACAAATAGTAAGTACGCCGCCTATGCCCCTGGACGACTGGTTGTCTGTTTCCAGGATAGACGATCAGTCGGCCATTTATTCAATCGGTCTGACCAAGTAAATAGTATTACCTAGTCGCCAAGGAATTAAGTAGGAATAACAAGCGGCGGGTACCGGTTGTTTCCCTTTTTTGCCAATGTTAGCTTTTAACTCGTAATTTGTTAACCTAGCAAGAGTAGTGGTTGAGAGCCCCTGTTTAATAAAAACAGGCGGACGACTCATACCTTTTAGGCTCCATACTAAGTTTGAGTGACTATTAAGTTAACATAGGAGTTACTTAGTCTTCGTCACAATCTAGATTGAGTAGTAGAGGTACCAGGCGGCGTAGGCCGGCTAGACCCCTTGATTCGCCAATGTTTGTTGGCTATTAACTCAATAGGTACCCCCTGCATTTATCCCAAGTAATACAGGCGGTCATCTGACTCAGATGTCAACTGCTACCACTGGTTTGGTTAGTGATAGAGTTATCCTTGTCTCAAAAACGGCTACGTGGTTGCCCTTGGGGACAGTCGTATAGGTGCCGTGTAATTAGTTTATAGAACAATGTTCCACCCAAAAGGGAGCTGCTCTCTGCGACGAATTTCATCCGGAGGGATGCCGTCGGACGCCTGCTATGATGTTGGGACAGGTCGTATTAGTTTTGTAGATTTGATCAGGTGGCTTGGCGCCTGGTCTGATCATTCGGCCGGTGGCCTTGGTAAGTTCTTGGTGAACGTAGGTGCTAAGTAAAAGAAGGGTAGCCGCCTGTTAGGCACAGGGTCGGCCAGGCCCTAATCTTTTTAGCTAAGTATTGTGAGTAAAATACTCAATGGAGAGTAGCCGACTGTAAAGGAACAGACGGCATGCCCCTCTGAAGATTGAGTGAAAAACTCAAATGGAGAGTAGCCGACTGTAAAGGTACAGACGGCATGCCCCTCTGAAGATAGAGTGAAAAAACTCAATGGAGAGTAGCCGACTGTAAAGGTACAGACGGCATGCCCCTCGTAATACAAAAATTGAATAGTAAGTGCAAACTTTATTAAGTAGCTCTTTACTTTACATCTTTCAGAAGAAATATTTTTTAAGGTTATCTACATTCCAAGTTCGAGGCAACGGTTGTCCGTCTGGTGTTTCCAGACGGTAGGTACCGTCCCTGACTTCCTCATAGATTCGGTAGGGTCCTTCCCAGTTGGGAGTTAGTTTGCCAGACTCATTAGCCCTACCAACTGCTTCCATTTTTCTAAGTACAAAGTCCCCTACTTTGAGTGGACGTCTGTGTACTTTTTTGTTGTATGATCTAGTCATTCTCAGGCGGTAAATTTCATGGCGCAAGACAGCATTGCCCCTCCTTTCAGGAAGTGAGTCTAATGCCAGGCGCATGGCTTCCCAGTTTGCCTCTTCGTCATATAGCATTACTCGAAGAGTCGGCTCGTAGTGTTCTATTGGAAGAACAGCTTCCGCACCATAAGTTAGGAGGAATGGAGTTTCTCCAGTCGCCCCTTTTTCAGTCGTCCTAATGGCCCAGAGAACATGTGGTAGTTCATCCGCCCATAGGCCGCCTGCTCGTTCAATCTTTTTCTTGAGACCGTCTGAGATGATTTTATTAAAGGCTTCTACCTGGCCGTTTGCTTGTGGACGGCCGACAGATGCAAAGTAGTGTGCAATTCCTTGGTCTCCCAACCAGCTTTTGAGAACAGGCGTCTCAAATTAGGGACCATTATCAAAAACCATAAACATGGGAACCCTGAACCGAGTGATGACGTTTTTCCAAATGAATGAAATTACGTCTTTCGTCTTGATTCCCTTTACAGCCTCCGCCTCTACCCATTTAGTGAAGTAGTCAACGGCAACAAGTATATACCTTCTGCCGCCTGTAGCAGGCGTATATGGACCCAGAATGTCCATGCCCCACTTAGCAAACGGTAGTGGGCTGTGAATGGTAATGAGGTCAGTAGCCGGACGGTGGATTAATTTGCCAAACCTTTGGCACTTGTAACATTTTTTCACCATCTCCATTGCATCTGCTTCCAAAGTAGGCCAAAAGTAGCCCTGCCGCCTTGCCCTTTGAGCAAGCATCCTACCACCTATATGTGAAGCACAGTAACCAGAGTGAAGATCATCTAGTATCTCTCGTCCCTTTTCAGGAGTAACACACTTTAAGAAGGGTTGAAGGTACCCCCTCTTGTGAAGTTCTCCCTGTATCATTTCAAAACAGGAGGCTCGTTTTTTCAGTGCTGCCGCCTGTTGAGGATCATCCGGCATTGTACCGTTTGTCAGATATGCCCTGATTGAATCCATCCAGGTTGAGCTTCTGTCTAGGATTCCAATAGGGTTTTCCTCGATGCTTCTCTTCTCCATTACTTCCCAAAAAACAGTTCGAGGAGTATCGGAGGAGGCGGATGATGCTAATTTTGACAGTGCATCTGCCTGGTTGTTTTCTGACCTCGGCACTTGGATCAGATGGAAATCCTCAAGGGAGCCGACTGCTTGTCGGACCGCCTGTAAATACTTGATCATGGCCGGATGGGTTGCTTCGTATTCGCCATTGTACTGACTTACTATCAATTGTGAGTCAGAACAGGCGTCTATTTTTCTTGCCCCTGCCGCCTTGCACATGCGGATCCCGGCTAGTAAAGCTTCATATTCTACCTCATTGTTTGAAGCCTGAAAACTGAAGCGTAGAGCATACTCGAACCTGTCGCCCTCTGGAGATTGACATACGACGCCTGCTCCACAACCATTTGAAGTAGAGCTTCCGTCCACATATACCTTCCAGACTTGGTCTGGAACTTGAGAGTCAGGAGGACGAGTCATCTCTACAATAAAGTCAGCAAAGGCTTGCCCCTTCACTGCTTTTCTAGGCTCGAAAGTAACTTCGAGGCTCTGTATTTCTATGGCCCATTTGATCATTCGTCCTGACGACTCCATGATGGTAAGGGGCCGCTTGATTGGATGGTCGGTATACACGACGACTGCATGTGCCAAAAAGTAAGGCTTCAATTTTTTAACAGCCATGAAGAGTGCAAGACCAAATTTCTCCACTAGGGGATACCTCAACTCGGCATTTTTTAGTACGTGACTGACAAAGTAGACCGGGAGCTGACAGCCGTCCCTTTCAGCAAGGAGCACAGCGCTAACGCATGATCTGAGACGGCCAGGTACATGTAGAGATCCTCTTTGGGCAAAGGGCTGACCAGCCTCGGCAAGGAATGCAAGTGAACTTTTAATTTCTGGAAGGCGGCCTCAGCATCCGGCCCCCATTCAAACCTTGCCTTTTTCTTAATTGCCTGGAAAAAGTATAGGCATTTGTCGCCTGATCGGCTTAGGAATCTCCCCAAGGCCGCCAGACAACCTGTTAACTTCTGAACCTCTCGGACGGTACGAGGCGACTGCATGTCAATGACCGCCTGCACCTTCTCAGGGTTCGCCTCTATTCCTCTCTGATTGATAAGGAATCCGAGAAATTTCTCAGACTCAACTCCAAATACACATTTCTTGGGATTGAGCATGACATGGTAACGCCTGAGTGTGGCGAAAGTTTCTCGGAGGTCCGTCAGATGATCTTTCTGAAGTTTAGCCTTGACAATCATATCATCAATATATGCCTCGACGTTTCTCCCAATCTGATCAAAGAACACTGTGTTTATCATTCGTTGGAAGGTAGCCGGGGCATTCTTAAGACCAAACGGCATGACCGTGTAACAGTATAACCCCTGATCAGTGACGAAGGCCGTCTTCTCCTGATCTTTCTTCCATAAGGGAATTTGATGGAAACCAGAATAGGCGTCCATAAAACTCATCAAGGCATGGCCGGCTGTTGAGTCGACCAGGTTATCAATTTTAGGCAGAGGGTAACTGTCTTTGGGGCACGCCTTGTTTAAGTCTGTGTAGTCTACACACATTCGCCAGGTGCCATTCGGCTTTTTAACAAGCACCACATTTGCAACCCAGTCTGGGAAGTAACATTGCCGAATGAACCCTGCATCAAGTAATTTTTTAACTTCGGCAGCTGCCGCCTGACTTCTTTCTTCGCCATGGTTCCGCTTCTTTTGCCGTACCGGCTTCTTTTTCGGATCCACAGCGAGTTTATGTACTGCCAGATCAGGACTAATGCCTGGCATTTCATGGATTTCAAATGCAAAGATGTCCTTGTATTCTTTCAATAGGTTGTGAAAGTCGTCACCAAGGTTTCTCAGAGCAGTCGTCCCAACTTTGACTGTTCGGTCAGGACGGGAGTCGTCTAAGATCAGGTCCGCATGCTCACCAGCCGGCTGAGGGCGGAACTCATCCGGCCGCTCCTCTGCCAATGATTGCTATTTTCTTGCTTTTCTTGCGGACTCTGTCTGGGACGCCTTTCTCTTTTTGTCGCCTGTTTCTTGAACAGGCGCACTCTCCTTGACATTGTCAAGGTCTGTTTTTTCTCCACTTGACCCAGTGGCCATAACAGTGGGCTTGACATCCGAGAGATAGCACTCTCGGGCCATCCTCTGATCTCCCCTTAGGGAGCCGACTGTTCCATTATCCCTCTCAAACTTGAGCAGCATAAGAGACGGGATTATAACAGCCTTGGAATTATTCAGGGTTGGTCGACCCAGAATCATGTTGTAGGCCGAGAGTTCCTCTACTACTAGGAACCGGACTACCATGTGTCGTCCTTCCCCTTTTTCGCCCAGGCGAATGGGTAAATCTACTCGTCCCAGTGGGTGGACGACTCCTCCTCCAAACCCTATTAAAGGGTGGGAGGCCGGATGTCTGCAGTCCGTCTGATATTTCAATAACGAGATCTGAGGAGCTCCCGGTATCTATGAGGATTCGGCCAACTCTCTGGTTGGCCACTTTACATTCAATAACGAGAGGGTCGTCATGCGGCCCCCTTACCCCTCCTAGATCCTCTTCAGTGATGACAATCTCAGGAAATGTATATTTGGACGGCCGTTCTTGGTGAACGGAATTTACATCTAACCGCCTTATATTATCTTTGTTGCCCCTAATAGTGGGGCCGCCTCCTGAGAAGCCGCCTGCAATGGTGTAGACGACTGCATCATCTGTATCAGAACTGTCGGCCTGTTGATTCTTTTTGGCCGACTGCTTTTTTGAGGAAGTGTTCCCCGTAGATTTCTTGACATAAGTGTCAAGATCACCTTGCTCAGCCAAGCGATCTAGGTACCGCATGAGACTGATGCAGTCATTGGTGTGATGACCAACGTCATCATGATAAGCACAGATTTTGTCTTGGTTCCGGTTGTTTGCAGAACCCTTCATGGGGACCGGCTTCTCAATTGAGAACCGTCCCTTTATTTCTTTTAGGATAAACTGGTTATCCTTGTTAAACACATACTTTGGGGAGTATGGTTTGAATTCTTTTTTCTTTTTCTGGGCCGGCTGTTTAGAGGAATCAACCGCCCAGACCTCTTTTCTTTTCTCATCTTTGATAGACGACTGTTTCTGTCGTCCTTCTCTTTTGTCGAACCTTTTCCCGTCCGACTGTTTTATCGTACACAGATCAGTCGCCTGTATATAGGCTTCTGCTTCAATCAAGGCCTCTTGAAGAGTCGCCACCCTTTTTCGAACTAAATCAAATTTGAAGGTAGACCCGTCTTTGAGACCTCTAAAAAAGTCAGTATAAGCTACCTCATCCGGTAACCCTTGAATCTGTATTCTCATCAGGTTGAACCGCCTGATGTAAGAACGAAGCCCCTCCTTCTCGCCCTGCTGAATTGTTCCCAAATCAAGGGTCGTTTTCTTCGCAGGGATGTTCATGGCGAAGTTGGAGGCAAATAAGTAAGCAAGCGTCCTGAAGCTGTTTACACAACCAGTCGGCAGGTTGCCGAACCATTGCTGTGCGATTCCCTTGAGAGTAGCTGGGAAACACTTGCACCAAGTGGGATCATCCAACCCTTGAAGGTACATCAGGTTGGTGAATGCCATCAGATGGTCTTCTGGGTTAGTAGTGCCATCATAGGCGCCTACTAGTACATTTTTTACTTTGGCCGGCTGAGCGGCTTCAGTAATTTCCTTGGAGAAGGCCGACGGCTGTTCACCAAGTCTAAGCAGCCGTAGCTGCCAGTCCATAGGTTGGACGTTTTTTGCTGCAGGTCCACCAAATGGAGGTGGCTGCATAAAATACTGTTGTTGCGGCACAAATGGTAAGTTTGGTACCGCCTGGGCACTATGAAAGCCGGACTGACGGGAGGTGCCGCCTGACTGACTCTCATGGTACGACTGAGTATGCCTCATCGAGGCATTTCGCAAACTGTCTTGAAAATTTGAAGTAGAAGCCGACTCTGATAATCGGTCACTCTTCTTCTGCTCTAGCAGTAGCCGAGCATCTGTGAACGTTTGCTTTGACCCGTCCGCCTGAATATGACGAACCGGTTTCCTATTTCCCGTAGGATAACGGAATTTTGTGAAATCAAGAGCAAGTGGCTCCCGCTTCTTGGATTTAGGATGAGGAGTCGCCTCTCGCCCTTGAACTGGCTTCCTCTTCAGTGAAGTGGAAGGTTTTTTGGCCGACTGCTCTTTGACTGAAGCAGGCGGCTTTTTGTTGATCAACTCTTGAATCTCTCCCTTGAAGTCCCTCATGAAGGTCATGAGTTCGTTCCTTGTGATGGGAGCAGACCCATCAGTCGGCTGTTGCCGAGCAGGCGGTGCGCCTGCTGGCTCGCTTCCTGTTTGAAGATGCTCCCGTTCCCTCCTTTCGGTATGACGGGTACGTCGGGCCCTTAGGGTCCCGTCTGGAGCTGTATGAGTTTCCACTTCAAATTCACTTTCGGTATCATGGTCCGACTGAACTTGAGGGTCGTCTAGGGGACGCCTCTCTTCAGGAGTCGGTACAGACTTGGATGCCATCTCTGAAGTACTCTCCCCACAGACGGCGCCAAATGTTTCGGGGTTTTCTGATGTCCTGCGGGAGAGTTACAATTCCGAGACTGGAACCGGACGCCTGTACCTGCAAAATAACGGAGACTCCTGAGAGCTCCGCCTCCAACGGTCAAGTTAGTACCTGATTAAGGAGTAATTAATACGGAAATTAAAGTAAAAAGATCTCTCTAGGTGAGAGTGTTTAATGTTGGTAATCTGCGTCGTTAGCGAGATTAGCCGGTTATTAGTGTTCCGTAATGTTTCTGTTCTTCTCTGCTTGATTTCTTGATCTTTTCTTGACTGCTTAATTAATGAGGATTAATTAAGTATTTATAGCCTTGAGAAGCGTGCCACTCTCTAGGTTTAGGGTAAACCTAGGGCTGACCGGGCCTCTAGACAGGATTGGGCCTTGTTGGCCGGTTTTCCCATTTGGCATGGGTGGACACGTGGCGTGCCTCGATTGGTCCGTAGAGGACGTATCTGTGATTGACACGTGGCAGGCTCCTATTGGCCTTCGTGAAGGACACGTGGCGGAACCTGGTTGGTCCACTTGTCAGACGGTGATTGGTGGATAAAAATCCCCTAATCAGTTATGGTGGGGGTGTTAAAGCATAGAAGTATAGAAGAAAAATAAGAAGAAGTGTGATGTGTCGATAACGGCATACAATGGTTTGACAAGATACTGGCGTATTTACTGCATGAAGTTTTACCCCCTAATAAGGAAGAATCGAGAAAACTGCGCAGGGATAGCGTGTGGTTCATAATGTATCAAGGCCAGCTGTACAAGAGAGGATTTTCGTTGCCGTTACAAAGGTGCATAATTGTAGGGAATAATTTCAAGCCTTAAAAAATCCCACTAGCTCGAACCCCACTGTGATCATACACTAAAGTACGGTGGCGTCCAAAAGGGAAGAAGATAGAGCAAAAGAGTCGCCAACAAGTTTTTAAGGAACTTGTAAACCGTTCACGAGGTGAAGGTTACACCCCTTAACGATCCAAGAGATCGTCAACTCCATAAGGTCATGAACCAAATAAGGGTTTGGGGATGATGGTACAAATCCAACCTAAAAGAGATTGAACATGCCTTAATAATAGGCCTCTACTTTATTCTGATCGTATTCATGTACGCTTTCTGACTAACGTACAATCAATAGAATTAACCCTAAACCTGTTTAATCTATGTTGGTTGAATATAATGCACAAATAAATCTATTATTGGCGATCACTTGAATTATAATCACAATTAACCCTAACAAGATTATTAATTATCTTATCAAGCATGATTACAAATACCAATTCCCTTTAACCTGTAATAAAAGGTGTGATCAAGAAATAAAGAATAAATAATGTATCAAGCAACATAATCAATAATAATTATGAATAATAATAATAATAATCATAATAATAATAGTAATCATGAATAAAATAATCATTATCAAAATAATAATAATAATATTCATAAATTATTATAACAATTATAATCATAATCATGTTCATGTTAATATTAAGGCATAATAAACATAGCAAGATCCTAGGCATGATACTAACAAGATTAATAACAAACCCTAGCATGTCACTAAACAATAAAAATCAAATCTTTAACCCTAACATGATACTAACATGAATTAACATTAGGAAGAACATAGGAAGCATCGTTCTTTTAATCATACTTAATATTAAAAATACCCTAGACATGATACTAGGAATCAAAATAACAATCTAAGCATGATATCTACATCATAATATCAATAAATCAATTAAAGTACTTACTTGGATGCCTCGTACCTCTTTCTAATAACAAAATACACACGTTAGTAACTTCAAGGAAAATAATAATCATAACAATTAAATTAAATAATATAATTTCAGTCGAAAATGCTATTTGATCTAATTAAAACTCTAAAGAATCCTAATTGAATTAAGAATGATGAGAACCTTCTAGAATGTTCTAGAAGACCAAAACCATTCCTAATTACATTAGGAATGATAAATCATATTAGACCCTCCCCTAGATCATTGGGCCGTACTTAAAACTCAAACCGGGCCCAGTTTAGTAAATTGGCCATAACTTCCTCAATATTCATCGGAATTGGGCTTATAATATATCGTTGGAAAGGTCTTTGCAAGCCCCATCCAACTACACCACTATTGGACCCATATCATGGACCAACCAAATTGTATTAGCTGTTTTCTTAAAATAAAGTTTTCAAAAAACAGAGAGAAGAGAAAAGAAAAGAAAATAAAATAAAACTTTCCGCAACACTAAACCTTTCCACACTTTCGTTTCATTCGATTATGATTCGACGTGAAAGGTACTCATCACTGGGTTTGGTTTTGGGGAGACACAAATGGGTGTCTACAATAATGGATCTTGAATCTGTCAAGTTAATTGAGGAGATACATGAAGGAACATGCGAAAATCATCTTAGGGCAAGAGCATTGTCACGGGAAGCAATGAGAAAGGGGTATTACTGACCGAAAATGAATGAAGATGATGTTAAGTATGTGAAGAAATGTGAGAAATGTCCGAAACTTGCAACTGCTATCAATTTGCCACCTAATGATTTAACGCCAATACTTAATCCAATCCCTTTCGCACAATGGGGAATGGACATAGTAGGGTCGTTTCCCTCAGCAACGGGCGGAAGGAAGTTTCTCATAGTGGGGTGGATTATTTTACAAAATGGATAGAGGCAGAGCCAGTAGTAAAGATAACATCGTCAGAGGTGAAGAAGTTTATGTGGAAAAATATTTTCACAAGATTTGGGTTACCGATGGCAATGGTCTTTGATCATGGATCTCAATTTGACTGTAAGCCAGTAAAGGATTTGTTGTCTATGTATAAAGTGAAGTTTGCGTATGCAGCGGTATGTCACCCACAATCAAACGGCCAGGCGGAATTGGTAAACAAGCAAATTATAGCGGCAATCAAAAAGAAGATAGAGGATGCAAAGGGTTTATGGGCTGATTTGATACCAGAAATTTTATGGGCAAATAGAACGACAGTTAGAGAAGCAACAAGAGAATAACCATTCACATTAGTGTTTGGAACAGAAGCGGTGGTACCAGCAGAAGTAGGGTTGCCAACATTCAGAATTCAGCATTACTGTGAAGATCAGAATGATTTCCTATTACGGCAACAGTTAGATTTTCTCCCTGAAATACGGGAAAAGGCAGCAGTCAAATCAGCCGCCTTCAAAGATAGAATGTCAAGCGCGTATAAAAAATGGGTTGCTTATCGACCTTTGAGTAAAGGTGATTTGGTGCTGCGTAGAACAGCAGCCACAGGGAAAGGTAGTGAAGTTGGAAAGTTAACGGCAAACTGGGAAGGGTCGTACCGGATAAGAGACATGGTGATGCAAGGATCATTTTACTTAGAGACAATGGATGGAAAACAATTGAAGAATGTTTGGAATACTGCAGTACTAAAAAAGAATTATGTGTAAGAAGTATGAAGAAATTTTGTAATCAGCAAACCTGATGTTAATAACAGCAGTATTAACAGTGAATATATACAAATTGTCAGTTACAAATTCTACTATTGAAAAAGGAATCCTCTAATTAACAAAACATCGTTGAGTGGGACGGACATTTAAAAACCGCTTCCGTGAGGGTAATGTACTCGCAACCTGATCAGTTGTGATCATTAACTCACGAGGTTGCTGGTTCAAAATATAATTATGGTAAAATCAAATCAAGTATACGCTGACCAGAGGCGTAGCTTTGATAATGATCACCGAGAGGGTGCTTAAATGACTATGAAGTTGGTGCAGTAAGCGACCGGTATTATAATTCTGAATCAACAACGGAAAATACGTTCTAGTGCATACAGTTGTTTAACAAACATATGCACTAGTGGGGCAGGAAATATGGGGAAAAAGAGTTAATTTAATATCTCCTTTGTCTTATTGACCGGTCGAAATTAAAAAGCGATATTAGAGCATTAAGCCCAAAAAGCGAAATTAGGGCGTTAAGCCCAAAAAGCGAAATTAGGGCGTTAAGCCCAAAAAGTTAAATTAGGGCGTTAAGCCCAATAATGTCGTAATATAACGAATTGGTTAGATAACTTGTTAATGCAATGATCTATGTACAAAGTTTGTAATGAAAGGCAAGAGTTGCAGTTAACTAACATGTGAAATTGGCAGTCATAAAAATAACATATTTTAAATTATAAAAACGGAAAAAACGACTACATGTCTGAAACAGTAAGAGATAACAATCGACAGGCACCACCACAAAAAGGGTATATGTTGATAAAGCAGCATTAATAAACAAAGAAACAGTTTGATAAAAACGGGAAAAACACTTCAAACTAAGATTGATAAGGTCCAACAACACAAGACCCACAAGAAGATGTCGGTGATGACTGCCCGCCCCTTCAAGCTTGTTTATTATCAGATGCTGCGGAATCCAAAATGTTGGGATCTTTGGGGCCTTCATCAGCGCTTGGCTCATAACTAAACAAATCTTCCTCATCAAATTGCTGTTGTTCAAAGTCGGAAGGTATCTTGTAGGCTTCGTTGTCAAAGGCTTTTTTAACCTTAGCCCAATCCTCCTTTTTCCAGCTTGCGGCATGGGCAATGCACCTCTGAGCGGCTGTCCAACCTCCATCAAAAGCGGTCTTGGAGCCGCGTGCATAATTCTTTAGAAGCCAAGTAACGACCAACCGCTCTTTGCCGAATGCCGGGCTTGTCGGCCTCCATCTTCTGAACCTTCTCTTCAAGATTTTGAATTTTTTCCTTGGAGTCATTGAGATCTTTCTCAAGGGAGGGAAGACGCTCAAGAGCAAGGTTCTTCTTGGCAATTTGACCTTTTAGCTGTTGGACTTATTTCTCGAGTCCCTCGAGCTTGACAGCTTTATCCTTTAGAGATGCCAACTCTAGGTCATCCCTCTTCTTAGCTTCTTTCAGTAGATTTAAAGCCTTGTCAGCATTGTTCGAGGCAGTTTGTAAAGCGTTTTGGTTGGCATAAGATTGATGATGTTGCTCCTGGTAATAGCGGTACATCTCAACAAGCTCGGTACCGTACATAACAACCTGCGTTTAAAAGTTGTCCAGACATAAGAGCATAGACGACAACGTAAGGACGATATAGTAAAAGGCGAAAAGAAAACACAATTTCGCATACATAAATAAAATATTATAATAAAAAGATATGTGTATGTATAAACAAAATAATATATAAAAGTTAAGGGGATAAAGTGCAAATTGAGTACCTTCATCATTTTATGCATATTGAACAACAGCGAGGGGACCGATTTTGCCCACAGGCCTATCCAGGGGAGGAGCCAAGTTGCACAGAAGGCGGTAGCCGAGATTCCCACCTTGCATTGGGTCATCGGTATATAGAGACTCATTTCGATACACATCAAGATTTGGCTGCCATCGATCTCCCGAATGGCCAGGGGGGACGGAGAACCCTCTCAAAACAACTTCCAAAAATCTCCCTTCAGGGCGCTCGATCCATTGATGAGACCGATAAATTAGCCCAGAAATGCTAGTATCTGAACCACTGGGCGTGATGGGGATGTTTGGGACAACTGGTGGTATTGTCTCATTAGGTTGTAGAGGGGAAGAATCGGAGGTTCGAGTGAGATCTTCAATCTCCACACGATCCGTCATCTTCTTAGTAATTGGTTCAGAACTTTGAACCACTGTCTTGTCTACTATTGTAGCAGGCTTTAAAGACGGAGAGGGACGTTTAGTCTGGTTGTCGTTCTCCCTCTATTTTTTCTCAGATTGGATGTCGGATAGTCTAGTGTTGACTACTCTGACATTGCCACCCCGACGGTTTCTCAAAGTTGATAACTTTCTCTTCTTTGATTGGTTGTCAGCCATCTTTTTAGCCTTTCTTTTGGGATTAACTGGGGAAGCTCGGCTGCAATAGGAGGCAAGCGTGTCGTATCTAGAGCTGGGAGCTCTAGGATACCTCCGAATGACTCTCTTCCCGTCAGCGGACAATCCAAGCTGCTTATTGTCTAGCTTATCAACACCAGTTGTATAAAAAATAAAAAAAGATAAAAGATAAAATATAAAAAATGGGAGTTAAAGTTATATTAAGCTGATAAGGCAAAAATATAAGGCAACAGAAAGTAAAATCATAAAAATAATAATAAATGGTGGATTAATACCATAACAGTCAGTCGAGCATAGACCGACATGTGACAATGGGGCATTGCTGAAAATGTACCCCACATTAGGAACCCACACCTTTAGAGCAAGGCGAGATCTACCTTCATCATCCTGGGACTCAACAATGTCAAAATAATTGACAGTCCTAAGTTCATGACGGCCAAGTTCCCTCTCAGGAATAGTGTCAAATCGAGGATGTGGCCAGTAAAAAGTTCTACGAATAGGATAATCATCGGGAACAGATAAAAAGAAAAACTTATCTTGCCACCCTTTACAACTAGATAATTTGGGGTGAACTATGTATTTCCTAGAAGCAGTATATAAAGACCACCAGCCCTCAGATTAACCATCACTTTTTAAGGTCATCAGCTTCCGAAAAGCATTAAGAGTTAAAGGAAAATTCCTATACAACATAACCCACACAAGGGCGATTACGGCACGAATTGTGGGAGGGGTTATCTGGACTACACATACGTTCCAAGCTTTTAAAATTTTTGCTACGAACGGATGAAGGGGAAATCGTAAGCCAAAATCAAAGTGCTTAGCATAAACGACAACATGGCCATCAGGGCAATCTAGTACACAAGATCCCGCGGATGGGAGATAAAGGTTATAGCCATCAGGTAGGTTATAAAATTGTTTAGCACGACGACAATAATATTTTTCTATTGCAGTTTTTCTGAATTTGTCGGTTATTATAGCTTTCGCTACTTTACTGTTCCTTGATAAAACAAGAGGTTGCCGAAAATCATTGTCATCGGTCTTAGAGTTATACTCCTCATCCAATCTCTCCTCTTGAATTACCTCTGCCGTTAAGTCAACAACATCGTCCCTACTCTTATCATCAGAATTGTCATCATCCTCATCCCCAAGAATCGAATTTACTGCAGACTCGTGAATAGGAGATGGTTGATCTTCTAGCCGAGTTCGAGGACGCTCCTCTTTATCAGAGTTGGAAGAACTAGGGCTTACCACTTGGCCTTGCCAGGTCTTTTGCTTAATTCCGCAGCTTCTCTGGCGGCAACTTCGGGCTGGTAACTTGTTTGCTTCATTCTCGGCATAGAAGTGGTACTTACACCAATATTCCCGACGTTAGAACCGTATTGATCAAAGCGCGTATTTTCAAAACTCCTCAAATGTTAACGGACGTTAACCGGTTCGATATCATGAATTTCAGTGTCTTCCGGAATACAAGAATTAACAGGGCGAGTAGCCTTCTCACAGTCGGCTAACAATTTGTGACGATAAAAAGCTTTCTTTTGTTCTTCTGGGGATAATGGCTGAAATGGATCGTCAATATTGTCAGAAAGGGAAGAAGCAGTCCCTCCAGAACGGCCAAGGTCTTTCCCCAACGATTGTCTAATAAGACGACGCCTAACAGTGCTAAGGGAAGGAAGTTCTTCCTCAATACTACTATTGAACTTCTAATGTCTTAACTCATAGTTTTTTTTTTTAGAGGTAAAAAAAATCGAATTACGAAGCATGCAAATCCTTTAAAAAAACTATATATATAATAATTAAATTCTGTAAATACCTTAAATCTATTCGCCAAAAGTGCAGAACTTCGATTGTGCTTTTAAGTGACGAACTGAAAGACTGGTGATTACTTTGTTATGGCAGTAATGGAAGTATAGATAAAACCCCTTTCTCTGAAAATCTCTCTTTTGAACCGCTTTTTTGCTTTTTGTTTATAGTTGAGAATGGAATATAAGAGTGAAGGAGAAAATTGGTTTTTTTTTAAAAAAAAAAAAACAACTGATGTGACGGTTGAGTCAGAAATCCAATGGGTAGGAAAATTTGCAAAATTTAAATACAAACCATTAGATTAGCAACACGTGTCCTGCCTCAATGCATATTTCCCGCTTACTTTACTAAAACCTAGCAAACGATTCATCTCCTAAACGACTACGTTTTACTTGTGTCTTATCGGTACACAAGGTCACTTGGGGGGAAAACGGAGTTTTTTTGCTCCCATTTCTTTTATTACGTAGACCTTGTGTCTTATCGGTACACAAGGTCACTTGGGGGAAAAACGAAGTTTTTTCGCTTCTAGTCCTTTTATTAAGTAGACCTTGTGTCTTATCGGTACACGAGGTCACTTGGGGGGGAAACGGAGTTTTTTTGCTCCCAGTTCTTTTATTAAGTAGACCTTATGTCTTATCGGTACACAAGGTCACTTGGGGGGAAAGCGGAGTTTTTTCGCTTCTAGTCCTTTTATTAAGTAGACCTTGTGTCTTATCGGTACACAAGATCACTTGGGGGGAAAACGGAGTTATTTCGCTTCCAGTCCTTTTATTAAGTAGACCTTGTGTCTTATCGGTACACAAGGTCACTTAGGGGGGAAACGGAGTTTTTTCGCTTCCAGTCCTTTTACTTATTAGACCTTGTGTCTTATCGGTACACAAGGTCACTCGGGGGGAAAACGGAGTTTTTTTGAAAACCCAGAACATTACAGTAAATATTTTACCAAATATACTCAACAGAGTACAAGAAACATAGTATAACACATTTTGATGATAGGAAAATAAAGCCTAAACATAGCATAACATTAAATTATCTAGTATCCTAAAGTGAGAACGTCGATCAATAGTCCAACGTCCTCACTTGGGGGGCTTGTTGTATGGGATGATATGTGACAAGGGCCGATATGCTCCAAAAAGAAGACATATCGGCCATATTGGCTTTTTAGTACTTGGCACGTGGCAGTTTTATCATTGACACTTGGCGAGAAAAGCTTTGCATGTCTTATAGCCACCTGTCATGAAATTTATTATAAATAGTAGATTAAGCTTTACTAAATGGTAAGCATTTATTACACTCTCTCTCTCTCTTTCTCTCTCTATTTTCTCTCTCTTACTTACCTTCTCTTAAACATATTCTAACTTTATCATCGGAGTGGTTATCCTCGGATCACCCCGGGGCTAGCTAACTTCTATTCATTGGGTAGATTCTCAGCTTGGCGATAGGAGTATCAGGATCTCGGGTTCGGATTCTCGGGCTATCGGACCCTGACAGAAACAAATGCCTATGGGAATTTAATTTCTAAATATGTAACCAAACATCTTAATGTTTTCATTGATTGGAAAAAAAATTATTAGTTAAAAAATGACAAATTATTAAATTGGACTAAAAACTTTGTTGGGTTTCATAGTGTCCAACACTACGCAGAACAAAACTCTCCAATGATCCATATACAAATTAGAGTAACTAAATTCATATTAACAACCATATAATTAATTACTGGAGAAAGAGAGAAAGAACAATTACCCTTGTAGCGTGCTTCACTCTCACTATGAGCTATGACTTGAAAGGGTAGAGTCCCACAAACACGCGGACCTCCTACGACTTGCACGCTCGCGACTCGAACCGTGCCGACCTTAACCCCGAAGCTTAGTCGGGGATAAACCAAGATTGTACTTAGAGTATTAGAATGAAGGTATTCTCAAAATAGAGAAGCCTTCAAGTTCACAACTCAAGTGCTCTTTCCCAATGCCAAATTATTGGTATTTATAAGGAAAGGAGCCACTAAAATCCCATCTCTCATCAATGTGGGAGAATTGGTAAAAAGTATAATTTAATATAATTTAATTCTAAAATAAAATTAAAAACCAAATGAATCAACAAACAACAAATGTAAAGTGGAGAACAAAGAGTTAGGTGAGGAATACAGGCGGGGACCACCCACCCTTTTATCCCTAAGAAAATCTCACAAAAACCGGATCCCCACACATGGCCCTATCACAGCGCACTAATTGCCCACCAGCTTTGGGCACCAAGGCACGCCACGCTGGCGGCCTGGTGCTTGGCTGGGCCTACCAGTGAGCCCGCTTACGAGTGCGGCCCATCAAGCATGCCTCGCTGGTAGCTGGTTGTTGTTGGGCGCTGCTACGCATCAGCGAGGCTTATAACGTCATGGCTGGCTGCTGGCCTTGTTGGTGAGCTATGCACTTGCTGCGACCATGTGCGAGGCCCAACAAGCACACATCCTTGTAATAGTGAGGCTAGTGCTGGTAGTTGGCCTAGCATACATGGCTAGCCGTGATGGCCTTGCGATGTGCGCAAGGCATGCTCGGCCATGCTAGGCATGTTGAGCTTGTGGCCGAGCCTTGCCTTACGGTAGTGGCCTTGGCTAGCTATATTTCCCTAGACCTTGGATGGCTCGTGATTAGGGGATTTTTCCCCACCAACCACCATCTGACAAGTGGACCAATCAGGTTCCGCCATGTTTCCGTCACATGGGCCAATAGGAGTCTGCCACGTGTCAAGCAATGATCCGTCCACTATGGACCAATTACGACACGACACGTTTCCTTCCCATGACACCTGGGATAACCGATCACCTAGGCCCAACTTCCGAGGGAACCCCAATCAGCCCAAGGTTAACCTAAACCTAGATTGACACGTTTCCCGAGGTTATAAATACCTCCCTTAATCCTCATTAAGAGAGATTACACGCTAAAAAACACAGATTACACACATTAAACACTCTCACCTAGAGAGACCCAATCACTTTAATTTCCGCAATAATTACTCCTTAATCAAGTACTAACTTGACTGTCGGAGGCGGATCTCCAATCATCCGGAGCATCCGTTTGTTTTGCAGGTACAAGCGTCCGGTTCCAGTCTCGGAATTGTAACTCTCCCGCAGGACATCAGAAAACCGCGAAACATTTTGGCGCCGTCTGTGGACATGCAGCAAAAAATATGTAACTTACCGTTTGTACCGCAACAACAGTATTTTTTACAGCCACCTCCGTTTGGTGGACATGCAGCAAAAAATGTCCAACCTATGGACTGGCAGCTACGGTTGCTTAGACTTGGTGAACAGCCGTCGGCCTTCTCCAAGGAAATTACTGAAGCCGCTCAGCCGGCCAAAGTGAAAAATGTATTAGTAGGCGCCTATGACGGCACTACTAACCCAGAAGACCATCTGATGGCATTCACCAACCTGATGTACCTTCAAGGGTTGGATGATCCCACTTGGTGCAAGTGTTTCCCAGCGACTCTTAAAGGAATCGCACAACAATGGTTCGGCAACCTGCCGACTGGTTGTGTAAATAACTTCAAGACGCTTGCTTACTTATTCACCTCCAACTTCGCCATGAACATCCCTGCGAAGAAGACGACCCTTGATTTAGGAACAATTCAGCAGGGCGGGAAGGAGGGGCTTCGTTCTTACATCAGGCGGTTTAACCTGATGAGAATACAGATTCAAGGGTTACCGGATGAAGTAGCCTATACTGACTTTTTCAGAGGTCTCAAAGACGGGCCGACCTTCAAATTTGATTTGGTCCGAAAGAGGGTGGCGACTCTTCAAGAGGCCTTGATTGAAGCGGAAGCCTATATACAGGCGACTGATCTTTGTAGTACGGTAAAACAGTCAGACGGGAAAAGGTCCGACAAAAGAGAAGGACGACAAAAGCAGTCGTCAAACAAAGACGAGAAGAGAAAAGAGGTCTGGGCGGCTGATTCCTCTAAACAGCAGGCCCAGAAAAAGAAAAAAGAATTCAAACCATACTCCCCAAAGTATGCGTTTAACAAGGATAGCCAGTTTATCCTAAAGGAAATCAAGGGACAGATCTCAATTGAGAAGCCGGTCCCCATGAAGGGTTCTGCAAACAATCGAAACCAAGAAAAATTATGTGCTTATCATGAAGATGTTGGTCATCACACCAATGAATACATCAGTCTCATGCGGTATCAGGACCGCCTGGCTGAGCAAGGTGATCTTGACACTTATGTCAAGAAATCTATGGGGAACACTTCCTCAAAAAAGCAGTCGACCAAAAAGAATCAACAGGCCGACAGTTCCGATACAGATGATGCAGTCGTCTACACCATTGCAGGCGGCTTCTCAGGAGGCGGCCCCACTATTAGGGGCAACAAAGATAATATCAGACGGTTAGATGTAAATTCCGTTCACCAAGAACGGCCCTCCAAATATTCATTTCCTGAGATTGTCATCACTGAAGAAGATCTAGGAGGGGTAAGAGGGCCGCATGACGACCCTATCGTTATTGAATGTAAAGTGGCCAACCAGAGAGTTGGCCGAATCCTCATAGATACTGGAAGCTCCTCAGATCTCATCAGTAGCAAATGTCTGTCGAAACTAAAATATCAGACTGATTGCATACATCCGGCATCCCACCCTTTAGTAGGGTTTGGAGGAGGAGGAGTCCACCCAGTGGGACGAGTGGATTTACCCATTCGCCTGGGCGAAAAAGGGGAAGGACGGCACATGGTAGTCCGGTTCCTGGTAGTAGAAGAACTCTCGGCCTACAACATGATTCAGGGACGACCAACCCTGAATAATTCCAAGGCTGTTATAATCCCATCTCTTATGTTGCTCAAGTTTGAGAGGGATAATGGAACAGTCGGGTCCCTAAGGGGAGATCAAATGATGGCACGAGAGTGCTATCTCTCGGATGTCAAGCCCACTGTTATGGCCACTGGGTCGAGTGGTTGAAAAATAGACCTTGACAATGTCAAGGAGAGTGCGCCTGTTCAAGAAGCAGGCGGCAAGAAGAGAAAGGCATCCCAGACAGGGGCCGCATGAAAAGACAAAAAATATCAATCATTGGCAGAGGAGCGGTCGGATGAATTCCGCCCTCAGCCGGCTGGTGAGCATACGGACTTGATCTTAGACGATTCACGTCCTAAGCGAACAGTCAAAGTTGGGACGACTGCTCTGAGAGTCTTGGGTGACGACTTTCACAAACTATTGAAAGAATACAAGGACATCTTTGCATTCGAAATCCATGAAATGCCAGGCATTAGTCCGGATTTGGCGGTACATAAACTGGCCGTGGATCCGAAAAAGAAGCCGGTACGGCAGAAGAAGCAGAACCATGGCGAAGAAAGAAGTCAGGCGGCAGCCGCCGAAGTTAAAAAATTACTTGATGCAGGGTTCATTCGGCAATGTTACTTCCCAGACTGGGTTGCAAATGTGGTGCTTGTTAAAAAGCCGAATGGCACCTGGCGAATGTGTGTAGACTACAAAGACTTAAACAAGGCGTGCCCCAAAGGCAGTTACCCTCTGCCTAAAATTGATAACCTGGTCGACTCAACAGCCGGCCATGCTTTGATGAGCTTTATGGACGCCTACTCTCGTTTCCATCAAATTCCTTTATGGAAGAAAGATCAGGAGAAGACGGCCTTCGTCACTGATCAGGGGTTATACTGTTACACGGTCATGTCGTTTGGTCTTAAGAATGCCCCGGCCACTTTCCAACGAATGATAAACACTGTGTTCTTTGATCAAATTGGGAGAAATGTCGAGGCATATATTGATGATATGATTGTCAAGTCAAAACTTCAGAAAGATCATCTGTCGGACCTCCGAGAAACTTTCGCCACACTCAGGCGGCACCATGTCATGCTCAATCCCAAGAAATGTGTCTTTGGAGTTGAGTCTGGGAAATTTCTCGGATTCCTTATCAATCAGAGAGGAATAGAGGCGAACCCTGAGAAGGTGCAGGCGGTCATTGACATGCAGTCGCCTCGTACCATCCGAGAGGTTTAGAAGTTAACAGGTTGTCTGGCGGCCTTGGGAAGATTTCTAAGCCGATCAGGCGACAAATGCCTACACTTTTTCCAGGCAATTAAGAAAAAGGCAAGGTTTGAATGGGGGTCGGATGCTGAGGCGGCCTTCCAGAAATTGAAAGTTCACTTGCATTCCTTGCCGAGGCTGGTCAGCCCTTTGCCATAAAAAGTACTCTACATGTACCTGGCCGTCTCTGATCATGTGTTAAGCGCTGTTCTTCTTGCTGAAACAGACGGCTGTCAGCTCCCGGTCTACTTTGTCAGTCATGTACTGAAAAATGCCGAGTTGAGGTATCCCTTAGTGGAGAAATTTGGTCTTGCACTCTTCAAGGCTGTTAAAAAATTGAAGCCCTACTTTTTGGCACATGCAGTCGTCGTGTATACAGACCAACCTATTAAGCGGCCACTGACCATCATGGAGTCGTCAGGCCGAATGATCAAATGGGCCATAGTAATACAGAGCCTCGAAGTTACTTTCGAGCCTAGAAAAGCAGTGAAGGGGCAAGCCTTTGCTGACTTTATTGTTGAGATGACTCGTCCTCCGGACTCTCAAGTTACAGACCAAGTCTGGAAGGTATATGTGGATGGAAGCTCTACTTCAAATGGTTGTGGAGCAGGCGTCATATGTCAGTCGCCAGAGGGCGACATGTACGAGTATGCTCTACGCTTCAGTTTTCAGGCCTCAAACAATGAGGCAGAATATGAAGCTTTACTAGCCGGAATCCGCATGTGCAAGGCGGCAGGAGCAAGAAAAATAAACGCCTGTTCCGATTCACAATTGATAGTGAGTCAGTACAATGGCGAATACGAAGCAACCCATCCGGCCATGATCAAGTATTTACAGGCGGTCCGACAAGCAGTCGGCTCCCTTGAGGATTTCCATCTGACCCAAGTGCCGAGATCAGAAAACAACCAGGCGGATGCACTTTCAAAATTAGCATCATCCGCCTCCTGTGATACTCCTCGAACTGTTTTTTGGGAAGTAATGGAGAGGAGAAGCATTGAGGAATTACCTATTGGAATCTTAGACAGAAGCTCAACCTGGATGGATCCAATCAGGGCATATCTGACAAATGGTACCCTGTCGGATGATCATCAACAGGCGGCAGCACTGAAAAAACGAGCAACCAGTTTTGAAATAATAAAGGGAGAACTTCACAAAAGGGGGTACCTTCAACCCTTCTTAAAGTGTGTTACTCTAGAAAAGGGGCGAAAGATACTGGACGATCTTCACTCTGGTTACTGTGCTTCCCATATAGGCAGTAGGACGCTTGCTCAACGGGCAAGGCGGCAGGGCTACCTTTGGCCTACTTTAGAAGCAGATGCGATCGTGATGGTGAAAAAATGTGACAAGTGCCAAAGGTTTGGCAAACGAATTCACCGTCCGGCTACTGACCTCACTACCATTCATAGCCCACTAGGAGGCAAGTGTCAGCCATCTTTTTAGCCTTTCTTTTGGGATTAACTGGGGAAGCTCGGCTGCAATAGGAGGCAAGCGTGTCGTATCTAGAGCTGGGAGCTCTAGGATACCTCCGAATGACTCTCTTCCCGTCAGCGGACAATCCAAGCTGCTTATTGTCTAGCTTATCAACACCAGTTGTATAAAAAATAAAAAAAGATAAAAGATAAAATATAAAAAATGGGAGTTAAAGTTATATTAAGCTGATAAGGCAAAAATATAAGGCAACAGAAAGTAAAATCATAAAAATAATAATAAATGGTGGATTAATACCATAACAGTCAGTCGAGCATAGACCGACATGTGACAATGGGGCATTGCTGAAAATGTACCCCACATTAGGAACCCACACCTTTAGAGCAAGGCGAGATCTACCTTCATCATCCTAGGACTCAACAATGTCAAAATAATTGACAGTCCTAAGTTCATGACGGCCAAGTTCCCTCTCATGAATAGTGTCAAATCGAGGATGTGGCCGGTAAAAAGTTCTACGAATAGGATAATCATCGGGAACAGATAAAAAGAAAAACTTATCTTGCCACCCTTTACAACTAGATAATTTGGGGTGAACTGTGTATTTCCTAGAAGCAGTATATAAAGACCACCAGCCCTCAGATTAACCATCACTTTTTAAGGTCATCAGCTTCCGAAAAGCATTAAGAGTTAAAGGAAAATTCCTATACAACATAACCCACACAAGGGCGATTACGGCACGAATTGTGGGAGGGGTTATCTGGACTACACATACGTTCCAAGCTTTTAAAATTTTTGCTACGAACGGATGAAGGGGAAATCGTAAGCCAAAATCAAAGTGCTTAGCATAAACGACAACATGGCCATCAGGGCAATCTAGTACACAAGATCCCGCGGCTGGGAGATAAAGGTTATAGCCATCAGGTAGGTTATAAAATTGTTTAGCACGACGACAATAATATTTTTCTATTGCAGTTTTTCTGAATTTGTCGGTTATTATAGCTTTCGCTACTTTACTGTTCCTTGATAAAACAAGAGGTTGCCGAAAATCATTGTCATCGGTCTTAGAGTTATACTCCTCATCCAATCTCTCCTCTTGAATTACCTCTGCCGTTAAGTCAACAACATCGTCCCTACTCTTATCATTAGAATTGTCATCATCCTCATCCCCAAGAATCGAATTTACTGCAGACTCGTGAATAGGAGATGGTTGATCTTCTAGCCGAGTTCGAGGACGCTCCTCTTTATCGGAGTTGGAAGAACTAGGGCTTACCACTTGGCCTTGCCAGGTCTTTTGCTTAATTCCGCAGCTTCTCTGGCGGCAACTTCGGGCTGGTAACTTGTTTGCTTCATTCTTGGCATAGAAGTGGTACTTACACCAATATTCCCGACGTTAGAACCGTATTGATCAAAGCGCGTATTATCAAAACTCCTCAAATGTTAACGGACGTTAACCGGTTCGATATCATGAATTTCAGTGTCTTCCGGAATACAAGAATTAACAGGGCGAGTAGCCTTCTCACAGTCGGCTAACAATTTGTGACGATAAAAAGCTTTCTTTTGTTCTTCTGGGGATAATGGCTGAAATGGATCGTCAATATTGTCAGAAAGGGAAGAAGCAGTCCCTCCAGAACGGCCAAGGTCTTTCCCCAACGATTGTCTAATAAGACGACGCCTAACAGTGCTAAGGGAAGGAAGTTCTTCCTCAATACTACTATTGAACTTCTAATGTCTTAACTCATAGTTTTTTTTTTTTAGAGGTAAAAAAATCGAATTACGAAGCATGCAAATCCTTTAAAAAAACTATATATATAATAATTAAATTCTGTAAATACCTTAAATCTATTCGCCAAAAGTGCAGAACTTCGATTGTGCTTTTAAGTGACGAACTGAAAGACTGGTGATTACTTTGTTATGGCAGTAATGGAAGTATAGATAAAACCCCTTTCTCTGAAAATCTCTCTTTTGAACCGCTTTTTTGCTTTTTGTTTATAGTTGAGAATGGAATATAAGAGTGAAGGAGAAAATTGGTTTTTTTTTTAAAAAAAAAACAACTGATGTGACGGTTGAGTCAGAAATCCAATGGGTAGGAAAATTTGCAAAATTTAAATACAAACCATTAGATTAGCAACACGTGTCCTGCCTCAATGCATATTTCCCGCTTACTTTACTAAAACCTAGCAAACGATTCATCTCCTAAACGACTACGTTTTACTTGTGTCTTATCGGTACACAAGGTCACTTGGGGGGAAAACGGAGTTTTTTCGCTCCCATTTCTTTTATTACGTAGACCTTGTGTCTTATCGGTACACAAGGTCACTTGGGGGAAAAACGAAGTTTTTTCGCTTCTAGTCCTTTTATTAAGTAGACCTTGTGTCTTATCGGTACACAAGGTCACTTGGGGGGAAACGGAGTTTTTTTGCTCCCAGTTCTTTTATTAAGTAGACCTTATGTCTTATCGGTACACAAGGTCACTTGGGGGGAAAACGGAGTTTTTTTCGCTTCTAGTCCTTTTATTAAGTAGACCTTGTGTCTTATCGGTACACAAGATCACTTGGGGGGAAAACGGAGTTATTTCGCTTCCAGTCCTTTTATTAAGTAGACCTTGTGTCTTATCGGTACACAAGGTCACTTAGGGGGGAAACGGAGTTTTTTTCGCTTCCAGTCCTTTTACTTAGTAGACCTTGTGTCTTATCGGTACACAAGGTCACTCGGGGGGAAAACGGAGTTTTTTGAAAACCCAGAACATTACAGTAAATATTTTACCAAATATACTCAACAGAGTACAAGAAACATAGTATAACACATTTTGATGATAGGAAAATAAAGCCTGAACATAGCATAACATTAAATTATCTAGTATCCTAAAGTGAGAACGTCGATTAATAGTCCAACGTCCTCACTTGGGGGGCTAGTTGTATGGGATGATATGTGACAAGGGCCGATATGCTCCAAAAAGAAGACATATCGGCCATATTGGCTTTTTAGTACTTGGCACGTGGCAGTTTTATCATTGACACTTGGCGAGAAAAGCTTTGCATGTCTTATAGCCATCTGTCATGAAATTTATTATAAATAGTAGATTAAGCTTTACTAAATGGTAAGCATTTATTACACTCTCTCTCTCTCTTTCTCTCTCTATTTTCTCTCTCTTACTTACCTTCTCTTAAACATATTCTAACTTTATCATCGGAGTGGTTATCCTCGGATCACCCCGGGGCTAGCTAACTTCTATTCATTGGGTAGATTCTCAGCTTGGCGATAGGAGTATAAGGATCTCGGGTTCGGATTCTCGGGCTATCGGACCCTGACAGAAACAAATGCCTATGGGAATTTAATTCCTAAATATGTAACCAAACATCTTAATGTTTTCATTGATTGGAAAAAAAATTATTAGCTAAAAAATGACAAATTATTAAATTGGACTAAAAACTTTGTTGGGTTTCATAGTGTCCAACACTACGCAGAACAAAACTCTCCAATGATCCATATACAAATTAGAGTAACTAAATTCATATTAACAACCATATAATTAATTACTGGAGAAAGAGAGAAAGAACAATTACCCTTGTAGCGTGCTTCACTCTCACTATGAGCTATGACTTGAAAGGGTAGAGTCCCACAAACACGCGGACCTCCTACGACTTGCACGCTCGCGACTCGAATCGTGCCGACCTTAACCCCGAAGCTTAGTCGGGGATAAACCAAGATTGTACTTAGAGTATTAGAATGAAGGTATTCTCAAAATAGAGAAGCCTTCAAGTTCACAACTCAAGTGCTCTTTCCCAATGCCAAATTATTGGTATTTATAAGGAAAGGAGCCACTGAAATCCCATCTCTCATCAATGTGGGAGAATTGGTAAAAAGTATAATTTAATATAATTTAATTCTAAAATAAAATTAAAAAACAAATGAATCAACAAACAACAAATGTAAAGTGGAGAACAAAGAGTTAGGTGAGGAATACAGGCGGGGACCACCCACCCTTTTATCCCTAAGAAAATCTCACAAAAACCGGATCCCCACACATGGCCCTATCACAGCGCACTAATTGCCCACCAGCTTTGGGCACCAAGGCACGCCACGCTGGCGGCCTGGTGCTTGGCTGGGCCTACCAGTGAGCCCGCTTACGAGTGCGGCCCATCAAGCATGCCTCGCTGGTAGCTGGTTGTTGTTGGGCGCTGCTACGCATCAGCGAGGCTTATAGCGTCATGGCTGGCTGCTTGCCTTGTTGGTGAGCTATGCACTTGCTGCGACCATGTGCGAGGCCCAACAAGCACACATCCTTGTAATAGTGAGGCTAGTGCTGGTAGTTGGCCTAGCATACATGGCTAGCCGTGATGGCCTTGCGATGTGCGCAAGGCATGCTCAGCCATGCTAGGCATGTTGAGCTTGTGGCCGAGCCTTGCCTTACGGTAGTGGCCTTGGCTAGCTATATTTCCCTAGACCTTGGATGGCTCGTGATTAGGGGATTTTTCCCCACCAACCACCATCTGACAAGTGGACCAATCAGGTTCCGCCATGTTTCCGTCACATGGGCCAATAGGAGCCTGCCACGTGTCAAGCAATGATCCGTCCACTATGGACCAATTACGACACGACACGTTTCCTTCCCATGACACCTGGGATAACCGGTCACCTAGGCCCAACTTCCGAGGGAACCCCAATCAGCCCAAGGTTAACCTAAACCTAGATTGACACGTTTCCCGAGGTTATAAATACCTCCCTTAATCCTCATTAAGAGAGATTACACGCTAAAAAACACAGATTACACACATTAAACACTCTCACCTAGAGAGACCCAATCACTTTAATTTCCGCAATAATTACTCCTTAATCAAGTACTAACTTGACCGTCGGAGGCGGATCTCCAATCATCCGGAGCATCCGTTTGTTTTGCAGGTACAAGCGTCCGGTTCCAGTCTCGGAATTGTAACTCTCCCGCAGGACATCAGAAACATTTTGGCGCCGTCTGTGGACATGCAGCAAAAAATATGTAACTTACCGTTTGTACCGCAACAACAGTATTTTTTACAGCCACCTCCGTTTGGTGGACATGCAGCAAAAAATGTCCAACCTATGGACTGGCAGCTACGGTTGCTTAGACTTGGTGAACAGCCGTCGGCCTTCTCCAAGGAAATTACTGAAGCCGCTCAGCCGGCCAAAGTGAAAAATGTATTAGTAGGCGCCTATGACGGCACTACTAACCCAGAAGACCATCTGATGGCATTCACCAACCTGATGTACCTTCAAGGGTTGGATGATCCCACTTGGTGCAAGTGTTTCCCAGCGACTCTTAAAGGAATCGCACAACAATGGTTCGGCAACCTGCCGACTGGTTGTGTAAATAACTTCAAGACGCTTGCTTACTTATTCACCTCCAACTTCGCCATGAACATCCCTGCGAAGAAGACGACCCTTGATTTAGGAACAATTCAGCAGGGCGGGAAGGAGGGGCTTCGTTCTTACATCAGGCGGTTTAACCTGATGAGAATACAGATTCAAGGGTTACCGGATGAAGTAGCCTATACTGACTTTTTCAGAGGTCTCAAAGACGGGCCGACCTTCAAATTTGATTTGGTCCGAAAGAGGGTGGCGACTCTTCAAGAGGCCTTGATTGAAGCGGAAGCCTATATACAGGCGACTGATCTTTGTAGTACGGTAAAACAGTCAGACGGGAAAAGGTCCGACAAAAGAGAAGGACGACAAAAGCAGTCGTCAAACAAAGACAAGAAGAGAAAAGAGGTCTGGGCGGCTGATTCCTCTAAACAGCAGGCCCAGAAAAAGAAAAAAGAATTCAAACCATAGTCCCCAAAGTATGCGTTTAACAAGGATAGCCAGTTTATCCTAAAGGAAATCAAGGGACAGATCTCAATTGAGAAGCCGGTCCCCATGAAGGGTTCTGCAAACAACCGGAACCAAGAAAAATTATGTGCTTATCATGAAGATGTTGGTCATCACACCAATGAATGCATCAGTCTCATGCGGTATCAGGACCGCCTGGCTGAGCAAGGTGATCTTGACACTTATGTCAAGAAATCTACGGGGAACACTTCCTCAAAAAAGCAGTCGACCAAAAAGAATCAACAGGCCGACAGCTCCGATACAGATGATGCAGTCGTCTACACTATTGCAGGCGGCTTCTCAGGAGGCGGCCCCACTATTAGGGGCAACAAAGACAATATCAGACGGTTAGATGTAAATTCCGTTCACCAAGAACGGCCCTCCAAATATTCATTTCCTGAGATTGTCATCACTGAAGAAGATCTAGGAGGGGTAAGAGGGCCGCATGACGACCCTATCGTTATTGAATGTAAAGTGGCCAACCAGAGAGTTGGCCGAATCCTCATAGATACCGGAAGCTCCTCAGATCTCATCAGTAGCAAATGTCTGTCGAAACTAAAATATCAGACTGATTGCATACATCCGGCATCCCACCCTTTAGTAGGGTTTGGAGGAGGAGTCGTCCACCCAGTGGGACGAGTGGATTTACCCATCCGCCTGGGCGAAAAAGGGGAAGGACGACACATGGTAGTCCGGTTCCTGGTAGTAGAAGAACTCTCGGCCTACAACATGATTCAGGGACGACCAACCCTGAATAATTCCAAGGCTGTTATAATCCCATCTCTTATGTTGCTCAAGTTTGAGAGGGATAATGGAACAGTCGGGTCCCTAAGGGGAGATCAAATGATGGCACGAGAGTGCTATCTCTCGGATGTCAAGCCCACTGTTATGGCCACTGGGTCGAGTGGTTGAAAAATAGACCTTGACAATGTCAAGGAGAGTGCGCCTGTTCAAGAAGCAGGCGGCAAGAAGAGAAAGGCATCCCAGACAGGGGCCGCATGAAAAGACAAAAAATATCAATCATTGGCAGAGGAGCGGTCGGATGAATTCCGCCCTCAGCCGGCTGGTGAGCATACGGACTTGATCTTAGACGATTCACGTCCTAAGCGAACAGTCAAAGTTGGGACGACTGCTCTGAGAGTCCTGGGTGACGACTTTCACAAACTATTGAAAGAATACAAGGACATCTTTGCATTCGAAATCCATGAAATGCCAGGCATTAGTCCGGATTTGGCGGTACATAAACTGGCCGTGGATCCGAAAAAGAAGCCGGTACGGTAGAAGAAGCAGAACCATGGCGAAGAAAGAAGTCAGGCGGCAGCCGCCGAAGTTAAAAAATTACTTGATGCAGGGTTCATTCGGCAATGTTACTTCCCAGACTGGGTTGCAAATGTGGTGCTTGTTAAAAAGCCGAATGGCACCTGGCGAATGTGTGTAGACTACACAGACTTAAACAAGGCGTGCCCCAAAGACAGTTACCCTCTGCCTAAAATTGATAACCTGGTCGACTCAACAGCCGGCCATGCTTTGATGAGCTTTATGGACGCCTACTCTGGTTTCCATCAAATTCCTTTATGGAAGAAAGATCAGGAGAAGACGGCCTTCGTCACTGATCAGGGGTTATACTGTTACACGGTCATGCCGTTTGGTCTTAAGAATGCCCCGGCCACTTTCCAACGAATGATAAACACTGTGTTCTTTGATCAAATTGGGAGAAATGTCGAGGCATATATTGATGATATGATTGTCAAGTCAAAACTTCAGAAAGATCATCTGTTGGACCTCCGAGAAACTTTCGCCACACTCAGGCGGCACCATGTCATGCTCAATCCCAAGAAATGTGTCTTTGGAGTTGAGTCTGGGAAATTTCTCGGATTCCTTATCAATCAGAGAGGAATAGAGGCGAACCCTGAGAAGGTGCAGGCGGTCATTGACATGCAGTCGCCTCGTACCATCCGAGAGGTTTAGAAGTTAACAGGTTGTCTGGCGGCCTTGGGAAGATTTCTAAGCCGATCAGGCGACAAATGCCTATACTTTTTCCAGGCAATTAAGAAAAAGGCAAGGTTTGAATGGGGGTCGGATGCTGAGGCGGCCTTCCAGAAATTGAAAGTTCACTTGCATTCCTTGCCGAGGCTGGTCAGCCCTTTGCCCAAAGAAGTACTCTACATGAACCTGGCCGTCTCTGATCATGTGTTAAGCGCTGTTCTTCTTGCTGAAACAGACGGCTGTCAGCTCCCGGTCTACTTTGTCAGTCATGTACTGAAAAATGCCGAGTTGAGGTATCCCTTAGTGGAGAAATTTGGTCTTGCACTCTTCAAGGCTGTTAAAAAATTGAAGCCCTACTTTTTGGCACATGCAGTCGTCGTGTATACAGACCAACCTATTAAGCGGCCACTGACCATCATGGAGTCGTCAGGCCGAATGATCAAATGGGCCATAGTAATACAGAGCCTCGAAGTTACTTTCCAGCCTAGAAAAGCAGTGAAGGGGCAAGCCTTTGCTGACTTTATTGTTGAGATGACTCGTCCTCCGGACTCTCAAGTTACAGACCAAGTCTGGAAGGTATATGTGGATGGAAGCTCTACTTCAAATGGTTGTGGAGCAGGCGTCATATGTCAGTCGCCAGAGGGCGACAGGTACGAGTATGCTCTACGCTTCAGTTTTCAGGCCTCAAACAATGAGGCAGAATATGAAGCTTTACTAGCTGGAATCCGCATGTGCAAGGCGGCAGGAGCAAGAAAAATAGACGCCTGTTCCGATTCACAATTGATAGTGAGTCAGTACAATGGCGAATACGAAGCAACCCATCCAGCCATGATCAAGTATTTACAGGCGGTCCGACAAGCAGTCGGCTCCCTTGAGGATTTCCATTTGACCCAAGTGCCGAGATCAGAAAACAACCAGGCGGATGCACTTTCAAAATTAGCATCATCCGCCTCCTGTGATACTCCTCGAACTGTTTTTTGGGAAGTAATGGAGAGGAGAAGCATTGAGGAAGAACCTATTGGAATCTTAGACAGAAGCTCAACCTGGATGGATCCAATCAGGGCATATCTGAAAAATGGTACCCTGTCGGATGATCATCAACAGGCGGCAGCACTGAAAAAACGAGCAACCAGTTTTGAAATAATAAAGGGAGAACTTCACAAAAGGGGGTACCTTCAACCCTTCTTAAAGTGTGTTACTCTAGAAAAGGGGCGAAAGATACTGGACGATCTTCACTCTGGTTACTGTGCTTCCCATATAGGCAGTAGGACGCTTGCTCAACGGGCAAGGCGGCAGGGCTACCTTTGGCCTACTTTAGAAGCAGATGCGATGGTGATGGTGAAAAAATGTGACAAGTGCCAAAGGTTTGGCAAACGAATTCACCGTCCGGCTACTGACCTCACTACCATTCATAGCCCACTACCGTTTGCTAAGTGAGGCATGGTTATTCTGGGTCCATATACGCCTGCTACAGGCGGAAGGAGGTACATACTTGTTGCCGTCGACTACTTCACTAAATGGGTAGAGGCGGAGGCTGTAAAGGGAATCAAGACGAAGGATGTAATTTCATTCATTTGGAAAAATGTCATCACTCGGTTCGGGGTTCCCATGTCTATGGTTTTTGATAATGGTCCCCAATTTGAGACGCCTGTTCTCAAAAGCTGGTTGGGTGACCAAGGAATTGCACACTACTTTGCATCTGTCGGCCGTCCACAAGCAAACGGCCAGGTAGAAGCCTTTAATAAAATCATCTCAGATGGTCTCAAGAAAAAGATTGAACGTGCAGGCGGCCTATGGGCGGATGAATTACCACATGTTCTCTGGGCCATTAGGACGACTGAAAAAGGGGCGACTGGAGAAACTCCATTCCTCCTAACTTATGGTGCGGAAGCTGTTCTTCCAATGGAACACTACGAGCCGACTCTTCGAGTAATGCTATATGACGAAGAGGCAAACTGGGAAGCCATGCGCCTGGCATTAGACTCACTTCCTGAAAGGAGGGGCAATGCTGTCTTGCGCCATGAAATTTACCGCCTGAGAATGACTAGATCATACAACAAAAAAGTACACAGGCGGCCACTCAAAGTGGGGGACTTTGTACTTAGAAAAATGGAAGCAGTTGGTAGGGCAAATGAGTCTGGCAAACTAACTCCCAACTGGGAAGGACCCTACCAAATCTGTGAAGAGGTCAGGGACGGTACCTACCGTCTGGGAACACCAGACGGACAACCGTTGCCTCGAACTTGGAATGTAGATAATCTTAAGAAATATTTCTTTTGAATGATGTAAATAGTCAAGGGCTACTTAATAAAAGTTTGCATACTTAATATTCAATTTTGTACTAAGAGGGGCACACCTACTAACAAACAGTCGGCTACTCTCCATACTCAGTTTTTATTCTTACTTAAGAGGGGCATGCCTGCTGACAAACAGTCGGCTACTCTCCATTGAGTATTTTACTCTATCTTCAGAGGGGCATGCCGTCTGTACCTTTACAGTCGGCTACTCTCCATTGAGTATTTTACTCTATCTTCAGAGGGGCATGCCGCCTGTACCTTTACAGTCGGCTACTCTCCATTAAATATTTTACTCTATCACCATAGGGGCATGCCGTCTGGACATATAGTCGGCTACTGGTTCCAAACACACAGCCACCCCCCTTATACTTAACTAAAAATGATCAGGGCCTGGCCGACCCTGTGCCTAAACAGGCGGCTACCCTCCTTTTACTTAGCACCTACGTTCACAAAGAACTAACCAAGGCCACAAGCCGAATGATCAGACCAGGCGCCAAGCCAACTGATCCAATCTTCAAAACTAATACGACCTGTCCCAAAATCATAGCAGGAGTCCGGCGGCATCCCTCCGGATGAAATTCGTCGCAGAGAGCAGCTCCCTTTTGGGTGGAACATTACTCTATAAACTAATTACACAGCACCTATACGACTGCCCCCAAGGGCAACCACGTAGCCGTTTTTGAGACAAGGATAACTCTATCACTAACCAAACCAGTGGTAGCAGTTGACATCTGAGTCAGATGACCGCCTGTATTAGTTGGGATAAATGCAGGGGGTACCTCTTGAGTTAATAGCCAACAAACATTGGCGAATCAAAAGGTTCAGCCGGCCTCCGCCGCCTGGTACCTTTACTACTCAAGCAGGAGTGACGACGACTGAGTAACTCCAAAGTTAACTCATAGTCACTCTCTCAAACTTAGTATGGAGCCTAAAAGGTATGAGTCGTCCGCCTTTTTTTAGCAAACAGGGGCTCTTAACCACTACTCCTGCTAGGTTAACAACCTATGAGTTAAAAGCCAACATTTGCAAATAAAGGGGAACAACCAGTACCCACCGCTTGATACCTCTACTACTCAGTTACTTGGCGACTAGGTAATAATCATGTTTACTTGGTCACTCCTTAAAAATTTAGTATGAAACTAAAAAGGTGTTCATACAGCACCAGCTCACACTAGATTAAATATGGTGGGGAACAGTCGGCCTAGACGGCCTAAAGTCTCTAGCCTAAAAACATGACAAGTAGGAAACCACTTTCCTACTTGGTTAATTTTATATGACGGAACCGCCTGCCTAAAGGGGATCCAGTCTTTAAAATGGTTCGAATACCGATTGGATAAATGGCCGACTGATCGTCTAGCCTGGAAACAGACAACCAGTCGTCCAGGGGCATAGGCGGCGTGACTAACTATCCGTACCTGTCTGCAACTATCGGCCATGTAAAACAGTCGGTATAGTGTACAATTGGATATCAGAATATTCAATACTTAAACAAATTTGAAGCAAAACAAAAAATTCATTAAAAAGAAGCCGGTCATTAAAGACCGGCAAAATATTCAGAGCCCCGGCCCCCTGGCCGGGTAAATACAAACAAATGGCACGCAGGCCGTGGAAAGAAGACATAAAGCTTAAGAAGGGGGCAGATCTTCAATATTAGCAGCTGCCGCCTGGTCAGCACTCTTCTTGCTGGACTCGGCTTCGGCTGCATCCTTCTTTGATGCATTACCCCCAAGCGGCACAAGCGCCACTACCGGCTGCTCCTCCTCCTCCAACGCCTCTTCCTTAGCAGCCGCCAACGCCTCTTCCTCAGCAGCCGCCAGGATCTCCTGATTATATCTATCAGAACACTGGCGGTACGTTTTTTCCCATGAGGCAAAGTCGGCATTGGGGAAGAGGCGGCCCCAAGTCATGCGCTGGATTTGAGCAGAGTCTTCCATCATCTCCCGGATCAGCTCTTTCTTTTCTTGCTCGGCCTTTTCCGAGAGCTCCTGAGTAAGACTCTTCTCCGGGGTCACCAGGCGTACCTTTACGCTCGCCAAGGATTTCTCCAAGGTTTCGTATGAGGACATCTTTTGGCGAAGAGGTCTCAGCTCGGCCTTGAGGTTGTTGATGGTCGCCTCCAGCTCGCTATTCCTCTTCTAGGCCGCCTCTAACTGCGCCCGGATAGCGGCGGTAGCCTGCGCCTGATAATAAAGAATATCAATAGTCAGAACTTCATTTTGGGCAATTTGAAACATTGCCTTATCACAGTCAGAGGCGGCCATAGCTTTTGCAGCCTTTACCTCTTTGTTCTTCCGGTCAAGCGGCTTGCGAAGGCCGTTCACTCGGAGCAGGGCCTAAGTACAAAGGGGAACAGGCGTCAGTTTCCAAACAAAAAGAAAACAGGCGTCCTGGAATTCAAATACTCAAAAATATGCTAAGTATACCTCAGCAAGGACCCCTGCAATCCCGTCTAGGTCAAGGGTGCCGACACCCCTGACCGCCTCCCTTTCAGCTGGAGGAACGACCTTGATCATAGACTTGGCCACCTCGACCAAATCAGGCTCCTGAGGGCCGGCTGCATCAAGCATAAACAAACGGATTAGACCTAGTAAGGAAGGGAGCAAGTCTAAAATTTACAAGGACGATTTCATACTTCTAGGTGGCCAGTTGGAGTTTTAGAAGAAGTGGCCGGCTGTTTCTCAGCCGCCGCATGTTTCCTGGCAGAACCAGGAGAGCTCGCAATAGTCGACCTCCGGGTTTTGGGGTCCGGCTGTTGGGAAGAAGAAGCTCTTGGAGCGCCCGTCTAAAAAAGAAGAAAAGAGTCAGTATATACATAAACACAACTCCAAAAAGAGGGTGAAAGGTTCGAAGCCCACCAAGGGTGCCCCCTTGTTGGGGGAGTCGGTTGAAGACTATTGCATGATGGAGGCCCGCAACATGGCCGCCGTAGCCTTGGAGGCGGTAATTTTTCTCATGGCGTCCGCTGCAAAAAAAATAGCAAAGTTAATAAAAGTCATAACAAGAAATGCACGGAAAAGCAGAGTATTTGACAGGCCGGCTACCTCTTGAGCACCGACTGCTGAGGCCACAGGCGGCCAAAAAGTACTCGTCGTAGAGCCATTTGAAGCTCGGGACGCAGTGCAGGGGTACTTGCTCTCGTACCCCTGAAGTAGAGTTCACCTTCGACTCTACTTTGAAGAGTCCTTTGTCTAGGATCTCTTTCTTAGCCTAGGGGGGAACAGGCGGCATGCTGCGGCTGCCTGCAAGAAGGGGCGGATTCCTGTTCCACCTGATGAAGCGCTTGTTCAGCTCTGTGTCTGAACTCTCAATGATGAGGAAGGTGCTCCGCCAGTCCTTCCATTTGTTTGCTTTACCTCTCGTCATGAGGTAGCCCCTGTGGCTCGTCAATTGATACCAGCCGGTACCGCCTGCCTTAGGGGTCCGGCTGAGGTAGTTCATGTGGGCGAAAGCCTCGAAGCTCGGCTCCACCCCGTGCAGTTCGCACCCGGCCACATAGCCGAGTACGTTGACCCAGGAGTTCGGGGCTAACTGCCATAACCCCAACTCATACCCATCCAAGATCCGCTGAACAGCTGGATGTAGTGGGAAGCGCAGCCCAGCCTTGATGGCCGCCTCGTAGCAGCCAAAGCAGGCGCCATCATAACTGGTACCAGCCGGCCATACGACTGTGTCTTCTGGATCTGGCACGAACACTAAAAAGCCGGGGCCCATTGTGTGGTTTGCGATAAAGCTCTCCACTTTCTCTTGCATGGCGTGATCCGGCCCCGGGGTAACCGTGCAGTAGTAGGGGGTATTTTTCTCTCGGTGAGAGGCGGATGGCTCCGCCCAATCGTCCCCCTTCTCAACTGCGTGAGAAAGCCTCGCCTCTTGTAGGCGACTGTTTTTCTCTTCTGTGTCCAGGGAAGCATGGCCAGAAGAGCTAGACTCGGAATCGTCCTCTGACGAGTCCGAAGAGGACGACTCCTCCCCTCTCCCGGAGGGGCCCGCCTCCTCTCCTTTAAAAGGAGCAGGAGAGAATGTAGAATTGTCAACTGTAAAATGGGAAGGGGTCACTTTGACTCCTCCCTCAGAACTACCGGCTTTCAAGCCGCTTTGTTTCACTTCCACATCTGGCGCCTGGTCAGATGTTTCACTAATCGGCACCCTGTGGGAGGAGCCGTCTGAGTTTGAGATCCTGGCAGTCTTTTTTGTTCTGGCCATCATGCTCTGCATAGACACAGATACAGTCGGACTTTGTATAAAGGGCAAAGATGGGTCCAGAAAAGGGCAGGCGGCACTCCTAGTCCTAGATTCAGCCGTCCCCGGTGACCGGCTGATCACTAACCTAGGTTGTGTCGTGTGCTTCCGTGGTGCCATTTCAAAAAAGAATAAAGTAAAAGAGAAAATTAAGAGTAAGAGAACCGACGGTTACCTGAACGAGTGACGATTAATGAAGTTCTAAAAATCCTTTGCAGTCGGCTTGTCAGAGCAGGCGGTAGGCAGAAAGGGTCCAAAATGTCAGAGCAAGTTCAGGGGTCCGAATGTTCTCTCACAAACTTTTCAAGTGTGAAAATGACCGAAGTCAACACTCCTTTATATAGGCGAAGTGAGAAGGCGAAGGGTCACTTCCAGAATTCAAAATTTTGGCGGGAGAATCTCTCGGCCTCTCGCCGACTAACACCTGTAGCAGGCCGTCGCCTGTTACAGGGCGATACCTGTCACAGGTAACACGTGACCAGTCACGTGCCACCTGTGAGGGGAAAATGATTAGGGGATTTTTCCCCACCAACCACCATCTGACAAGTGGACCAATCAGGTTCCGCCATGTGTCCGTCACATGGGCCAATAGGAGTCTGCCACGTGTCAAGCAATGATCCGTCCACTATGGACCAATTACGACACGACACGTGTCCTTCCCATGACACCTGGGATAACCGGTCACCTAGGCCCAACTTCCGAGGGAAGCCCAATCAGCCCAAGGTTAACCTAAACCTAGATTGACACGTTTTCCCGAGGTTATAAATACCTCCCTTAATCCTCATTAAGAGAGATTACACGCTAAAAAACACAGATTACACACATTAAACACTCTCACCTAGAGAGACCCAATCACTTTAATTTCCGCATTAATTACTCCTTAATCAAGTACTAACTTGACCGTCGGAGGCGGATCTCCAATCATAAGGAGCATCCGTTTGTTTTGCAGGTACAGGCGTCCAGTTCCAGTCTCGGAATTGTAACTCTCCCGCAGGACATCAGAAAACCCCGAAACAGCTCGGGCATTCTAAGGCTAGGGCTTAATTTGTAACTTGTTGTTAGCATGATTTCTCGTCTCGTCGATTCATAAATTCGACTCAACTTACGACGCTCGGTTTTGACCCTCTAAGCTCGGAATCCGATGTCTTTGTTCGTAATATTCTAATGACTCATTTAATTCTTAGGAATTATTTGTCGTTTTGGTTACACTATTGCGTGTGACCCGAAGGGTTCAGTCAAGATTAAGCTGTAATATTAATTATACAATTATGTTATTGATCGAAAGTAGCTTCCAGCTAGGCATTCCGATCACTTGACCTCATTGAATAATTAGCATTCTAATAATTTCGAACCCTCTATCGGAATAATACACTTCTTTCGAAGGACACCATTCCTTTCAAACTTTCCACGTTAGTAGGGTTTTCACAAGTTCGCTTAATGTACCAGTCTTCTGATGGATTAATAATAACTAGTGTTGCATTTTCTTTTGAGAAAAAATTGATATTAATAATCCTACCTTTTCTCTGTTTGTTAAAAATAATCCCACCTTCTACTCATATCTTCTTATAATAGATCTTTAACTTGTTTAATAACTTAAATTTTCTTTTCCTCTTAAATCTCTCTTCTCCACACAACCACCACTTCACTGCAACTTCCATTGATACCACTACCGTTGTTGCCACCATTTCTATGGTAATTCACTCTTTCGCCTATTATTGACCCCACGTACCTCCTTAGCCCCTTACATGGCAACCCATCATAATAATTCCATCACAATCACCCTAGTAACCACCCATCAAACCCCCAAATCAACCACCCATCGACCCCAAAAACCATGTCACCCACCCATCTAGAGAATCTCCAACCTGAAAACCTTCCCAACCACCCCGAAAACAACCCTGTAGTGTTGTTTAATTTGTTGATCTATTTTCAAATTTATAAATATTAAAAAACGATGAAATATGGCGCCATTAAATACACTAACTAAACCACCAGCATCAACATCTAATACTAAATCACTACCCAATTAAACCCTAGAAATCAAAGTAAGTACCGACCATTGTTAGTGGTTTCACATTTCAGATGAGAGAGAAAAGAGGGAGAGAGAAAGGGGCAAGCGACGGTGGGGGAAAGGCAGAAGTGTAAGGGAGGTGGGTATGTTGATCTGGTCATGCAGGCGGCGCACAGGGTCATTCAGTGGTGGGTGGACGACTTAAGTGGAAGGGGAAGGGGTGGGTCTAGTCAAGTAGGGAACCCGTTGAAGAAGGAAGAAGTTTTTTTTTAAAAAAAAAATATACAAAATTAGATCAATAAAAAAAAATGTAACATGCTACCTATTTCAACCGGTTAGTAATCATACAATATCAGCCATGCCTATTGTGAGAAGAAAAGGGGAAAAGGTGGAATTATTAAAAGGTAGGATTATTTCGAGAAGACGGAAGAAAGGTGGGATTATTAATATCAATTTTTCCTTAAATTTATGTTATTCCATGTATGATATTTGATTAAGGAAATAATTATGATATAGATAATCGATTTGACAATAACTAATAACCCCATTTTCAAGCGCAAAAACCTAAGAGCTAGACTTGTATGTATGCCCTTAAACTAATGCAAATTATAACGCATTTTGTAAGCTCATTAAGCATATATATATATATATATATATACATATATATATATATATATATATATATATATATATATGTCTGCCAAACTATCAAGCACAAGCACCTCCAGTTGCATTTGTCTCATTTCTTTCCTATACAATTAAAAATCTAGTTTATTGTTTCATTTTATTAAGTAAAATAATATGGCGTAAAGAAAAGAGAATAATTCCTACTCTCTGTGTCTCAATTTAATTTGCGTATTCACGTTTATCTTTGTTTGTTACAATTCAGTAATTCATTTCACTTGTAAGAACCTTTTTTTTTATCTGTCAACAAAATAAACCTATTTTTAATACTTTTTTTCCCCACTAAAAATAATTAAGGTTTGAAACTTTTTATCATTCAATTACCAAAAAAAGAAAAAAAATCATATATGCCTTATTATTATAATAACAATGCAAATTAATTTAATAAATAACCAATTTATCATATTCTACCTAAAATTATGTGTGTTGATAAAGGAGATGAATGGAGTAACTCATCAATTAGATTACTAAGACAAAAACAAAAGGTAGAAAAGGGGGGGGGGGGGGGAGTTTTGTCCGTTTCCAAAGATTTAAGTCATCTTCCAAGATATGGCCTTCTATTTATAGATAAAGGGAGCCACTCCAATTGAGAGATTTGGAAGGACTCATACATAAAAACAGATTATAATAATTGCAATTGCAAACTACTTTCATGAATGGGTCCTATACTTAGTAGCTAGGCTAGCTTTTCTAGCTAATTAAACAAGTTTCCTTTTATTTTTAAGATAGATAAAATGAGAACATAAATATAAACATATTATTCTTGTTTGAATTTGTAAGTATTTACTTTTGAAATAACTAGTTGTGCGTGTGTGCAGAACGCGCGGACCCCTCAATTATGCAAATTTTATTTAGTAAAATGTTTTTGTTGTATATTTATTACGTATTAATTAATTATGTAATAATTATTATAAGTTATATATGCAAAACCATTACTACAAGATTAATTTTTAACTAACATAAAATCTAAATAGGTTGTTCTTGGATTATTTTATGAAAGAGCTTTAGGCCTTTTTTGGTTGGGAGGTATTGGGAGGACAAATAAAGAAAGGAAAAATATAGATTCTTATGCTTGGTTTTAAAAATTAATATGGATTTCATAGGAAATGAAGGAAAATAAAGGAAAACTCCATTTACAAAATCTTCCCGTTCATTTCTTCCCAAAATTAAAGGAACTTGGGAGAAAGTAAGAATTTAAACCTATTAAACTTAAAATTAGTTTTCCTTTTCTTTCCTCTCTTTGTTAATGTCATACCAAAAAATAGATTCCTCTCAATTTCCTTGTTCTACTAATATCAAGCAAAACATTGGATGATACAATTACTTTCATTCCTTTCCTTTCCCTTCTCGTCCTTTATTTTGCATTATCTTTCTTTCATTTACTAATAATGAACCAAACAAAGCCTTAAGGGACTTACCAGTAGATAAACTGAAATTGACCTAGCTGGTTAGCTAAATATGCTATTCTAAAAGTTCGTGGAATGCAACACAATGTTCTTTTTTTTCAACGAATACTCACTTGTGGTTTGCAGATTTCTACTTTCATATAGTTTGACAAGTATGAGAAAACATATTTATCTCAATCTAATGATATGATGTACTCTCCATCTTTCTATCTCATTTCTCGGTCCAACAAAAGGGGGAAAAACACAACTTTAATAGTGTGACATACCTCTGTAAATGAAAGAATTGCATGTCACAATATTAAAGTTGGTATTTATTTTATTTTTTTTCCTTGAATCATTCAAATACACTTATTTTATAACTTTGATTACTTCGTATTTAACAAGGAAAAATCTTAATTCATCTTCAAAATCAAAATTTAGTTAGCTGAAATCTTAATTCATCCTCAAATAAAAAATTATTTCATTTCAGGCAGAACCTTCATACATGTACAGGAGGCATATATAGCATACTTATACATAATACAACCTCAGAGGACTTTATGTTGATTACATTTCTCCTTTTTCGACAAAACATTGATGTTCTTATTTAAACTCGTATCTTCATTAAGATCAACTTAGATTTCCTCTACCTTATGTGGCTATTATTGAAGAAGATGATAATTGTACAACAAGAGGCTACTTAGATAGTTGTTCATTATTATTTTTGGTTTTATAACTAAAAGGTTCACTTTCAATAACAAGTTGCTTAAAAATCAAAGACGATATAATCAAATTAAATCACTGAATGAAATAGATTAAATGATGAAATTATGACAAAAATATAAAAAGATTGGTATACTTATAAGCAACTTTGGCGATGGCACAATTTTCTCTGGCATAGTTATTAATTATATTTACATTCACATTTATTCCAAAAGATGAATCAACCATAATATAGTCCGATGCAAAAATGCTAAGGGCTTGTTCTCTTATGTTGAAATTCAGTTCAGTTCAGTTCAGTTTAACTCAGCTCCTAATTTCCTTCTCTTATAAAATATTCAGTACAGTTCAGTTCAGCTCTGTTCAGATCAGTTCAGTTCAGCTCAGTTCAATTCAGTTCAGTTCAATTCAGTTCATTTTAGCTGAGTTCAGTCAATGAGAACAGTCCCTAAGTACATGAAACAGGTTTGTGATAAATAACCCATATAGGCAACTCAATTAGCATTTGGGATAAAGATGGTTAAAGGAAAAATGATTAAAAATTGTCATGTATCCTCTCTTTCATATTACTTCCTTTTCCTTATCTCATTTCTCCTTCTTACTCCTCTCCGGTCCTTATCCCCCTTGTTTAGGGTAATTTTACCCTGCCACGTGGCCCAATCAGAAGGTGACACGTGTCAGCCCCAGATTGGTCTAAAATGGACCAATCCCTACTCGACACGTGTCATTCCCTAAATCAAGGGAAAAGGCGGCCTTCAGGCCCAAATCCCGAGAATGCCGCCAAACGGCGCAACCCACCAATGATTAGGGTTCAGTAACCTAATCAGGGGCACAATTCCCAAAAACCCTATAAATTGGGAGATGTCCCTCATTTTGAGGGCACGTTTTTGATCATTTATTGCACACTTATTCTTTGATAGAGACATACTGAGCTTGGAATCCGAGCATATCCCTACCTAAATTTTCGCACCTTTTTTCTCCCTTAAAGTTTCTAACTTGTGCGTCGGAGGCGGAGCACCACCCAACTGGTGTCTCCATTTGTTTTGCAGGTAAAGCTCACCCCGGATCAGTCTTCGTGTTGTAACTCTTCCGAGGGACAAAAACACCCAAAACATTTGGCGCCGTCTGTGGGGAGAGTACCTTAAAGATGGTTCAAGAGTTTGTACCCCCTAACCATCTGGGCGAAGACCCAGAAGTCTTTACAGACCATGAGGAGGATGAGGATCCTCAGGTCGAAACCTCCACAGCCGAAGACGGCTCTATCAGAGTCAAACGAATCCGGCCCAGAGAGACTCTGGAGCGGGGGGCTCCCAGGCGGGTCCGAGCAGACCCACTAGGCAGCCGGAAGGGGCAACCTAAACGGCAGCTGGATCAGCCCCCGTCACCCGAGACGAACTCATGAGGTACATGACGAGTTGCAAGGGTGAAATTACAGAGCTGATCACCAAAAGCAGGGCTGGCCCGAGTAAAGGTCAGTCGGCGAAGAAGACTCCTCCAGAGAAGGGGAAGTCATTCAGAAACCGGCAGCCCACTCCCCATCCAAAGGAGAAGGCAGCCGGGACCATTGATTGGTCAAAAATTCTCCTTCCTGGGGGGAACACCAATAACACTCGCCGGCCTCAGCAGCCGGTGAGAAGTAAAAAATTAACTCTTGATGACCGGGAGATTATTAACCGGAAGAGAAATCAATCGCTGTCTGAGTCGGCTTCAACGTCGAACTTTCCAGACAGCTTCAACAATATTTCTGCAGGGAATGCACCCTCTTTGCAAGAGAGTTAGACAGGCGGTAATACCGTCCATTCTGGCCCTCATATGATTGGAAATGTACCGTATGTGCCTACTCAGGATTACGGACAGTATCCTCCTCACTTCATGCAGCCGGCCTTCTTTGGGGGTCAGGCGGCATACCCTAATGTCCAGCCACTGGACTGGCAGCTCCGTCTGCTGCGCCTGGGTGAACAACCTTCTGTGTTCACTCGGGAGATAACCGGGGCGGCTCAGCCGGCCAAGGTTAAGAACGTGTTGGTTGGTACCTATGATGGTACCACCAATCTAGAAGACCACCTCATGGCTTACACCAACCTCATGTACCTGTAGGGGTTGGATGATGCCACTTGGTGTCGCTGTTTCCCGGCTACATTGAAGGGCATTGCCCAACAATGGTTTGACAATTTTCCGGCCAGGTCCATCGATAGCTTCAGGAAGCTCACCTTCCTGTTTGCTTCCAACTTCTCAATGAACATCCCTGCTAAGAAAACAAGCCTTGATTTGAGCACTGTTAAGCAGGGAGAAAGAGAAGGGCTACGCTCATATGTCAGGCGGTTCAATCTGATAAGAATTTAGATTCAAGGACTGCCTGACGAGGTAGCTTTTATAGACTTTTTTAAGGGTCTGAGAGACAGGTCGACTTTTAAGTTCGACCTCGTCAGAAAAGGGGCTTTCACCCTACAGGCGGCCCTGAGGGAGGCGGAAAGCTACATTCAAGCTACCGACCTCTGCTCGCCTGGTAGCCAGTCGGACTCTCAGAAGTCCGACAAACAGAAAGACAGCCGGTTAGCTCAGCCGGCCAAAAACAAAGAAGAGAGCAAGAAACGAAAAGAAGTCTGGGCGGTCACTAACTCTGACCAGCCGTCCCAGAAGAAAAAGAATGAGTTTAAACCGTACGTCCCCAAGTACGAGTTTAACAAAGACTGGAACTCCATCCTCATGGAGGTAAAGGACCGGTTGTCCATTGAGAAGCCGAATCCTTTGAAGAGTTTTGTCCAGTCACGGAACAAGAATAAATTATGTCAGTTCCATGAGGAGGTCGGCCATGACACCAACGACTGCTTCAGTCTTCAGCGTGCGTTGGACCGTCTGGCTGACAAAGGGCTGCTGAAGTCCTACATTTCTAAGTCCCCAACCGGGGCAAAAAAGAAAAACAAGGGTCAGTCCTCCAAGACTACCCCCCAGCCTGCTAGTAGTTCGGATACCGACAAGGAGTCGGTCTACAATATAGCAGGCGGGTTCTCATGTGGTGGCCCTACCATCCAAGGAACCAAGAGCCATCTTCGAAAGATGGACAAAGATGATGATGAGCAGGCGTCTGCCGGCTCTTCATTCCTAGACGTCTTAATCACTAAGAAGGATAGGGGCAGCGTCCGCCGCCCTCATGATGACTCGGTGGTCATTGAATGTAAGGTTACCAACCAGCTGGTTGGACAAATCCTTATAGACACCAGCAGCTCATCAGACATCATCAACCTCAGGTGCTTGCAAAAGCTGAAATACAATGTCAGCAGCATGCATCCGGCCACCCACCCCTTGGTTGGTTTTGGGGGTGGGATGGTCTACCCAGCCGGAAGGATTGACTTACCCATCCGGCTGGGAGAGAAGGGCCAAGGACGACATATTGTCGTCAGATTCTTGGTCGTTGAGGAGTTGACCGCCTACAACATTATCCTTGGCCGGCCGACCCTCAACGTGGCCAAGGCAGTAATCATCCCATCTCTCATGCTCATCAAGTATGAGAAGGATGACGGCACTGTGGGTTCCCTAAATGGGGATCAGAAGACGGCCCGAGAGTGTTATCTCTCAGCCGTCCGAGATACCGTGGCCCCAAGCGGTCAGGAACCCATAGAACTTGACAATGTCAAGGATGCCGACCCAGTTCCTGCCCCACCAGCAGCCGAAAAGAAAAGAAAGGCTCCTATGTTGGTGGAGGTGAAGAAAGAGAAAAAATAGCAATCACTGACCGGTGAACGGTCAGATGAGCTTCGTCCCCAACCGGCTGGTGAAAGCTTTGATCTTAATCTGGATGACAGCCGTCCGGAACGTACTATAAAGGTTGGGACGGTTGCTCATGCTACTTTGGGTGCAGACTTGCACCTTCTGCTGAAAGAATTCAAAGGCATTTTTGCCTTTGAAGTGGAAGAGATGCCATGCGTTAGCCCGGATCTTGCTGTCCACAAGCTTACCGTGGATCCTAAAAAGAAGCCCATCCGGCAAAAAAAAAGAAACCACGGCGAGGAAAGAAGTCAGGCGGCAGCTGCCAAAGTCAAAAAGCTGCTAGACGCCAGGTTCATTCGGCCTTGTAATTTCCCCGACTGGGTGGCCAATGTGGTCCTTGTTAAGAAACCGAACGGGACCTAGCGTAAGTGTGTTGATTACACAGATCTCAACAAGGCGTGGCCAAAGGACAGTTACCCGCTTCCAAAGATCGACAGTCTGGTCGATTCTACAGCCGGTCACGCCTTGATGAGCTTTATGGATGCCTACTCCGGCTTCCATCAGATACCCCTATGGAAGAAAGATCAAGAGAAGACGGCCTTTGTCACTGATCAGGGGCTATTCTATTATACTGTGATGTCGTTTGGCTTGAAAAATGCGCCTGCCACTTTCCAACGGATGATTAATACGGTCTTCATTAATCAGATTGGGAGGAATGTGGAGGCGTACATTGATGATATGATAGTCAAATCCAAGATACAGGCGGATTACCTTGCTGATCTCCGAGAAACCTTCACCACACTCAGGCGGCATAAGGTTATGTTAAATCCTAAGAAATGCGTCTTTAGTGTTGAGTCTGGGAAGTTTCTCGGATTCCTGATTGATCAAAGGGGGATAGAGGCTAACCCTGAAAAAGATACAGGCGGTGATTGACATGAAGTCACCCTGTTCGGTCAAGGAAGTTTCAGAGACTCACCGGTTGTCTGGCCGCCCTGGGGAGGTTCCTCAGCCGGTCAGGCGACAAATGCCTCTACTTCTTCCAAGCAATCAGGAAGAAGACCAGATTTGAATGGGGGATGATGCTGAGGCGGCATTCTAGAGGTTGAAAGAGCATTTACATTCTCTTCCTAGGTTGGTCAGTCCTTTGCCTAGGGAGACGTTGTATATGTATTTAGCCGTCTCAGACCATGCCCTCAGTGTCGTTCTCCTTGCTGAGCGAGACGGCGTGCAGCTCCCGGTTTACTTCATTAGCCATGTTCTTAAAAATGCTGAACTCCGGTACCCCATGGTTGAAAATTTTGGCCTTGCTTTGTATATGGCATTCAAAAAATTGAAGCCTTACTTATTGGCACATCCGGTGGTGATCTACACGGACCAGCCACTTAAGCGGCCAATGTCTACCTTGGACTCATCCGGGAGAATTTTGAAATGGGCTATTGAAATGCAGAGCCTTGAAATCACTTACGAACCAAGAAAGGCAGTGAAAGGTCAGGCATTTGCCGTCTTCATTGTTGAAATGACTCGTCCGGTGGCTCCGGATAACCTTGATCAGGTTTGGAAAGTGTATGTAGACGGGAGCTCTACAAAGAACGGCTGTGGTGCAGGCGTAATTTATGAGTCTCCTGAAGGAGACAGATTTGAATATGCACTGCGCTTTATGTTTCAGGCCTCTAACAATGAGGCGGAATATGAAGCCCTGCTAGTCGGCATACGCATGTGTAAGGCGGCAGGGGCCATGAAAATTGACGCCTACTCTGATTCTCAATTGGTTGTTAGCCAGTATGAGGGAAGTTATGAGGCTACCCATCCGGCTATGATTAAATATCTTCAAGCAGTCAAAGAAGAGACCAAGGCACTTGAGGAATTCCGGCTGAATCAGGTGCCTAGGTCGGAAAACAACCAGGCGGATGCATTGTCAAAGCTGGCATCTTCCGCCTGCCATGATACGCCTCGGTCAGTCTTCTGGGATGTTCTTGAAAAGAGAAGCATCTATGAGGATCCCGTTGGAATTCTGGACCGAAGCTCTACCTAGATGGATGGCATCCAGGCCTATCTCTCAGACGGCACACTTCCTGATTCGCCACAGGAAGCAGCCGTCCTGAAAAAGCGAGCTGCAAGATTCGAGTTGAAAAATGGAGAACTCTTCAAGGCAGGGTTTCTGAAGCCTTTGTTGAAGTGTGTCACCTCAGAAAAGGGGAAAGAAGTTCTCGAAGACTTGCACTCGGGATTCTGCGCCTCTCACATAGGCGGTAGGTCCCTAGCCGTCAGAGCCAGACAACATTACTTTTGGCCCACTCTTGAGGCAGACGCCAAGGAGTTGGTGAAGAAATGTGAAAAGTGCCAAAAATTTGGCAAACTCATTCACCGTCCGGCTACTGATCTGACAGCCATCCACAGCCCAATCCCGTTTGCAAAATGGGGCATGGACATTCTAGGTCCTTACACGCCTGCTCCAGGCGAAAAGCGCTACATCTTGGTGGTTGTGGATTACTTCACCAAGTGGGTGGAGGTTGAGGCGGTTAAAAACATCAAGACCTTAGACGTAATTTCCTTCGTTTGGAAGAACATTATCACCCGGTATGGGGTACCTATGTCTATGGTATTTGATAATGGTCCTCAGTTTGAGACGCCTCAGCTAAAAACTTGGTTGGGAGATCAGGGGATCTCAAGCTATTTTGCATCTGTTGGCCGGCCCCAAGCAAACGGCCAAGTTGAAGCCTTCAACAAACTCATCTCAGACAGAATTAAGAAGAAAATAGAAAGAGCCGGTGGCTTGTGGGCAGAAGAGTTGATCCATGTCCTATGGGCCATCCGGACAACGGAAAAAGGGGCAACCGGTGAAACCCCATTTCTCATGGTTTACGGTGCTGAAGCCGTCTTGCCCATCGAACGTTACGAGCCGACCCTTAGAGTCATGCTGTACGATGAAGAGGAAAACTGGGAAGCAATGCGCCTGGCATTGGATTCACTCCCAGAACGCAGGGGCAATGCCGCCTTGCGTCATGAGATTTACCGTCTGAGAATGACGAGAGCCTACAACAAAAAAGTACACAAGCGTCCTTTGAAAGTTGACGACTTGGTGTTACGAAAAAAGGAGGCAACCGGTAGGGCCAATGAGCTGGGAAAGCTAAACCCAAATTGGGAAGGCCCCTACCGGATCTATGAGGAAGTAAGGGACGACACCTACCGCCTGGAAACTCCAGAAGGCAGGCGCCTGCCTGGAACTTGGAGTGTAGACAATCTAAAAAAGTACTACTTCTGAGAATGTAACTTTTTGTAAACAGTGAGTCAATTAATGAAGATTCAGTCTTTGTTTGCAAATTTGAGTTATCGTTTGATTATCCATCCGGGTAATATCCAGGCGGATTCCCCATCTACCTAACTAAGTTCGATACTTAGTGAAGTTTACATTTGTTTATCCGCCTGGGTAATGCTCGGATCCCTTGTTTATTTAAGTTTGATACTTTGTTTATTCAACTACTTGACTATCCGCCTGGGTTATACTCAGACGGATTCTCCATTTATCTAACTAAGTTTGATACTTAGTATGATCAAATATTTGTCTGTCCGTCTGGGTAATACCCAGACAGACTCGTTTGCTTAAAAAACTAAGTTCGATACTTAGTGTAAATTCAATACTGAAACTAAGCACAAAAACGTTTAGTGGCTACGCAACCGGTCTCAAACAAGACCAGAGGCTAAAATGGCCGGATGATTGCTAATTTTATAAAATCGCCTGTCCCAACATGGACAAAGGCGTCCGGCGACACCCCTCTGGGTGCAATCGTCGCAGAGAACAGACTATTTGTCGGTTCTACGTATCCATGCAGACGGAAAAGATTGAACGACCATATTGGTCAACTCATAGCCGTTTGACCAAAATAACCTATGAAGAATGAATAAGTTCCCAGATACCGGATGCCCATAGGCATCAGTCGGTCGCCGGCTGAAGTTCTCACAGGTTATTTATTCCAAAAATTGCACCTCACCCCAATTGGGGCAAAAGAGTTCAATGGCTATGAAATCTCTACCAAGACGGACATACGCCATCTGTGTAGTGACCGAAAATGCCTTTTGGTGTACGGATGTGCACTTGGTTTGGGGCAATCACTATTGTGATTGATTGACTTACAAACATATCATGCTCTTTGCAGCAACAGACGTTTTCAAGCCAATCAACCAACTCCACTTGAAACCAATCACACAGCCGTCCAAGGGCAAGGACAACCAGGATATTGACTAGTTAGGAAAGAAATCGCCGCATGCTTTTGATAAGTTAGGCAAAAAAAATGAAAAATCAAAATTTGCACAAAATAAAAATTCAAAATGATCAAAACCGACTCAGTCGGTGCATTTCATAAAAGTTCATCCAACCTAATGGTTGTAATGGATCAAATGTTAACCGGACCCCGTTTGGGAGAAAGAAATTGTTAATTAACCCGGCTCCACAACCGGTAAATATACAGATACTCGGCACGCAGGCCGGAAAAAGCAAGTTTTGGCATACAACCGCTGAATAAAAAGAAAATTAAAAAAGCAAAGATTGGCATACTGCCGCTGAGGGGTCACTTCTGGCCTGCAGACGGAGCCTCCTGGTCCTCCCGCTCCTCTTCCCCATCTGAGGGTATCTCATGCGCTTCACTAGGACCAGGAAGATCAGGCGCGAACGGCTCATTATTGGAGCTGACCCAGGCTTCGAAAGAGGCAGGCTCTGGCTCGCCTTGTTCTCTCAAGTACACCACGTACTCGGCATAGTTGTGCACCAATGCCCAGGCAATCTTCATACGGGCGTCATTGTCAGCATCACTCTCAGCAACAAGGCGGTTTTGTTCCGCCTCCAGGGTTGCTGCAAAGTTTTTCTGAGCTTGAGCAGCATCCTTCTCCAACCTCTCAACCTTGATCTTCAGTTTGCCAAGATCAACCTGGGCCTTCTTGAGCGCCTCATCAGCCTTTATGGCGCTCTCGTCCGCCTTCTTCTGGGCCTCCTCCGCCCCCTTTTTGGCCGTCTGAGCGTCCGTAGCCCGCTGGTCGGCCTCCTTCAGATCTAGCTCCAGCTGTTGGATTTTAGACGCTTGTGTCATAATTATTGCTTTAGTTTCAAGTTCATTTACGATAGTCGAGTGTAAAGCAATATTATCAGCGTCAATGCCGGACTTCTTGGCCCTTTTTACCTCTTTCCATTTACGGGAATAAGGACGCTTGAGCCCGTCCACCCACAGCATGGCCTGCAAAAAGTCAGGCGGCATAAGTATGGCAGGCGGGATAAGACACTTGGAAAAAATAAAATTAAATTGACAAGTTTCTTACCTTAGCCAGAAGGGATAGAATGCGTTCAAGATTGAACTTCTCTATCCTAGGGATATTGTCCTTATCCCTCTTCCGGACGGCTTCCAATATGGCCTTGGCGTGCTTCTGGACGTCTGGCCAGTGGGGAGATTGATCTGCACCACAATCAATACGTGATGAGTGCGAAACTAAGGCAGCACCTATCTGTTGCCGACCGTCTGAGGATGACGTATGTTGGGAGTGGGATTTCACCCGTAAAGGCCACCCCAGCTCAAGCGGGGATTCAAAAGGGTTCTTACCTTCAGAGCCGGCCAAGCGGGAACCGCTTGCAGGCGTGGTGAACCCCGCAGCTGCTGATAAGGGGTTAACAAGATCAAGGCACACGCTGCCGCCTACCTTCTCGAGTCGCCCCGATATCCGCATCGACTTAGCCAGGGCTGAGGCACCAGGAGTTGATGCAGAGGTGGATTTGTTTATCTTGTTGAGAACGGCAGGGTTCTCCTCCCTAGCCCGTTTGAGTTGTTTCTCAAACGACTTTCCAACCTCTCCTCCCTAAAAAAATAACCAAAGTTAAGAATAGCATCCGGCAAAATGATTTTAAAGGGTCAACGTATGAAAGGGTCAGACGTTTGTTACCTTGGCCCTGAGCTCAGCCGCAGCTTTCTTCCCAAGATCTTTGTGAATAGTTGCAGAAGACCGTTTAGGAGTTTTCTCCGACTGCAGCATTTTTAGAGCTTCTTGAATCAATTTCGATAGAAAAATACTACAGACGATATAAACTCAAACGCATACGTTTTGTAAACATGTGCCCTAGCCCGCAGGCGGGTAGAAAACACTCATCCCTGAACCAGGCGCTCTTGGGGATCCAATTTTTGGGGACTTTTATTGTTTCCCCGGTAGACAGAGTTGCGTCTGTGAGGCCGAAAAAGTCTGCCTCAATTATTTTGTCAAAATCTTCCTCTGGGATCCGGGGAAGAGCTCACTTCCTACCCAACAAGTCGGGCTTCTTATTGTACAGACGGAATTCATAATTTTCCCGTCTGGTTGGGGCTGACATCAGGTAGAACCTGTGCTTCCAGCCATCAAACTTTGAGACCTTGTCCAAGGTCATCATATATTGCGGCTGCGTGGTTAGAGTATACCACGCCCTCCAGCCGCCTGGGCTTCTGCTAAGATAGTGCATGCTTTCAAAAGCCTCCCAGCCGGGGTTAAGCCCCTGGAACTCGCAGGCGACAACATACCCCAGAATGTTGGTCCAGGAGTTAGGGGTAAGTTGCCAGACCCCAAAGCCGTAGCCTCTCAAAATTTCCTTCACCGCCTGGTGAAGGGGGAAGCGAAGGCCGGCTTTGAACGCCGCCTCATAACAGCCAAAATAGTTGTTGGCGTTCTCTTGATCATCCCCCCAGGCAATGGTGCCCAGCTCAGGTTGCACCCGGATCTTATACCCGTCTCCTAGCGGGTGCATTCTCTTAAAATGCTCTAAGTTCTCCCCCATCTGGATTCGGTCCTTGGAGGAGACGTGGATGCTGAAGGGATCGTCCTTCTCATTCCACTTTTTCCTTTCTTCCTCCTCGCTATCCGGAAGAGGGGGCAAGTCATCGCTGCTCTCGGAGGTAGAGGCGGAGCTGTCACTCTCCGTCTCCCCCTCCCTTTGGTCCATGGGGGCAGAGGCGGCCTCGTCGCCGCCTTGGTCGCACTCTTCCAAAAAAGAGTCTACAGGGGTTGAAAGGGCGCGCGGAGGGGATCTCTGTTTGCGTCGGAGGCGGAGCACCACCTAACTGGTGTCTCCGTTTGTTTTGCAGGTACAGCTCACCCCGGATCAGTCTTCGTGTTGTAACTCTCCCGAGGGACAAAAACACCCAAAACACCCCTTTCTTGTTCTTTCTTCCTTCCTTCCACTCCTTTATCTCATCTCTCCTTCCTATGACCTTCTTAAAAAAAAATTATTAATATACATTCATATGCAACATTTCCCACACGCTTTAAGTATTTTTTCTATCTACATATCTGCTTTTTCCATACATCCTTTTGTAGTCTGCACCCCCTCACTCTCATCCTAACTTTTTCTCATTTATTCTTTCCCCTCCTCACTTCTGCTTTCTCGCTTCCTCAATCTTCCATGCCTTCACTTACACTACATAACATTCTTAGTCATTTATGGTTTGAATTAAACAAATTTCCCACATAATTTAGAACATGAGTTTCTGATAGACAATAGAAAATGGGACAAAAACAAAATGCCACATTCTTATTGTGTTGTAAAAGTAATAGAACGTTCCATAGTCCACCTTCCACTATAGAGTTGATCCGCAAACCTTCATCTTATCAGATATGGCAGCAAAAGAGGATTCACAAGCACCTCATTTAGAATCTACTTGTCCAATATATTGCTTGATCTTTATTAGAATGGTTTAAAAGCTTATAGGTCCATTCAGAGAATTTTTGTTCCATAGATTCTTTAAAACATGTAAACTAATTATCCAATAAATCATATAAACATGAAGTAATAATTTCATTTACTCACAATAGTGCATTAAATTATTATTACGCGATTCAGTTAATGTTATGGTGTATCGTTATCTTGAAAATTACAAAACTGCACATGAATTGGGTTTATGTTAATAGGATATGTTTAAATTGTTATATAGTTTAGGATTATAAGTAAACGATAATAGCAGCCAATTGTTTGACGTAATTAGTAAAATAACATTTATTGTGTTATTATCTTTAAATATTTTTCATACTATCTTATGTACTAATAATTTTAAAAATGGTATATTTTTAAAAGTGAAGTGCATGCATCTCTTTTTGAAAATGTAGTATATGATAAGGCAATTATTTGACAAATAGATGTGTAGACTAATTTTAAATATGTTGTTTAAAAGTTCAAAAAAAAAAAAAGTTAAAGTGAATGAAAATATACTTCACATAATACATAAAGTTTACATGTTATTTAACTCTTTGTTTTATTGACAAGTATTTCTATACATTATTTTATTTTAGAGTACTGTTGAGCACTAAAGCCTTAGTAAATTGTATATCGTAACTATTTCTATCATTCTTGTTTTGAACATCGTTAAGAAGACAGAGCGATGATTAAGTATAATATTCATCTTCATTGGTTGAATCGGTATATTGATCGAATCAACCATGGCTATTAAAAGCTGATGAATGATATTCGAAGTGTTGGTAAAAGACTACAAGAAGCTAGCACTGAAGAAGAAAAGAATAAAGGGTGGGATGGGTTGAATTTTTTTTTTTTTTTAATGAAGTGACCCTATTCTTTTTCTCTTTGTGATTCCTCTTTCTATACTTTATTTATTTTTTTTAATGAATTCAAATATTATACGCCGTATTTGCTTTCTTTCGCTCTATTTCTTCCTTTCATAATCTTTCTTATCCATGTCCCATCTATTAAAAGGCTCTGAAAATTATAAGTTTTACTCGCTCTCTCTTTCCCCTGTAGCCCCGCAATCTCTCTCTCTCTCTCTCTCTCTCATCCGACCTCTATATTTACTAACTTTTCTTTATCTCTCTCTTTAATTCTTTTAGCTTAGCTTCCTTCTCTCATTTTCTCTCTCAGCCTCTTCTCTCATTCTTTCTTTATTACTCTACCTATTTATCTCTCTCTATTTCTAGGTCCTTTTATCTCTTATTGCTCAAACGCTTCCTCTTTCGACCTCTCTATATGTCTCCTAACCCTCTGTTTTTATCTCTATCTCTCTTCTCTTAAATCCTCTCTCTTGGCCCCTCTTTCTTTCTCTTTCTCCTAGACCTCCTCTTCTTTATACTCCTTTCTGCACTCTCTCTTCCGACCGCTTTGTCTCTTTTTCGGACTGCCGACTTTCTCAACCCTTCGTTTTCCCGAATCCTTCTTTCTCTCTCTCCTGAATCCTCTTTCACCATTTCTATCCTTTCCTCTCTCTCTCCTCCTGATCTCATCTTCTCGCTCCCTTGTTCTCTTCCTCTCACTCTCTGTCCCTTTTTCCCTCTCCCTTTCCTCCTTTTATCCTCCATCTCTTTTTTAATCTATCTATTACCTCTTAGTATTGGTTTACTACTCAGCAATGCTTGAATGCCATGAAATACTCCTAGGTCATCCTGGAAGTCAACCTGTAATTTAGATGTCATTTTAGATATTAAGTATACAAGCTTTAGAAGATAAACTCACTAGTAGGAAAAGACAAATGCCCACCGGTTCAAAACCTCCTTATGCCACCGATTTTGAATCCCTGGCATTTGAGGGGTGGCAATTCTTCATCAAAAAGCCACTGGTTCAAAACCGGTGGCAAAAACATTGCCGCTTTTTTTTTTTGGTTTTAAATATAAATGCCACCGGTTAACCGGTGGCAATGTACATGTAATTTTTTTTTTGTCTTTTTCACTTTAAATATAATTAACCAATTAACTCAAAATAAATTTTAAACATCACATTTAAATATAATCGCCCAATTTCATTCATAATAATCGAAAAAATTACAACATAAAAAAAAAAAATTACTAGCATGAAAATGAAAAATTACAACGTATATATAAAAAAAATTACAATATAAATAAAAAAAAATACAACATCAAAATGAAAAACCCCAATACAACATCTTAAACTTATATTCGATCATCTTGATTCTTCGATTTATTGAGATCTAAATCAATTAACTTGCATCAATTAAAACAAAAAAATTAATAAAAGTCACAAACCAGAAATTCCAAAAACCCAGAAAACCCAAAATAAAAACAAGAAACCCTAAAAAAACCAAAAAAAAACCCCGAAAAAACCCAGAAACCCGCAAGCATGTTTTAATTAAACCCAGAAAAATCGTTTAATTAACAAAATAAAAACCAGAAAACCCAAAAAAAATCGTTTTGATTGAACCTAGAAAACAAAAAAAAAAAACCCAGAAAAATCGTTTTGATTGAACCCAGAAAACTAAAAAAAAACCAAAAAAAAAACAGAAAAATCGTTAACAAAACCCAACATTAAACCCAGAAAACTTGAGAAAAATTGAATTAAAATCCCAAATCGAATAAAATCGCACAATTAAATCCAGAAAAACCGAATTAACATCCAAAAATCGATTAAAATCCATTAATTAAACCTAGAAATATCAATTAAAATCCAAAATCGAATTAAACCCAGAAATTAAATCTAACCTCGAATGATTTGGATGGTCTTGGTGGTCTTCGTGGTGGTGGAAATGAAAGAGAAGGAGAAATCAGCAAAAACAAAAAAAAAAATAAAAAAAACAAAAAAAGAGAATTATGAAAGAGAAAGACAAAGAGAGAGATGAATCGGAGAATTGTGCAAAAAGAAAAAAAAAATGAAATCGGAGAACAGATCGAGAAGAGAGAGAAGGAGGAGAGGTGAGAGGCTGATGAGTGAAAATGGGGTAGAGTTAAGGCATATATAGGGGGACTTTTTTTAAAATGTAATGCCACCGGTTTGGCAAACCGGTGGGAATATTGGTTTTTCTCACTGGTTCAAATTGAACCAGTGGCAAAAACCTCCCCTTAAAATCCCGCCAATTTTTCCCCATATTAAAAACCGGTGGCCTTAGGGTGGTGTCAATCTACTTATTTCACCTAGTGCCTATACAAATTATAGGATGCTAAAGGACAACTCAGTGAAGTTGTCAGAATGCTTATGCAATTATTGCTTCAAAAGTTGTGTAAAGGATTAAAATAAAAGGTGATGCGCTGCAAAAGCTATAGCTTTTGATCCGTGCAATGAACGCTTCAAAGCTGTCTAAAGGACTAAAATAAAACCCTTCCAAAAAAAAAGGACTAAAATATAAGGCAGTACGCTGCTGCGCTGCACAAGCTATAGCTTTCGATTAGAAGTTTCACCAATACATGTCTTTCTTGTACATTATCAGTATTCAGATTTTAGCTCGAATTACAAACATTTACCTCTTAATCGCCACACTCCAACAACAACATTAGCAAGGACACCAACAGCAGCTTTAGCAAATGGGGGAGTTTTAGCTAGCGATATCCTGGTAGCTGTGGTTTATCATCCTCCGTATGACCATTTGTACCTACAGAAAAAAACCATATACTTCAACTCATAAACAATCATACTAATCAGTTATACATGTGCTATCACATAAAATTTTCCATACAAACATCATATTAATAGGACAAATTTTAATAGAAATAAAATAAAGAAAAGTGAACAGGAAAAAAAAAAGGTTTTCAAAATATTAATCCTAGCAATTTGATTCTAATCAATTTAGACTCAAAAAATAGTAGAGCATGAAATTTTAGTGCTGAGCAAGGCTATGATAAACAGGAGGAAATAACAAATCAGAAAATGATGAAAAGACCATATAATGCAAGATACCAGATTTAAAATTTCCACAAACTACTCCCCAAATTGATGCATGCCGTGTAACAGGTTTTGTAAGTTAGATATGAATCTTCCATTTGTTTTGTAGCAATAGAACTATATACCATTAAGTTCAGGTAATTATTAACTAATTACTCATATATACACATAAAATAAACTTCCAGTAATTGCTCAAATCAATGAATCCTACTTCATACTCCAGATTACATTACTTTGCACTAAAATAAACACAAAACACTATTAAGCTTTGACGATAAAAGTGGAAAGGCAGGGAGTAGTATATTGGGACAGCATCTCCTTAAAGGGTATGTTATTGTAGCAATAAAGTCAAGCTTGCTGATATGTAAAGCCTCACATATTAAGTAGTCCATAGAGAGGCAGAGAAAAATTGACATATAATACAATAAAAATCGAAGTTTTTTTCAGGTAATCTTACCAGCCAAATTCATCAAAGCAACTTCTGCACAACATTGTTGGGCTTCCCTTCTGGTTATGTTAGTTCCTTCACCAATCTTCTCTCCAATAATATTATCCTACAAAGTGATTGAGTAATTAAAGTTAAAACAAGATTCATCAGGTGAAAAGAATGAACTGTCATCCATTAAATTGAGAGAAAACACCAAAATTCAGACAACATATTGTAGGCGTCGTTCGAATTACGCCTACGTTAAAGCATGTTGTGAATATGCTTGGCACTCATAATACGATTAAGGACAAGGAAAGTAAGGAAGCGCCAACAAGTTTTTAAGGAACTTGAAAACCGTTCACGGATCATTTAAGGCAACCACGAATAAGGGACATCGATAGACAATAACGATTGACCCGTGGAGGTTACACCCCATTCATAATCCATGAGATTACTAACTCCATATGGTTCGATACCACGAAAGGAGGATCGGAGATGATAAAACGAAGTGAGTCATGGGGTCACATTCGCCCGTATCGGCCTCTACTCGATTCTTAAAGTGAAAAATGATTCCTGCTGTTTTGGGTATTTTTGTCCCTCGGGAGAGTTACGTCACAAAGTCTAGTCCGCGCGTGAGCTGTACCTGGAAAACAATGGAGACTCTGGGAGGTTGGAGCTCCGCCTCCGACAATCAAGTTAGTAACTTGAATAGGAGTAAAAAGATGCGGAAATTTAGGTAGGGATTTGCTCGGATTTCAAGCTCAAGATGTCTCTATCAAAGAGTAAATGTGCAATAAATGGAAAAACGTGCCTCCAATTGGAGGAAATCTCCCTATTTATAGGGTCCTCGGGAATTGTGCCCCTTATTAGGTCATCAAGCCCTAATCATTGGTGGGCTGCATCGCATTGCGGCTTTCTCGGGATTTGGGCCATGAAGGCCGCCTTTTTTCCCATTCCTTTGGGATGACACGTGTCAAACAGGGGTTGGTCTAGTTAGGACTAACCCTAAGGTGACACGTGTCACCATATGATTGGACCACGTGTCAGGGTAAAATTACCCCAAACATTTGCCCCTCACAGATTTGACGTGGCATGTGTGACGGGTGTCACTCTTCCATTGGGGGGTGATCTTACCGCCATTTTTTTTACTGTTCACCTTCTGCGGAAATTACGGAGGTACCCCTGAATTTACCCCCTATATGTAGCCGTTTATCCTCATTATTTTGTACGTTTACAAAAAATTTTAAGAGAGATAAAATTAGAGAGAGAGAGTCTGCTTTCACGTCTGTGTCAAGCGCAAGCAATCAAGCTCATTTCCGCCTACCCCAGCCGATTCCGCCTTACCTTCAGATATCAATTCTAAAGGTACCGCCTCTATCTATCTCAGCTCTTTTCATTTTTTTCCCGCTTGTATATATTCTTTGCAATAAATGGATGCATCACCAACACACACGGCACAGCCTAGGTTAGAGTCCAGTCGGTCTCCTGGTGACGAGGGGAAAACTAGGTCGTTATCTAATCTTCCCTCGGTCAAACTAAATTTATAAACACTTAACAAACCTAAATATGAGTATAGAGGCAAGTCAAGGGTCAAACTCAAAGGAACGGTAATGTTCAAGCACTTTCAATTATGCGCCTAAGCTAGGTCGAAATCAAAGGGTAAAGGGAGAATACTAGCAACTAGCAAAACAGGTAACTAAAGAAATAAAACACTAGGAACGGGGATCAACATGTAATCATGTCAATTGCAACAACTTGGAAAGATCAAGTCAATCAAAGGTTGTGAAGACTAATGATAAGAGCAATCAATTGGAATCAAAGAGCTATCTCCTAATTGTTAAGCTAGGGTTCACTATGAATAATAAACTAAGATAATCACAATCAAAACCAATCGATAATTGCAATTACTAAATCAATTGTTCGTGTCATTAGCAATTACAATGCAATCTAGCATAATTCTCGAGGCCTAATTGAATTACACACATGCAAACCTTAACTAATCACTTTAATCTCAACAATCAGTCAACACAATTTCCAAATTAATCACAATTAATCAACCATACAAGTTTCACCCAATTCCTAGCCAAACAACTATTCAAGAATCATCATCTATCAACTAACAGCTATGGAAATCAAGAATCAACAAAATACCAAGAACAATTACAATAATCAAGCATTAAACATCAAAATTAAACCAAACAAACATGAAATTAAACAAATCAATAAGGTGAGATAGAGTTAAGAATGCTCATTGATAATAGAGAAGATCTTGAACACAATTGTCACCCTTGTATCTTCAATCTCTCAATCACCATTGAAATCCTTCACTTTCTCTCTCTAAAACTACTCCTAATCTAGTCTAATCTAGAGAGAGAAGCTCTCAACCTAAGAGAGAAAACTATTCTAAAAACTAAGAATTACATGAATGAATGATAATAAACACCCCCAAAAACAATCTATAAATAAAAGGAGAAAAGAAGCTTAAAATCGTAAAAGACCCAGAAGCCTGCGCCCTCGGAGAAATCGGCCGCTCCTGCGGACACCCCGGAAGCCGCGCCCGTGGGGAGCCCGCGGCCAGCCCGCGGAGAGTTACTGTCCAAAATCGGCAGAAATGGGTTGCGGCAGATTTGCAAGCCAACTTTGGAAGGATGTAAATCACGATATAGGAATCTTATGAAAGCGTTCAATCTATCATTGGAAAGATCTTCAAGTCTAGTTTCCAACCCAACTTGAATCACCTCAATCCAATCTGTAGAACTCGAGATATGGCCGAAACAATGCACAAAGGTTCTTTTTTATACTTTGTAAGCCTTCATTTTCCTTTGTTTCTTGGATTGGCTTGACTTGCGTGCTTGGCTTCCCTAACTTGGCTCTGTTAAATTCCTTGAATGCACTTGAGCTCCCTCCTTGATGATTAAATCCCGGGAAGCTCGACACACCTACAAAACAAGTCAAACAAACGGAGAAGCGAGGGAAAAAGCCGAGAAATGAATAAAATAATAAGAAAACCACTAAAAGCACGCATTTCTCTAAACTAACACACAAACACGCAAATCAAGCATTATTCCCTAAAAACATGACATAAACGACTAAAAAAGAGCATAGAAATATAAAGAAAAATAGCCTAAAGGTGCCATAAATGGCACGGATCACCTGGTACGGCTGAGTCTAGGATTGGGAGTGCTGCCTTGGGGTGTTGGGACCACCCTTATGCTTGGAATCCGACCGACTATGTGTCTGTGCAGGAACAATGGCTCGAACAATGCAGACGACCGTAGATCCCAACTATAGGATCGAGGGCTTAGACGGGCAACCGCCTGAGGGGGAGATGTTAGGTAGGGAAAACCCGACGGTTGTTGAGAGGTCTCCTTCGGGTGCCCCTTCAACCCCTGGAGATTCTTTTCTTGATGAGTGCGACCAGGGAGACGGTGAGGAGGCCGTCTCTATGCCCTCCTCGCAAGATGAGGAGTCATCTAGAGAAAGCTCCGCCTCCAGCTCCGAGAGCAGTGACGAACCTATGTCACCGCTTGAGGATAGTGAGGTGGATGAGAGGAAAAAATGGAGTGAGAAGGATGACCCCTTCCAGATCCACGTCTATGCCAAAGATAGGGCAAACATGGACAAAGACTTAAAGAATTTCAAGCTCATGTGCCCCCTAACCGGTAATTATAGCATCCGGGTACCGCCTGCAGAGGGCACCGTCTCTTGGAAAGATGACGAGAGGAACGCCAATGCCTACTTTGGTTGTTATGAGGCGGCGCTCCTAGCTAGGCTAAGATTTCCACTTCACGAGGCGGTGAAGGCAATCCTAAGAGGCTATGGCCTGGGAGTCTGGCAACTTACCCTCAATTCTTGGGCTAACATTCTGAGGTATGTTGCCATCTGTGAGTTCCAGGGGCTGCATCCTAGCTAGGAGGCCTTTGCCCATATGCATTACTTGAGTCGCAACCCAGGCAGCTAGAGGGCGTGGTATACATTGACCACCCTCCCTCATTACATGATGACTTTGGACAAGGTGTCCAAATTCGACGGCTGGAAGCACCGCTTCTACTTGTTGTCTACACCTAGCCGGCGAGAAATTTTGAACTGCGCCGGTATAGTAAGAAGCCCGACCTTCTAGGCCGAAAGTGTTGTCTTCCCCGGATTTCGGATAAGGACTACGAAAAAATAATTGAGACCAACTTTTTTGGTCTTGAGAATGCTACCCTGTCTATCGGGAAAACAATAAAGGTTCCAAAGAACTGGATTCCAAAAAGCGTCTGGTTCAGAGACGAGGCCTTTTTATCCGCCTGCAGGCTCAGCACAATGTTTACCAAACCTATGCGCCTGACCTTAAGACCGTCTGGGGTATTTCCATGTCAAATTGGCAATTATTGATATTCTTGCTCTTTATTGCAAAAGAAGCTTTAGCCATGCTCCCAGACGAGAAAATACCCAAGCAATCCTCCGCCGCCATCTGCAGAGACATTGCGGAAAAGCAGGCGGCTGCTATCAGGGCCAAGGTAAGACGCCTGACCCCCTTTTTTACTTTAACTTTGCAAGTTTCATTTCCGGATGCATGACTAAATTGTATCCGCTTTGCAGGGAGGAGAAATCCCAAAAACGTTTGAGAAGTCTCTCAAACGGGCTAGGGATGACTCCGCCTCTACCCCCTCAAAAAATAAGAAGTCTGGCTCCTCTTTGACTCCTGGAGCCAAAGCCGGGAAGAATCAAATGCGCATAGGGGGGAAGATGCAGGAGGTAGACGGCGACTTTGGCCTTGACCTCGTCAACCCCTTATCCGTTGACGGAGGGGTTATAGCGCCTGCAGGTGGCTCTCGCCACGCCGCCTCTAAAGGTAAGGCTAACCCATTTGAGTCCCCTCCTGAGTTAGGGTGGCCTTTGCGAGTGAAATCCCACTCCCAACAAACTTCTTCCTCAGATGGTCGGCAACAGATTGGTGCCGCCTGTATTTCGCACTCATCAAATGTTGATTGTGGTGCAGATGTCTCTCCCCGCTGGCCAGACGTCCAGAAGCATGCCAATGACATGCTTGACGCCGTCCGGAAGAGGGATAAAGACAACATCCCTAAGATAGAGAAGTTCAATCTGGAACGCATTCTATCCCTGCTGGCTGAGGTGAGGTGTAAAGAAAGTAAAGGAAATAAAATTCAAGTATTAATCCGCCTGCAGATCTAAACTGATTCGTTCTATGTAGGCTCTTTTTTGGGTAGACGATCTCAAACGTCCATACTCCCGTAAGCGGGAAGAGGTAAAGAGATCCAACAAATCAGCCAGAGACGCTGAAAACGTTGCTCTATACTCTTGTACAATAAATGAACTTGAGACTAAAACCACAGTGATGACGCAAGCGTCAAAGATTGAGCAGCTCGAGAAGGACCTGGAGGTGTTCAAGCAGAAAGCTGGGGATGCTGAGACGGCGCTAAAAAAAGCTCAAGAGGAGCTTAACAAGGCTAAGACGGAGCTTGACTCTCTCAAGGGGTTCTCCCAAGAGAACAGCGACCTCAAGGCCAAGGTCAAGGAGCTAGAGGAGGCGGCTGCCCAGGCGCAGTTGAACTTTAAGGCAACCTTGGAGGCGGAACAAGAGCGTCGGGTTGCCGAGAGTGAGGCTGATAACGTCGCCCGGATGAAGATTGCCTGAAACGCCTTGTATCCAAACAAGGAGTACGGCGTCTGGGCACTGGCTCACAAATACGCTGAAGAGGTTGTATTTTTTAGGGAGAAAGGCGATCCAGAGCCGGAGTCGTTTGAAGCATGGGCGCACGCTGAGCTGCCGGAACCTGGTCGCCCTATCCCGCGTCAAGCACATGAGTTTCTTTCTAACGAGGAAGATGAATAAGATGGAGGGGACGATAACCAGGTGGACCCGTCTGCAGCTCAACAATGAATTTCTACGGCAGTATGCCATTTTATTTTTTCTGTTTCAGCGGTTGTATGCCAGATTACTTTCTTTCCGGCCTGCATGCCGAGTATATGTTGTTTTTACCGGCTGAGGAGTCGAGTTAATTAACAATTTACATCACTTTCCCGGACGAGGTCTGGTTAACAATGTTCTACCACACCCGTTTTGTTGGGTAGTTTTTTAATGAATGCGTCGACTGAGTCGGTTTTGATCACTATGCTCTTGAATTTTGCATTTTTAATTTTTGCAAGTGTGCTTGAAATTTTTTGCTTTTACCTAACTTATGAAAAGCATGCGACAATTGATAATCCGGCTGCTCTTGCCCCTAGGCGGATGTGTGGTTGGTTTCACCTTTAAATCGATTGATTGGCTTGGAAACGTTTGATGCTTTAAAGAGCATGATATGTTTGCAAGTCAATCAATCACAACAGTGATTGCCCCAAACCAAGTACACAACTGCTCATATGACAGGCTTCCAGGAAAAAGGCCGATCAGCCCCTCAAGCGCTGAGGATCAGACGGAAAAAGGCCGTCTGGGTATCAGACAAAAGGCAAAGGGCCGCCTGTACTGTCATAAGACAGGAGGCAAATGGCCGCCTGAGGGGTTTGCAATCCAATTATGCTTTCCAGCCTTGGGAAAACGTATAGTTTCGAAGGGTAATTCAAATTACTTAGGTCAGGCGGCAATGAGTTGAACCATACCGCCTGTATGTATAGGTGCACTTTTTGGTAGTGCTTGTGATGATTGCACCCGGGGGGTGTTACCGGTCGCCTTATCACTCATTGGAGTAGACGAAATTCGAATAACCATCCGACCATCGACCTCATGTCCTTTTGACGTTTGTGTAGCCGTTGCACAACCCTTGTTGCCTCGGTGGGGGGGGGGGATTGGTGAAACTTTGGAATGAAAAGCTTATGAACTTCGGTCGGTCACCGACTGATGTCTGGGGACATCCGGTATTTCGAAAACTTAATCGTTCTTTTAACTTTTTTGGTCAAACGGCTATGAGTTAACCAATTTGGTCGTTCAAACTTTGTCGTCTGCATAAGTACGCAGAGCAAACAGGTAGGCTGCCCTCTGCGACGATCGCACCCGGAGGGGTGTCGCCGGACGCCTTTGTCCATGTTGGGACAAGAAATTTTATAAAACAAACAACCATCCAGCCATTGGCCTCTTGTCTAGGTAGAGGCCGGTTGTATAGCCACTAAGCGGTTTTGTGCCAAGTTTAGTTATCTGGCCAATGGCCTCATGTAAAATGAACGTTGAATTGTCTACTAAGTTTCAAACTTAGAGAGTTCAATAATTGGGCCATCTGTGAATTTCGCTGACGGCCTCAAAGCTTGAAAAAGGGGAAAGAAAATTGAAAACAAAAAGCGATTTCTCATTAATAAACTTTTTGCTTACAAAATTTTACAACTCAAAAGTAGTACTTTTTCAAATTGTCACATTCTAAGTCCTAGGCAAGCGCCTGCTGTCTGGCGGTAGGTGTCGTTTCTAACTTCCTCATAGATCCGATAGGGGCCTTCCCAATTTGGAGTCAGCTTTCCTAGTTCATTGGCCCTACCGGTTGCCTCCATTTACCGTAATACGAAGTCGCCAACTTTCAAAGGGCGCTTGTGCACTTTCTTGTTGTAGGCTCTTGTCATTCTCAGACGGTATATCTCATGATGCAAGACGGCATTGTCCCTGCATTCTGGGAGAGAGTCCAATGCCAGACGCATGGCCTACCAATTTGCCTCTTCATCATAAACCATTACTCTGAGGGTAGGCTTGTAATGTTCGATGGGCAAGATGGCTTGAGCACCGTAAACCATGAGAAATGGGGTTTCACCGGTTGCCTCTTTGGCTGTTGTCCGGATTGCCCATAGGTTATCAATCAACTCTTCTGCCCATAAACCACCGGCCCTTTCAATTTTCTTTTTTATGCCGTCTGAGATGAGTTTGTTAAAGGCTTCAACCTGGCCGTTTGCTTGGGGTCGGCTGACTGATGCAAAATAGTTAGAGATCCCTCGATCCCCAACCAAGTCTTGAGCTGAGGCGTCTCAAACTGAGGGCCATTATCAAACACCATAGACATAGGTACTCCAAACCGAGTGATGATGTTCTTCCAAATGAAAGAGATGACATCCTTTGTCTTGATGTTCCTGACCGCCTCCGCCTCCACCCATTTAGTGATGTAATCCACAGCCACTAGAATGTAATGTTTTCCGCCTAGCGCAGGCGTATAAGGACTTAAAATGCCAATGCCCCATTCTACAAACGGGACTTGGCTGAGGATGGCCGTCAGATTAGTAGTCGGGCGGTGAATAAGTTTGCCAAATTTCTAACATTTGTCACATTTCTTCACCAGCTCTTTGGCTTCTGCCTCAAGGGTAGGCCAAGAGTAGTGTCACCTGGCTCTAACGGTTAGGGATCTGCCGCCTATGTGGGAGGCGCAGTACCCCGCATGCAACTCTTCGAGAACTTCCTTCCCCTTTTCTAGGGTAACACATTTCAGAAGAGGCTTCAAAAACCCCGCCTTGAAGAGTTCTCCGTTTCTCATCTCGAAGTTTGTCGCTTTCTTTTTCATGATGGCTGCCTCCTGTGGCAAATCAGGGAGCATGCCATCTTTCAAGTAAGCTCGGTTGCCATCCATCCGGGAAAAGCTTCGGTCCAGAATTCCAATGGGGCCTTCATATATGTTTCTTTTTTCCAAAACTTCCCAAAAGACTGACCGAGGCGTATCACAACAGGCGAAAGATGCTAATTTGGACAAGGCATCCGCTTGGTTGTTATCGGACCTGGGCACTTGGCTAAGAGTGAACCCTTCGAGTGTCCCAGCCTCTTCTTTAACTGCCTGAAGATAATTGATCATTGTCGGATGGGTAGCCTCATATGTACCTTCGTACTAGCTAACGACCAAATGAGAATCAGAGTAGGCGTCAACTTTGGTTGCCCCTGCTGCCTTACACATGCGGATTCCAGCTAGTAGGGCTTTGTACTCCGCCTCATTGTTTGAGGCCTCAAATTTGAACCGTAGTGCATACTCATATTTGTCTCCTTCTGGAAATTCATAGATTATGCCTGCACCACAGTCGTTCTTTGTTGAGCTCCCATCTACATACACTTTCCAAACCTGATCAAGATTATCCGGAGCCACCGACGGGTCATTTCAAAAATGAAGTCGGCAAACGCCTGACCTTTCACTGCCTTTCTTGGTTCTAAAGTGATTTCAAGACTTTGCATTTCTATAGCCCATTTAAGCATTCTTCCGAATGACTCCAAGGTAGACATTGGCCGTTTGAGTGGCTGGTCGGTGTATATCAACACCGGATGTGCCAGAAAATAAGGCTTCAACTTCTTGAATTCCATATACAAAGCAAGGCCAAAATTTTCAACCATGGGGTACCGGAGTTCAGCATTTTTGAGTACGTGGCTAATGAAATAGACCAGGAGCTGGACGCCGTCCCTTTCTGATAAGGGAATAAACCCGCGTCGTCAATTGTCTATCCCTAGATCAAATACAATTTATACAACCTAAACAAACCTAATACGAGTATAAGGTGAGCATAGGGGTCGAACCACAGAGAACGAATAAACACCACCAAATGTAATCGACAATTAAGCTAGTCCGGAATAGGAGATAAATAAACTAAAGTCTAAAAATGCTTAAACAAGAAATAAAACATTAAGGGTTCGTTTGGCATCGCTGTGGTTTTCTTTTTTTAGTTTTTTGTTTTTCAAAATCATATGATATATGTAATATAATGAATCAAAAATTAGTCAAATTTATTAAGAACATGATAATTTTGAAAACTGACAACAGAAAAGTGGAAACACCTTTTTCTTGTTTCTTGTTTTTGGTTTTTTGTTTTCAAAAAAATCTGAAAACTGAAAATAAAAAACGATGCCAAACAAGCCCCAAGGGAAATGATTTAGGTATATCATTCACTTGAACATAAACAAAGGCATAGAAATTGAATTAATTATGAACTAAAGATGCATGAATATCGAAGTAAAGGATCCAATCTAGTCGCCTTCCGGGGTCAATTGGCTTCTCCTAACATAGCCTCTATGTTTCCACATTAGAACCATATACTAGGAGGTACTATTAAATAACAATCGATAATAATGAACCTTAGCTAAGTCAACTTCCGTTCCTTGTTAGCAAAGATTCACCTTTAATCACCCAACAATGTGCACTTGCAAGAAGATTAAAGAATATCAAGCATATAAAGACTTTAATCACAAATAAATCAATTCTAAACTCAAGAACATGCTCAAGATCCAACTACACCACAACCATCCCCTTAATGGGGAAATTACTCACTAATCATGCTAATAACAAGATTAATTAATAAATAATCAAGAATAAACATGATTAACAAGCAATACCAACAACTAAAATAATAATCAAAATAAAGCAAATAAAAATAGAGGAGAGAGAGTTAGAGATTCTCATTGATTGAAGATGAAAGTCTATAGAAAAGATGATCAATTTCGTCTTCAATATCCAAGTTCATTAATGGTGAAACCCTCACTTTCTCTCTCTAAACTACCCTAATCCTAACCTAAACCTAGAGAGAGAAGCTCTCCTAAAACTAATTAGAGAATATAATAGATGGTAATTGAATCCCCTAACTACCCAAAAATGGGTATTTATACTAAGCTAAGAATACTAAGTAAAAGAAAAGAAAAGAAATTAAAAAGGAAAAATAAAATAAGAAAACTATATATAAAAATAAAAGAAAGAAATAAGAAAAAGGGAGAAGAAAAGAAATAAAATTAAAAGAAAAAGAAAAAATTAAAACCCACCAATCCCACCAAAACAATCCGCCCCTACTTTTTTTTCTTCGAAATTGGCTGCTCTAAAATAGTGTTTTAATCCCATGCTTTGCATCTCACCAAAGAAAACTAACAACCATCATCATCAAATCACTACCGCTCATCATCATTGAAAATCGGCATCAAGCCAACACCAGCGTTCGATCCTCATTAAAAGCCACGTGAGAAGCTCGTGCTACGGTTCAAAATGAACCTAAAAGAGCGCGCCCGCGTAAGACTAGGCCGCGCCCGCGGTGGTTTGAGCCGCGCCATCTCCTATACATCTCCTCGGCATCTACCGATAATTGGATAAGGGGTGGAAGGACAGGGTCGCGCCCGCGGCAGAAGAAGACGCGCCCGCGGCGGCCTGGGTAGCTGCAGTTGCGAATTTGGGCTAATTGATTGTGGTGGCTGCTGCTCTGAGTTGCGGTGGTGTTGGTGCGCTGCTTTGATGGTCAGGTGAATTGCGATGGTTGGTAGATGTGGAGGTTGTGGTGGTTGTAGCTCGTGTTGGTGAGGGAGGTACAGGGGCTGTTGCGAGGTGAGGGTGGACGGAGGAGGTGTGAGTTGGGTGGCTGATGGCGGTGATGTGCGTGCGATTGGTGGGCTGATTTGGTTGGTAGTTTCTGGCTGGTGAGTGGTGTTGCGGATTGGTGGAAGGAGGCAGTAGTCGCTTGATGTTGGGTGGCAATTAAAAAGCTTTGACTTGGACCTTGAACTCGAGCCTACACACAAACAAACCCGAGGATAAAAGTGTGAAATCAAGACAAATAAAATAAAATAAATAAAATAAAATAGAAAAAGAGAAGTAACACTAAACTATTAAAAATCAATAAAAGTAAAATAGAAATAAGAGAAATAAAATTAAAAATAATAAAGACATAAAACTATACAAGTAAATAAAATAAACTTAAAACTAATTAAAACTGTGAAAGTAACAAAGAAAAGGAACGAAATAAAATAAAACGAAAGCAAATAAAATATGAAAATAAACTAGAAACTAATTAAATAAAGAAATTAAATTAAAACATACTAAAACTAAGAAATAAACTAGAAACTTTATTAAAAGAAAATAAGAGAATAAAAGGGAAAATAAACACGAAAATGACTCTAAAACTACTCCCTAAGAATGACATAAATGTCACTCATCAAATTCCCCCAAGCTAAACCTTTGCTCGTCCTCGAGCAAAGCTAAGGCAAAAGAGAACAAGATGGAGTTATTGAAAGCAAAAGAAACAAAATAGAAACAAAGAGAAAGAATGTACACTAACTCACTGTCGTAGGAATCACGGATGCATTTAGCGTATGCATCAAGCCCTTTTAACCCCCATGTCGCCAAAGAGGACGAGTAAGCTCTCGGGAGGGTTTCCTAAGAGGTTTAACCCATAACTCTCGACAAAAACCAAGGCAAGGTGACAAATGGAAAAAGAGAAGAAACATGAAAAGAGAAAACAAACACAAGCTCATGTATGGACAAAAGATAGGGACAAGTACTAATGAATGCAAACCTTTCTAAATGGACAGATGCATGCACGTTCCAAGATGTCAATGGTTGATTGAAACATAACACATGCTAAGCATAGAGAACTACTTAGGACTCAATCCACCCTAGCCCCAACCAATCGGGCCACGTTCTCTCCACTAGCTTCAGATCAACCCTTAAGCTAGCTTCTCAAGATTCCACGAAGGAACCGGAAAAAGATAAAGAAATGAAAAACTTTGAGAAGGTAATCCCGACGTCTCAACTATGCATACTCTTTCCATAGGTTTGAATTCTATCTCCCTCCACCGTTCTTTTGACCTAACCCACTAGAGTCTAAGGGTCCTTTTATTGGTAGTAACGTAAGGCTAAGGGTTAAGGCGGGGTAAAAATTTGAAATTTGGTGAAATTTCCTAAGTGAAGCAAAAAGTGCGGCCGGCACTAAAAAACAACTCAAGAAGTCATTAAATATCAAACAAAAATACCAATAATGCCACTCCCCCAAGCTTATTCGACACCAACACACAATATATACAAAATGAAGGAATGATCCCCCCAAGCTTGAACAAAGCATTTTCTACAATGCTTAAACTAAGGAAGAAAACGAAACCATCAAAAATATTTTTATTATTTTTGTTTCTTTTCCAATTTTTTTAATTTTTTTTTTAATTTTTTTTAGAGATTTTATTCGTTGTCCTTGCCTTTTTAACTATGGATGGCTTTTTCTTGCAACATCATTTGATTTTCTTGAATTGCATCTTTCTTTTGAAACTCAACTCTAACCAAATCTCAAAGTGCTTCTTGTTTATGATCAATATTCTCAAAACTCAAACCTCACATGCCAATGCTTCACTAACTAAAAGGTTGGTAAACATAGGCCACTAGGTTTGTAACGCGGTTTAAACAAGAGCGGGAAACATAAGGCTGGAGATAAATAAACTAAAATCTAAAGATGCTAAAACAAGAAATAAAACATTAAGGGAAATGATTTAGGTATAGCATTCACTTGAACATAAACAAAGGCATAGAAATTGAATTAATTATGAACTTAACATGCATGAATATCGAAGTAAAGGATCCAATCTAGTCGCCTTCCGGGGTCAATTGGCTTCTCCTAACATAGCCTCTATGTTTCCACATTAGAACCATATACTAGGAGGTACTATTAAATAACAATCGATAATAATGAACCTTAGCTAAGTCAACTTCCGTTCCTTGTTAGCAAAGATTCACCTTTAATCACCCAACAATGTACACTTGCAAGAAGATTAAAGAATATCAAGCATATAGAGACTTTAATCACAAATAAATCAATTCTAAACCCTAGAACATGCTCAAGATCCAACTACACCACAACCATCCCCTTAATGGGGAAATTACTCACTAATCATGCTAATAACAAGATTAATTAACAAATAATCAAGAATAAACATGATTAACAAGCAATACCAACAACTAAAATAATAATCAAAATAAAGCAAAGATAGAGGAGAGAGAGTTAGAGATTCTCATTGATTGAAGAAGAAAGTCTATAGAAAAGATGATCGATTTCTTCTTCAATATCCAAGTTCATCAATGGTGAAACCCTCACTTTCTCTCTCTAAACTACCCTAATCCTAACCTAAACCTAGAGAGAGAAGCTCTCCTAAAACTAATTAGAGAATAGAATAGATGGTAATTGAACCCACCAATCCCACCAAAACAATCAGCCCCTACTTCTTCTTCTTCGAAATTGGCTGCTATAAAATGGGGTTTTAATCCCATGCTTCGCATCTCACCAAAGCAAACTAACAACCATCATCATCAAATCACTACCGCTCATCATCATTGAAAATCGGCATCAAGCCAACACCACCGTTCGATCCTCATTAAAAGCCACGTGAGAAGCTCGTGCTACGGTTCAAAATGAACCCAGAAGAGCGCGCCCGCGGAAGACTAGGCCGCGCCCGTGGTGGTTTGAGCCGCGCCATCTCCTAGACATCTCCTCGGCATCTACCGAAAATTGGATAAGGGGTGGAAGGACAGGGCCGCGCCCGCAGCAGAAGAAGACGCGTCTGCGGCGGCCTGGGTAGCTGCAGTTGTGAATTTGGGCCAATTGATTGCGGTGGCTGCTGCTCTGAGTTGCGGTGGTGTTGGTGCGCTGCTGCGATGGTCAGGTGAATTGCGATGGTTAGTAGATGTGGAGGTTGTGGTGGTTGCAGCTCGTGTTGGTGAGGGAGGTACAGGGGCTGTTGCGAGATGAGGGTGGACGGAGGAGGTGTGAGTTGGGTGGCTGAAATTGAGTGGCTGATGGTGGTGATGTGCGTGTGATTGGTGGGCTGATTTATATAGACAATTAAAAGACATAAATAACAAAAATTAATAGTAAAAACAGAGAGTGTTAAACACACATATTGCCGTGGAAATATTCATACCACATCATTAGCAGAATAGAAGTAGAAAAACCCAAATCAATTCAACATCATTATTCTAAAATTAGGAAAGTTAAGGGGAAGATGAGAATGGAACCAAATTACCTTAGCAAGCCGTTAGGGGAAAATGAAACCATAGAGGCTGTGGCAGTAGATGATAGAGGTGTTGGCAATAATGGCAGCAGGTCTGCCACAACACGGAGATTCAGAATACAAAATATTTTTAATGAACATAAAAGAACCAGTTCAAATGATACATTAGCTATGTTTTTATCTCAGATAATAAACAAATCATACCTTCTGGCTATCTATACCCTCATCCAGATCAAGGTGTGGCACTAAAGTTGCATAATAAAAAATATAGGGAAATGGTTGAGTCACATAATCTATAAAAGTGGGAAGTGGGATTTTCAGATGATCAGTAAAAGTACAGCTAATATGATTTCATAACACTCTACAGTTTGTGCATATTTGACACACACCAAATTGAAGTTAAATCTAACAATCTAAAGCTATACACAACTAATCATCAGTAAACAATAGAATGAAGAGAGAGATTAGAAATTACATCAAACACCAATATTTGTTTGATCGAGAAGAACAACATCAGATTGCTTTGCTGCTGCAAGGGTCTCTTCTAGCAATGGAATTCAATGTTCTGGAGGCTCTCTTCTAGCTTTCTTATGGATTCCTCTTTGGATTTGAATTCTTGCCTCGCTTTGTCAAGCTGGTGCATTGTATTGAAGGCACAGTTGGGAACATGTCAAAATTTTCTTCAATAGACAAAAATGTTATAAAAGCACAAAAAAAAAACACGAGGCTACCAACATCTTTGTTTTTTGAAGCTCGCTTGTATCAGTCTGCCATTTTTCTAGGGGAAAGTTCAACCCCACGAACTCGATTGAAAAAATTTAGTGAGCTCAAAGTCTCACCCAAGTCCTGCTCTGATGGGCTAATTTGTAAAAACATTAATGTCTCAGAATCACCTCCTGCAAAATACATAGAGCAGAATGCAAAATGTGAGCAATATCAAGAACAACCTTTATAAAATTACTCCAAATGAAATTTCTAAACAAAGTCAGTTATTTCAATGAAAATTAGATATATTGAATTGACTTTTAAAGGCAGGAATATTGAGATAATTTACATGGTTGCTACGTACTCCTACCATCAATTATTTCTAAGTACATGCATTATTAGATTTTTTTTAAGATTTTCATAGGATAATCTCTTAATAATTAATAAACTAAATTAAGTTGGATTAATTAAAGTTAAAAATACATTAGTATGGACAAACGATAACCTGTAGGCAATTTCCTCGTTTATGTTCGTGAATTGAACCATTCATCAGTCAACAACTCATCACCCTTTATGAAACATGGATCGGAGTAAGACAAATAGACAATATGGTTGACAAAGTCAATCTGCTGAACTCATGTATGATTGAATGTAACAACTGATCAAGGTCTAACTTTAAAAACTAATATTTCTAATTTTTGATAAAAGCTACCTTCAACACTAAACAGCCAAAACGAAATTTGTAAATGTTTTAAAATGTTAATTTTGTAAGTGTAAAATTAGAAATAATCATGGTCGACATTACATATTGTCCTCCTCACCTTTTCTCTTTTCCTCTATCCCTTCCTCACTCCTTCATACCTTCTCTTTGCCTTGCATGACATTCTTGCCATCTCTCTTCCCCTATTTTATTTTGTCATCCTCACCTTTTCTCTTTTCCTCTATCCCCTCCTCACTCCTACTTCCTCATGTCCTCACTCTATCATACCTTCTCTCTACCTTACATGACATTCTTAGCCATCTATGGTTTGAATTGTGACAAATTTTACATAAATTAGAACACGTATTTTTCTGGTAGCCTACAAAACAATTATAGACTATAATTCATGCCCACTTTTTGGTAGCTCAAAAGAATGCTTCCGTGTTATGTCCATAATCCACTCTTTGCAAAATTCTACCCAAGATCATCTTTACTCAAAATATTTCATAGTTTGCATGTCACGGTAATAGACTATAGACAAATAATAGTGAAAGTTTAAAGTTAGACTTTTACCAGGATAATGAAGCATTTGTGAATTAAGATATTTATATATCATTTTTCTTTAACAAAAGCCTCAAGCATGCTTTATAAACCTCTTTAGATAGTCTTTTTTCTACAAATTCAGTTGTTCTAATGTCTAAAAATTGAACTAAATTCAAAATACCTTAGAATCCTTACTGATAATAGCAAGCACGATCTAAATCATTTAGGACTTAAAATAGTTCCTTCAACCTCCTACTCAAGTGACTCCAGCAGTCAAGCCCACCCAATCCCAATCAAAAACCTACCTGCTGCCAATGTATGCAATAACCCCAAAATTGCACTTGCATTGTATAATATTTTTCTTCCTCCTCCGTATATTGGTGTTTGTACTATTTAACCTGAATCTCTTGATTCCCAATTCGCTTCCAAAAAAATAAAAATAAAAAATTAATTACAAACTAACAAAGAAGAATCAATTCAAATTATTCTGAAAAAAATAATACTGAAATTAGAGGTCGATTTTAGTTTCGAGGACGGCTAGTTTTGCAAACATTATCTTCATTTATAGTAATCATCAATTACAATTTCAATTGGGGTTTAGAACAACCAAAAAAGTAATTGTTCATATCATCTTGATTCACAAATTCACATCTTATGCTTCTCAAGAGCCCCAATAAAGGCTATGGTGGAGTATTTGCTGCTCTAAGTATATCCCTGCAATATTGACTCTTCCGTTTAGCTAATTCTAAAAAATGAAATATGTACATCAGATAAGTTTTTCATTACAATTAGCCTTGCAGAACAAATAGCGTTAATAAAATAAAAAAACATAAACAACACCAAACAAAATAAAAGCCTTTTTTGAAGGATGAACCAATAATATCTATCCATTTACCCATCCTCCATTGCTTCTATTTTGAACACATCCTCTTGCAAGCCCAATTTCTTCACATCCTTTTTAAATCCCATTATCCAAGTACACTTACAACACCCTTGACTTCTTTTATAATATATCCACATTGTCCCAAGACTACTAGCCCTCCAAATTCCTAATCAATGCAGTCTCCAGGTAACATTTCACATGCCCTAACCATCATAACTGACTTTCCCTCATCCTTAATAGCCGCAATAACACACACACGATCACAGATCAAAAAACATATATACACTAAATATCAAGCTCAAATGGAAAACTCATGAGCATCATTTCGCAATCAGTCCCTTCTACAACAGGTTACCCAAATTTAATTGTTTACATTTCTAAACTCATCGAAAACAAACCATTAGGACCAATCTTAACACCCCATTTTATCATTTATCCCTTCGTCACCGTTGCATTACTAAACCGAACAAGTAGTGTCATAAGATAATGCTAATTATGTACTACCTCACAACAACATGCTCAATAAAACAGAAGCACAAAACAAAACCAAATGATTTGATGAAAATTTTCAAAAACAAATAAAGTTTACCTTCCCAAGCATCATTATACTCTCCTCCCATGAGAGTATTACCCCTAGTAGACCTCTCATCACCGTAACATAATTTCTTTAAACTAATAGCATAAAATAAAATTATTGTTCAAAATAATCAAGGTGAATACAACAGAAAGTATTTAACACACAATGTCTAAATTGTATTAAAAAAAATAGTAATAACTCACATTAAGCATATAAGCAGTCCATCATTGCTTTCTCTAAATCCAACTGCCTAAACATAAAAGAACAAAATCATCAGACAAAACTAACAAAAATTTACAAAGCCTAATTACTAACAAGGATATATCTAGAATCAACCCAAGAACAGAGCAAAATTCCAGCTGAATAATGTAGGTAATACTAATAAAACCATGAATTGAGGTTCTCACTTTGTTATGGATAGAAAAATTGATGAAATTGGTATCAACTATAAACCGATAAGGCGTCTCAAAGCGGTAAATAAGGCAGATGATACATTAGGCCTAATTCACACCCACAAAAAACAAAAATTGAAAATTAACATAAATTCGTTTATACCCAATAAGTATAACTGCTTAAATCTAGGGGTGTCAATTCGGTTAAACTGTTCGGGTTTGGGTTGGGTTTATCAGTTTTGGGTTATAACGGGTCGGTTTATAATGGATTGAAATAATAAGCGGGTCGGTTTGGGTCGGTTTTGAAAATTATCGGGTCAGTTCGGTTTGGTTTTTTTAATTGCAGTTTCTATTCGGATCGGGTCCTTATCGGGTCGGGTTCTAGTCGGTTCAGGTCATAATCAATTTGGGTTGAATTGGGTCGGTTTGAAAACGGGTTTAGCCCATTTAATGTGGGTTTCGGTTAAAAACAGTTTGGGTCTTAATCAGGACGGGTCGTAATTGGTTCGGGTCATAATCAGTTTGGGTTTAACTGGGTCAGTTAGAAAATGGGTTTCGGTTCAAAATAGATCGGGTGAAATCGGGTCCAACCATTATTGTTTCGGTTATAATCGGTTTAGATTGAACTTAGTTGGTTTGAAAACGAGTTTACCCAATTTGAAACGGGTTTCTAATCAAAATCATATCGGGTTAAAATTGAGTCGGATGATTATCGAGTCGAATTAATCAGATAATGGGTAGGAACGAGTCATGTTATAATCAAGTCAAGTCATAAATAAGTTGGGTTTATCGAGTAGTGGGTTGAAACAGATTAGATCATAAACATATTGGGTAACAGGTTGTAAATGACTCAGTCATAACGGGTTACGGGTTTTAAACGGTTTGGTCATAACGGGCTACGGGTCGTAAACGGTTCGGTCACAACAGGTTACGGATTATAACCGGTTCGGTCACAACGGGGTACGGGTTGGAACGGATTTAGGTTTATCGGATTTTTATCGGGTTTTAACGGTTTTCGGTTTAAAACAGGTCGGGTTACTATCGAGTTTAAACGTAATCGGTTTGGGTTGCTTTCAGTTTCGGGTTGTAACGGTTTGGCTTGATAACAGGTCGGGTTAGTAACGGTTTACACAAATTCGGTTTAGTTCAGTTTCGGTTTGGAAAAAAATTGGGTCGGGTCAGTTTTCGGTTTCCAAAAAACGGGTTTTAAACAGTTCAGTTCATTTTCGGATCGGTTCGAAACAGTCGGATTTAACGGTTCGGGTCAGAAACTGACAGCTCTACTTAAATCACATTAACAAAATTGGAGAATTTAGGAAGCTTACACATTTCTAGGAAGAATAGCGAATTCAAGGTATTTCTTTTTTGGGTTTAATACGTCTTACTTGTGCCTGAATTTGAATAAAACAATAGACAATCAAAGAATGAGTATCCTTCACTCGATGATGTTAGTATGGGACCATGAACCAGCAATCAATTATTCAACAAATTTAAATTAGGACCATGAACCAATGGCGGAGCCAGGAATATATAATTGGGGGGACGACAACTAAACATCGCATCATTTGAAAAAAAAAAATGAACGCAAAGATAGTTTTATAGTTAAAATTTTACAACTAAAAAATCCACAATATATAATTAGTCCTACAATAAAAAAAAGAAAAAAATTACATAAAGTTTAATATTAAATTATAATTGCATCCTTCGAGTCTTCATATTTTGAAAACGATCAATGATTTTTTCATCGGGAACTTGTAGGAACATTTCCTTCTCAATAAAAGTGACCAAACAATCATTCATAAGTTGATCACCCATGCTATGTCGCAACTTACTTTTGACATATGTCATTGCGAAAAACACTCTTTCAACACTTGCCGTAGCAACGGGAAGAATCAACATCAACTTGATAAGCAAATATACAAAAGGATATGTCTTATCCTTCTTGGTACTAACAAGCATCATGGAAAGAGAGTTAAGAACACGCAAGTTTTGAAATCTTTCATCATTGTGCATATTTTCCATGAATATATCAAGTTAACCTTCAAGTCATCAAATCAAAACTTGAAAATTCTTCCGGATAAAAAGAGGCAAGTTTGAGTACCTTTTCTTTGTCAAAAGATGAAAAGTTATCTTTAGGACTTAAGCAAGCCATACAAGTAAGTAACTCCATGCTTCTCTCATTGAATCGATCGTCAAGTTCATGAAGATGCAAATCAATTACCCCCAAAAACATTTCAACAAGAAAATGATGTAGATTTGTTGCTTTTTTGACAAACCGTCGTGATCTTCCTTGAGGAACATAAAGAGCATCCATGGTGGGAACATCAATGACTTGTTTAGCGCAAAATAAAGTAACCTTCTTTAAGAGAGTCTCCCACCCGTATTCCCTCATTTTTTGTAACACACTTTTTGTGAAAGTAACTAGTTCTATGGCATTTATAATATCTTGCTCCTTTCTTTGCAAAGCAAGACACAAATCATTAGTGTAACTAAACATAGTCAACATTAAGTAAGCCATAAAAATAAAATCAAATGACTCTAATTGTCCTAAAACAATTTGAGCTTTGAACTTATCTTTCGATGCACCATGCTTTCCAATGTGAACAGGTACCTTAACAATTGTAGAAAACAAGCGGATGATATTTACAAGACACTTGTAATGAGATCCTCAACGAATATCTCCGGGCCTCTTCAAACCAAGCTCTTGATTCAAACTCGATCCACTCAAAATTTCCCCCACTTCTAATGCTTGAGCAAGTTCTTGAGCTTGAATATCACGAATCATTTCTCTTCTCTTGCAAGAAACTCCAACAACATTCAGCAAGTTTGCAAGTATTTCAAAAAGTCAACCACAACTATCATTTCTTTTAGCAACGACAACTAGTGTGAGTTGAAGTTGATGAGCAAAACAATGTATGTAGTAGGCTCTTGGAGTATCATTCATAATCAAAGTCTTAAGACCATTTATTTCACCCTTCATATTACTAGCCCCATCATAACCTAACCTTGCCCTCTTATCATAGATGGACTCAATGAATGTTCCACAAGTAGTGACAAAATTGCATCTTTAAGAGATAAAGTGTTAGTATCACCAACATGAACAATGCCTAGAAATCTCTCCATTACCTTTCCACTATCTTTATTAACAAAGCGCAAAACAAGAGCTATTTGCTCTTTTTGAGACACATCACTTGACTCATCAGCCAATATAACAAAGTAATCATCACCAAGCTCTTCAATTATGAACTTAGTTGTTTCTTTTGCACAACAATTAATAATGTCTTTTTGGATCGGGGGAGAAGTCATTTGACAATTTCCGGGTGCATTTTCAAGAGCATGATCACCTACTTCCTTAACCTTTTCTCCTAACTATTTCAATAGTTCAATGAAATTACCCTATTATAAGACTCATCACTTTCATCATTCCCACGAAATGACAAACCTTGCCCCAAAAGAAACCTTAAACAAGTTAAAGATGCATTTAAGTGAATATAATATTCACTTTTAATCACCTCACTTGCCTTTTAAAACATGTTCACAATTAATTTATTTTTCCCATCTTTCAAGTTCACATACTTCTCATAAGCAAGATTATGAGCACTCTTAATTCCACCAACATGCTTCTCAAATCTTTCCGGCTTATTCGATTTCCTAAACCCTCCATCAATAAATGCATCACCTCCCATATTATTGTCAACTTCACCTTTAAACAAGTAACATAAAAAACAAAATGCGGCATCTTTTTCAATGCTATATTCAAGCCAATCCCATTTGTTGAACCAATTCACAATAAAACGATGCAAACCTCCCACTTGTTTGAGGAAAGTTGTGATTTTTTGGTTGGCAAGGTTTTGTGAGAATGTAAGCTCTCCTCACCGCATTTCTTTGATTTGGGGGATAGTCCATTATGTTCATTCTTTTCCCCGGATCATGAGGAAGAAGTTCAACATCATATATCAATTCTTCCTCCTCCGGTGGTAAATTACTAGTACTTGTACCACCAATTTCTTCAACATTTTCTTGAGTTTGGGGGGAGATAAATGAAGTGGGTTCATTTCCTTGAGATTTCATTCTCATAAACAAGAATTGTTGAAGATCGGGTTGTTTTCCCTTTACCTTAGAATTGTTTGAATTAGGTGAATTATTTGACATGTCCTAATTAAATGAATAAAAATAAAAACAATGAATCAATAATAATTCAATTGCCATCATATCATATAATCAATATTACCAAATAATTTAATACAATTATACAAATAACAAGTTATAGTTTTATAAAGTGAACAATTTGAGAATTGAGAACCCTAGCCTAACATTAGAATACAAACAATCAACCTCAACCATTTAAAAAAATATATCAGAATTTAAACAATTAAAAAATCACACTTAATTAAAAAAAAATAAGCACTTAAACAATTTAATTAAAATAAGATTTAGGGTTTGGTGGGTTAATTTAAAATTATAAGTTACTTACAATGAATTGGGGAAAAATCCAAAGAAAATTGACTTTTGCAATATATGGGATGCCAGTTGTGCAGTGGTGGCGGCGGCGCCGGCGCCAGCGTCAGCAGCATTGTAGTCGTCGCCTTGTCGGAGACTCGGAGTCCGGCAGTATGTCAGCGTAGTTGTGGAAATTACCTTTGTTTTGTACTTTCTTAAGTTTTATTATTATTTGTCTTTTAGTAGCTTTTATTGTTTACATTTTTTATTTAATATAATGTATGTCATGTCACAATCAAACTTTCCTTTTGTATTTTGGTTTGGTTTTGTCAGAGCCTTGCGTAAGTTTCATTCCTAAATCGTAAGTTTTGTTTGTTTCCACTTTTTTTTAATAAAAAAAAATATGAAATTTTTTTTAAAAGTGGGGGGACAGCTGTCCCCCCCTCCCTTCGCCTCTGCCATGAACCAATAATTTATGTTGTTCAGCCTGAAATTACTTTCTAATACTTTACCCCACCAATTACACACTATAGATGTCAATTTGAAAAGGAACAAAGCTATTTAATAATGAAAAATATAATAATAACCTAACCCCACAAAATCTGCCCATTTTGTTATCATTGTCTCATATTCCATTAATGTGGAAGGTGCATTCTGAGCTAGGTGAAAACAATTAAACATGGATAATTTAATATCGATGGGAAGACAGGGATATTTTAATGTCAATGGGATCAGCATCATACAAAGGCGCTTTAGTGTGCTTCAAAGGCTGGACTATGGGTTCCGATGTCAAGAATGTGGATCTCTCCGAAACGTCCATTTGGGTAAGAGTTGAGGGGCTACCAACTGAGGAATGCCAACCTCAAGTTACAAAAAGGATGATAGAAAGGATGGGAAGGATTATTGGATTTGATCAAGCTTCAATGGATGACAAACCTCACAGTATCATAAGAGCAAAAATCACAATTCCAAGAAATTGATGGGCTTGGAAGATAAAGAAAGATTTCGAACGACCAGAGTGAATCTAAGGGTATACCCTCATCCTACTCCTTTATCTCAATCGTCCGTGCATACTCCCCCAAATCAATCTCCACAACAAAACTCAGAGGGCAATGGAGACTGCAACTACCAAACAGGAGAGGAGCAGTCAAATGAGGAGTCTGATTCCTCCTCCTCTAGAGACTCGAACAACCCCGGTCCAAGTAATAGGAACCGTAAAAGAAATTCTCTAGAAGTTGAGGGTGATAGGGTCTTAGGGGACAGTAATAATGTAAAGAAACTGAAAAGCAGTCATCCGTCAACCTGGTTACATTCCACACGGAAAGAAGGTACTAAGGGAGAAGCTTCTACTTCGTGTAAGAAGAGCTCCATCAGAAACAGAAGAGGATTAGAAGAGTTGTCTCATGTTATTATCCCTGATCTCCAAGTAGGAAATAACAGAGAAGAGATGTTAAAGAGGTTGGTCCATCCATTTGTCCGATCTCAGAAACCTAAGAGAAGATATGCTACAACATGGTGCACTAGAACAAGTCCTTTGACTACTCCTGAAAGCCAGAGGCAGAAAAGGTTTAAGTTCTCGAATTCTCCAGATAAGGTTGCTGATAAAGGGGTTTCTTTGTCTTCGGCAATACCTCAGGGCAAACTTAACTCCAACCCTGAGGAAGAGCATAGGGTCACTCAAACAGTACAGGGTCAATCGGAGGAAGAGAACACAGAATCCACGGTCAAAGTTCCTAATGGAACGCAGACGGTTTCTCGTCCTGTTGTGCCTAATTTTGAGAATAACGAGTTTAATCCAGGTATTTCCTCCCCAACTACTTCATTTATGAACCTTACTGTCAATTTTGCTCTAATTGACCAGGCCATGTTGAACCCTGTTAAGTTTTATCCTTATGAGGGCTAGTTTTTGCCAAGTAAGCAACCGCGAGACAAAAAACTGAGTCTTTTAAGAGCCTCATTTATACTTACTCCAACCTTTCAGCCCTTTTATTTCCTTTCCCCCCGAATTTTGATCTAGGAGATTTGTTTCTCCTAGTCCCCCCAACTACTGTCATTGATTGCGAGTCAGGGGGGAACTTATCTGAGTTATTCATTTATTCCCTGCCTTATAATGACTACTCCCCGTTCAATTCTCTTAGTCCTATCTGGAACTATCATTTTCTTTTACCTTTTCACCCCCAACCACCAACTGCCTATTTCCTTCCCCACATATTGCCTTCAAGAATGGAAAGTGAGGACGACTATAAAGTCCTTTTATGCCCCACAGACAGAGTTATACCTTAAACCCTTTATTGGATCCCTTTAGACCTAAGAGCATTTTAGTTGACCCAATTATTAGAAGGATTGAGTTTTTTTCCCAAAAGAGATGATGAATGAGGAGGAGCTGAAAACCTACCGTAACTATCAAGCATCCCATTCCTACGTATCCCTCCAAACCCTAATGGCATCTTCTCCTCAAAAACAACCAATTTTTGACCTCAATCATTGTCCATTGGGGTCAGCTCATGCCTGGCCTAAGCTCAAAAGACATGCTGAGCCCTCTTCACCTTCTGTCTGTGTAAGTCCTAACGCAGACTCTCAAGAGCCTAATACCCCTCCAAACTCGCCAGCATCCATAGAGTCCTTTAATACTGCTCCCTCCTTAATTTCTTCGGACTCTTTGACTCCTCTTTTGGACCTGAGTGCTAGATATAGAATCAGGTGAGGAGTCATCGAATTTCGATCAGGAATTTTACTCTCACGACGAGCGAAAGATGTTAGTTAAGAAGAGAAAGAGAAGGATATTTACTGAGGGGAGGTCGAGGAAGAAGGCATGGAGCCTAGGAGTAGAAGAGGATTTAAAGAAAATTCTGAAAACAGATGAGGGAATAGAGAAAAGACCCTTGGAGCCAGAGGGTTTGGATGGTACACCTGGGAAGAGGAGCAAGCTGGACAGGGTGGAAAGATGTGTGACAACTTTAGGTTTGGACTTAGTAAGGAAGATGATCTTTGGGAGAAGTTTATGGAAGTGGAAGAAGGGGGGTCATCTACCAGAATTCAAGTGCTTAGAATTGCGGCAAAGGAAGACTACGTTGACTCGGACGAGGAGACGACCCTCAAGGAGGAAGTTCAGAACAAGAAGGAAGTCAAAGAGGAAGGTGACGGCGCGGCTGGCCCACAACCTTTGGGAAGAAAATGAGCATCCTTAGTTGGAACTATAAGGGAGCAAGTGATAGCAACTCCCTAATTTTCCCGGCAGTCAAGTTTTTAGCAGCTAGGCTTAACGTAGATTTTATTTTCTTATGTGAAACTGAATGTACTTATGACTCACTAACTCCCTTTTTTAGTAAATTGGGATATAATGGTAGTGTAGGCTATAATGTTGTTGCCAACAAAGGAGGCTTGTTCCTTTGTTGGTCGGATAGAGTAGTAGTTAGCGTGGTTGAAGTCCACTCTTTTGTAGTCCTTTGTAATGTGAATCAAGCAGGTGGTGTTCACTTTTATTTGGTCTGTGTTTACGGTAGCACATATATGACAGAACGAGAAGATATTTGGTCCAAGCTCCAGGACCTTATGATCATCTACTGATAGGCTTATCGCGTACCTAACAAAAATAACCTAACTATTCCTTCTAACTGTGTAGTAGGGCAAGTAAGGATCGAATCCCAAGAGACTATGGTTCATTCAATTAATCAGACTCAATTAATCACTAAGCACGTGACCAATCAATAATGGATGATAATAATCAACTAATTTATTAAATAACACAATTAACTAGAGGAAATATTAATCAATAAACTAAAGCATCCAAGATCAAGCATCACCACGATTATGATTGATAAACTAATAAATCTACCCCCAATATATAAATCAATTGACAAGAAGAAAAGCAATCCCTAATAATAATACCAAAGGTCTCTTCCGAGTTATCAATGGCTTCCCAAATTAACTATCAAGCCTACTTCCGTGGAATCAAGCGAATAAGGGACATTAAACACCATGCCTAGATTCCTAATTATTCAATCATCTACTTCCGTGATGATCTTCAAACCCTTAGTTGAAATAACCTAATCCCGTTAATACCCAACTTCCGTTGCAATAAGAACAAAGGGATGATAACAATACTAATTATCCCTAATCTAGTATTGGCATAAACACAATCAATTAAGCATGTCAATTGGGATTATTATTGGGGAATTTAAAGATCTACTTTATACATCAATCATAATCGGGCTTAGCAAGATCCCGGATTAAGGAAACTACTCACAAATCATAATTAAATCAAAAACAAGATCTAATAGAGAACACATAATTAAAGAACTATAAAATAAATAAAAGAGATGGAAAGTAAGAAATACCAAATACTTCAATTGATGATCTTGAATTCTTGAGGAACAATTAATAAAACTAGGATTAAAGATTGAAATTGCTTAAGAAAATAAAACTAGGGTTCTTGAGAGTTTTCTAGGGCTTAAGGAGAAAACTAATGAAAAACTAACTGTCTAAAAGTTAATTACAAAAGGGTATTTATACCCCCAAAAGATAATATTTCGGAAAAATAAGAAAATACGCGTTCTTGAGCTTTGCCCGGTCTGACCGGGCGGACCTCGCCCGATCGGGCGGAGGAAGGCTGCGTAAAATACGACAGTTTTCCTTCTTTGCCCGGTCTGACCGGGCGAACCTCGCCCGGTCGGGCGCGCGTAACACGTTTCCAAAATTGCATCTCATAACTTGATTTCTTCATCGCCCGGTCTGACCGGGCGAAGCCTGCCCGATCGGGCGCGCGTTGCACCGTTCAGAATTGGGCTTCTTCCTGTGAACTCCTCATTGCCCGGTCTGCCCGGGCAAGCCATGCCCGGTCGGGCATTCCACATAAATTGCAGTTCTTGGCTATCAACTCTTCCGAATCTACTAAAAACACGTCCAATTGCCTAGAAACGCTTCATATTCCTGAAAAGCTTACTAAAACAATCGAATACACTAAAGAAGAGATTGTTAGCAAGAAATAGCTCCGTAGAGCTCAAAACCATGTAAAATCATGCAATCAAACCGGGGAAAACCATTGTATAAAACACGTATATCAAATTCCCCCAAGCTAAACCTTTGCTTGTCCCTAAGCAAAGCAATGAATAAATAAATCAATACTTCACCCCAAAAGTAACTCAAATCAATAAATACGATTAAAGGTAAACTCGACAGTTATGCATCAAAGTCAACCAATCAAATCCATCTAACTACTCATCCTGTCTGACAATGGTCAAATAGAGCAAACCACAAGAGCATATAGAATTCAAGACTAGTGTTCACACACTCAACTCTCATTTATGTGGCGAGTAAAAGATATACTCGGTCGCTCTCCATCCAACTCCTTTAAATGTGAACAATGCCCTCCCAAGCTCACGCACTCGTGTGTTTTAAGAAAACAAGCACTCAACCTAGCAGTCGACTCGAAATATATCAAATCATTCTTTGCATTGGAAAACAACTAATTTCACATTCACACAACTCTATGCACAAAGGTCAGAAGGTCTTCAAAGCTTGTAATGTAAGGCTAGGGTAAAAGGTGGGAAATATTTGGGAAAATGTAAGAGTAAAGCTATGCTTAAGGGAGCCAAAATCCTAATAAATAAAACCAAGGTCAAAACAAATTAATGACCAAATCATCTCCAACACAACTCAGCTCTACCAAAAATTCACCAAACATCCCAATTATATTAAAAATTTCCAACACTTAAAATTTCACTCATATATACAAAATATAAAATTATAGAACTTGAGTAAACAAACAAACTTTGAACTCTCTTTTTTTTTTTTCTTGAGCAGCCTTCAATTAGAACACTTGAACATTGAAACAATTTTTTTCTTTTGCTCTTTCTTTTTCTTTTTTTTTATCTCACATTGGAATTTTTTTTTTTCTTTGCACAATAAATTTTCAATTTTTTTTCAATCCACAACAATAAGAACAAATAAAAAACTTCTCAAATCCACCCAAAATTGTGCAAATTACATGCACACTACAACTCCCTCACCTCACTCACTATTAGCTCCCCCAAGCCAAGCTTGGGACTAGTAACCAATGGGGCTTAAATAGGCTTGTAATGTGGCAAAATAAACAATAAAAGGGCACAAGCAACAACATGGGTAGCAAGAAGGGAACAAATGTATCTAATATCGTCTGAAGGCCACCTAGAGGAACAAATGCCTTCGTCCTCCTCAATGTGCATATTAATGAGTCATGCAAACATTACTCAAAGTTATAAACCAATACTCAACTTCATTGACATACCAGGAACTAACACACATTCCTAACCAAATCAACTAGTCAAGCACTATATTCACAAGTAGTTGGGCAAAATTGACTCATGGTAAGACATCCAAGCAATCAAACATCAAATCATGGCTAACCTATCCACAATACTCGTCATCATATACCAAGAATTAAAACAATTTTCATGAATGGGGCACAGGGAAGCATGATTTATTATTCATTGGATCGTATTTTTGTATTTTTTTTTTTCTTTTTCAAAGCAATAAAATCTAACCTAGAAAGCAATAAAATCTAGACTATGAAAGAAATAAAACTAAACTGAATACGTCAAAAAACAAAAAGAGAGAGAAAAGAAAGATACCTTAATCCAAAAATCTCCCCCAAGCCAAAATCAGACAATGTCCTCATTGTCTTAAAGGGAAGCTAGTAGTCAAGGCGACTACTACTTATCATCATCACCACAACAATGTCACCAAAGCCTCGAGGATTTCAATGCATCTCTTTGGAACAAATTTGGGCAAGAATGAAACAAAGTGTTAGTGGGAAAAATATAAAAATTGAGTTATGCGTACTATTCTGATCATAACTTTTTTTGTATAAATTATAATGCAGTGATTCTAATTGTGTTGGAAAGTAGACTTGAAGAGCTTTCCAACGATAGGTCACACGCAAAAATCCGATAAGAAACGTAAAAGTTACGGCCTGTTGAACTTGAGCAGTTTTGCTGATCCGTACGCGCGCCCGATCGGGCGAGCTCTGCCCGAGCGAACCCGAGTACAATCCAGCTTTCTTCTCCTTTAAAATCGAAACCTTTCTAGATCAAAACCTACACATATAGAAACTCCCACAAGAATAAAATATCCTCTCCTTACCTCTCTAAAATAAAACAAACGAAAACACAAAAATTAGAAAAGACTAAAATAAAAATAATGAAATACGGGTTGCCTCCCGTAAAGCGCTAGTTTATCAAGGTCTTAAGCTTGACCATTCTCCTTCCATCAGAAGAACTTAACGCCTTGAGTAACTTATCATACGCTCCTGCAAACATTTCATTAAGCACTATATAGGGCTCAATTGCAAGCACAGTAATCCTTACATAGAAAAGATTAGGAGCACACAAAGAAAACTCAAGGTAAAAAGAAAAATCAAAAGAAAAAGATGAAGATACACCACAACCTTCTGCTTCCTCCGCTAAAAATTTAGAATTAATAGAACGAACATGGAGGTAGTCTTGTTCTGTATCATCACCCAATAACGACTCTATTATTTTACGCTCACGAATAAGTTCATTACCAAAGGAAAAAGAATTTTCAACCATTGGTTCTACAACCAATGACTTTTCAACCAATGGTTCTACAACTAATGATTCTTCTTCTATTGGAACCAATGATACCTCAACCACTGATTCTATAACCAATGACTCTTTAACCATCGGTTTTTCAACAAATGATTCTTCCTCCGACGTATTATACAAATTATGATAATATTCATCATGAATCCTCCAATAAATTTCATTTAGAACAAACTGTTTTTCAGAATAATCATATACGAATGGAAAGATTCTAAAATCATCCGGAGCTCGAACAAAATACTCACTATAAGGGCAATCAGGGTTTTCATGATAAAGATAATAACAAGAACAATGGCCAGATGCAAGACGTGACAATAAATCATCCATCTCCAAGGCATGTATATCATCAACTCATAAGATAAAAAGAAGTTAATAATAGCCAAAGCAACAAACCAAAAGCTTAGCAAAAAAAACGAATCACAAATAATTAGATGAAAACCGTTAGTCCCCGGCAACGGCGCCAAAATTTGATAGGCTTATCGCGTACCTAACAAAAATAACCTAACTATTCCTTCTAACTGTGTAGTAGGGCAAGTAAGGATCGAATCCCAAGAGACTATGGTTCATTCAATTAATCAGACTCAATTAATCACTAAGCACGTGACCAATCAATAATGGATGATAATAATCAACTAATTTATTAAATAACACAATTAACTAGAGGAAATATTAATCAATAAACTAAAGCATCCAAGATCAAGCATCACCACGATTATGATTGATAAACTAATAAATCTACCCCCAATATATAAATCAATTGACAAGAAGAAAAGCAATCCCTAATAATAATACCAAAGGTCTCTTCCGAGTTATCAATGGCTTCCCAAATTAACTATCAAGCCTACTTCCGTGGAATCAAGCGAATAAGGGACATTAAACACCATGCCTAGATTCCTAATTATTCAATCATCTACTTCCGTGATGATCTTCAAACCCTTAGTTGAAATAACCTAATCCCGTTAATACCCAACTTCCGTTGCAATAAGAACAAAGGGATGATAACAATACTAATTATCCCTAATCTAGTATTGGCATAAACACAATCAATTAAGCATGTCAATTGGGATTATTATTGGGGAATTTAAAGATCTACTTTATACATCAATCATAATCGGGCTTAGCAAGATCCCGGATTAAGGAAACTACTCACAAATCATAATTAAATCAAAAACAAGATCTAATAGAGAACACATAATTAAAGAACTATAAAATAAATAAAAGAGATGGAAAGTAAGAAATACCAAATACTTCAATTGATGATCTTGAATTCTTGAGGAACAATTAATAAAACTAGGATTAAAGATTGAAATTGCTTAAGAAAATAAAACTAGGGTTCTTGAGAGTTTTCTAGGGCTTAAGGAGAAAACTAATGAAAAACTAACTGTCTAAAAGTTAATTACAAAAGGGTATTTATACCCCCAAAAGATAATATTTCGGAAAAATAAGAAAATACGCGTTCTTGAGCTTTGCCCGGTCTGACCGGGCGGACCTCGCCCGATCGGGCGGAGGAAGGCTGCGTAAAATACGACAGTTTTCCTTCTTTGCCCGGTCTGACCGGGCGAACCTCGCCCGGTCGGGCGCGCGTAACACGTTTCCAAAATTGCATCTCATAACTTGATTTCTTCATCGCCCGGTCTGACCGGGCGAAGCCTGCCCGATCGGGCGCGCGTTGCACCGTTCAGAATTGGGCTTCTTCCTGTGAACTCCTCATTGCCCGGTCTGCCCGGGCAAGCCATGCCCGGTCGGGCATTCCACATAAATTGCAGTTCTTGGCTATCAACTCTTCCGAATCTACTAAAAACACGTCCAATTGCCTAGAAACGCTTCATATTCCTGAAAAGCTTACTAAAACAATCGAATACACTAAAGAAGAGATTGTTAGCAAGAAATAGCTCCGTAGAGCTCAAAACCATGTAAAATCATGCAATCAAACCGGGGAAAACCATTGTATAAAACACGTATATCATCTACCAAGGAAATCTAGTCTTGATAGGTGATTTCAACCAACTAGAATCTTTGGAACAAAAAATAGGAGGTCGTCATTCCATTCCAGGACTTAATCAATTCGTAAATTGGACAATTGTTAATAATTTAATCAGAATACCATGGAAAGGTTTGAAGTTCACTTGGTGCAATAATAGAGCTGAAGAACCAATTTATGAACAACTTGACAGAACCTACGCAAATGATAGGTGGATGATGTTGTTTCCAGATGCTAGGGTGTGGAATTTGCCAATAATGTTTTCAGACCATGCGCCTATTATTCTCCAATTAGAGGAAACAAGGGGTAGGAAGCACTAACCCTATAAGATGGAGGCTTGGTGTCTAAAACATAAATATGTCCACAGTTTAATATCTGCTATATGGCAACAAAATTAAAAAGGTTCTCCCATGTTTAATTTGCAAAAGAAAATTGCGAGGTGCAGACAAGGACTGAATAAATGGAGTTTAGATTTAAACCAACTTAACAAGGATTGGAACTGGCAACATTTCAAGGAAAGGCTAGAAGCCCAGCAAAGAATGGATGATCAAGAACTTAAAGACTCCTCTCTGGAGACCGAGTCTCGTAAGAGTTTGGAAGAGGAAGCACAGCAAAAGTGGTGGTATTGGAGACTGGGGGCAAAATCGAAGTGGGATGAGTTCGGGGATTCTTCAACGACCTTTTTCTTCAAAAGTGTTAAGCAAAGATCATCCAAGATGGAAATAAGAGTTATCAAATCGACCCAGAAGGAATGGATCACAGATGCTCAAGATATTAAAGCCCAATTCCGAGCTTATTTCCAGGATCTGTTCAAGGGCCCATCACTCTCAAAACATCAGGCCCAACATCGAATAGATCTCATGGATGAATGGCTATGTGACCTTCTTTCCTTAATCCCAGCGCACAAAGATTGGCTATCAAGGCCATTTACAGAGATGTAGATAAGAAATGCGGTATTTGCCCCACATCCCCTGAAATCTCCAGGACCTGACGGATCCCCTCCCTTGTTCTTCCAGGAACATTGGACGACAATAAAACCAAACATTATACAAGTTGTGCAGCACTTCTTTAGAACTGGGAACATGCTAACAAAAACCAATAAGACGTTCATCACTCTCATCCCAAAGATGAAACAAGCATCGATGGTGGAGGACTTTCGACCAATAAGCTTATGTAACCCTTTATACAAGATCATCTCGAAGTTCCTAGTTAATAGACTTAAGGATGTCCTCCCAGATGTGATTGGTGACTTCCAAAATGCGTTTGTCCCCGGAAGAGTAATGATGGATAATTGCTACATTGCGCATGAGATTTTAAATCAGGTGAAGTCTAGGAAAAAAAGGGGAATTTTTGAAGCCATCTTAAAGATTGACCTAAGTAAGGCGTATGATCGTGTTTGCTGGGATTTGGTGGAGAATATTTTGATTAGGATGGAGTTCCCGAATAAATGGAGAAAGTGGTTAAACATCTGTATCAAGTCAGTATCTTATGCAGTCCTTATAAATGGGGAACCAACAGAATTTTTTAAATCAAAGGCTGGTCTCAGGCAGGGATACCCCCTATCTCCTTACCTATTTATCTTGGTTATGGAGGTTCTCTCTAGGAAGTTTGTGAAGCTGAAGGAAGAAGGTGATCAAAGGGGTATAAGGACAGCTAGACGAGCTCTTGAAATCAATCATCTGTTTTTTGCAGATGATGCCTTGTTCTGTTTAAAGCTACACCGAATGCCTATAGAACTGTGAAAAGGGTGTTGGATGAGTTTTGCCTAATTTCAGGAGAGGTAGTAAATGAGAAAAAATCTTCTATCATTTTTAGTCCAAATACCCCATCTAGATTCTTGAGAATAATGAGACAGCCTTTAAAAGTGAATAGCTCTAAGGAACTGGGAAAATACTTGGGGTGTCCCATGGATGTAGATGGAAGATCAAGCTCTAAGTTTACCCCTATTGTGGATAAGATACAACAAAAAATCACTTCTTGGAAATTCTCTAAGCTTATCCAAGCAGGCAAGTTGATTCTGATTAACTCCATCCTGGTTGCCCTAACCCAACACTTTCTATCCTTATACTGGTGCCCTAGAGGAATCACAAGGAAAATTAATAGCGTCCTAACAAGCTTCTGGTGGAGTTCAAGTTATGGAAAGAGAGCTATTCCTGGAGAAAAAAGGAAATCCTTCAATTGCATAAATCAGAAGGAGGTCTGGGACTTAAAAATGTGGAGTTTATCAACTCCAGCATCCTTATGAGACAAGTGTGGAGAATGTATAAGATCCCAAACCTTCTAGCTAGTAAGTGTTTTGTTGCAAGGTATGGAGGAGATCCCCTTTCTTTGGGATATAGTGGAAAACACCTCGCAAAGAGTTCCTGGGCAGCAAAGAGCTTAGTTAGAGTTGTCATCTCTATGAAAGGTGCAATAGGGAAGCGTATTGGAAACGGGAAAGACAATAGTATACTGCAAGATATCTGGGTTAAGGAGAAAAAAATCTCGAGAATTGCTCAACCGTTGGAAAGCCAATCAGGAAAGGTAAGTGATCTGCTCACCACAGACAGAAGATGGAATGCGAACCTCATTTGGAAGAGCTTTGAGGAAGATACAGCTAGGGACATTCTGTCTATTTATGTCCCGACTCATGAATGCAAAGAAGAGTTTAGATGGTTAGCTAAAAAGAATGGTGAATTCACCTTCAAATCTGGCTATTGGGTGGCTGCAGCAAGTGCTAAGGTGTCCACATGGAGACCAAAACAGGAAGCATTCTGGAAGTTATGATGGAAATCTAACATTCCCCCGAAAGGAAAATTGTTTATCTGGAAAATATGTCAAACCATTCTTCCAACTGCAGACAATCTGGTAAAAAAGAGGAGTCCAAGTGCAAAGTCTATTCCCTCTCTACAACAAGGAACCTGAGAGCATTAATTACCTATTCAGGCTGTGTGAGATCTCTAGGAGGGTGTGGGCTGCCTCACATCTTGAAATTTTTTCTACTAACCCAATTTTTCTCTCTTGCAGGGAATGGTTTATGAATTTTATATCTTATTGTCTAAATTGTTAACAGGAGTCTCCAACAACCTTAACATTTTTTGTGGCGATTCTGTGGGCTATATGGTTACATAGAAATGATATCATCTTCAAAGGCGTGAGTGTTAACCCAAATATCATTTTGGAAATGGCATAGTTGCACGCTACTAGCTGGGAGAGTGCTCATTTAAGAAGAAAGTGCATGGATATCTCTCCAAATAGCCATGGGTCCAAGGCTATCCCCATAGTGATTTGGACATTTGGAAAGGCCAACTCTCCTCAATTTGCCTAGGTGTGTGTGGATGCATCTTGGAAAGAAGAGAAGAAGGGCAACACAAAGATATGCAAAGCAACAATCGCCTCAACCCTCAATGGCAACACATACAAGGGAGTAGAAGAGTTTTCGCGGCTACTCCAACTCAAGCAGAGGGATTGGTTGTTTTGGAAGCTCTAAGAGTAGCTCACGTAGGCGTTGATAACATGCTGATCAAAACAGATTCAGTGCAAATAGTCGAAGCGCTGAAGCACCTGGATAAGGCAAAGGAAGAACTCAAGCATATTGTTAGAGACATTTATAGAGAAGCGCAGAAAAGGAAATATGTCATTTGTATTAAGGTAGATAGGTCCAAAGTGGCTAAAGCCCATAAACTAGCCATCGCTTGTAGAAAGTTTGCTTAATTTGGAGGTATCCGTCCTTTCCCCTTCTGTCTAAAAAATTAAAAAAAAAAAAAAAAAAAAGAAAACAGTTAAACATCAAGGCATCCAAGAACAGCATAATCATGTGGCTGCACATATCATAACTTCAGCAGCATAGATTTTAGACTCTTAAAGAGAGACATTAACCAACTCACAGACCAGCTAGACCTATTGGACAAGACCTCAGGTCGGCTTTCTTCCAAGTCATTAAAACCAGGATATCAAGGGTTAGGATTGATTTTAGTTATGAATGGATCATAGTATAGTGTTCCGAAACCTAAATTTTCATAGTGTATTTTTAGACAGTTGTCTAAGTTAATTCTTTAGCACCTCTCTAAACAGTTCAAGACTTCAACTGACATATACTCAGATTAGAGAAACAGTTAGATGAGAGAAAGAGTGAAATATTGAAGTGCTTTTAGCTGATCACTATAGTAAATACCTTGAGGCAAATAGCAAAACCAGACTGTTCTGGAGTCATATCATCAAAGGGTTGAATGGTCAAGATCTCTCACAAGACAATGCCAAAACAATAACGTCAGCTTTCTTTGTATGGTGCTTTTTTGCTATCATCTCCGGAGACATCTAGCAATAGGTACCAGTGAATCCTATTGCACTGCCTATTTTAGTCTCTAAGCAAGAGATATAAAAATCGTCAAGGACGTCTACTTTAACACACATCATTTCCGAGAAGAAGATTTCTGATTTCAAATCACGGCAAAGTATTTCCTGAAAATGAAGAAATTGCATTCCCCGAACACTGTCAAAACCATCTCTGTCATCCCACAATTGAATTAACCCAGTACTTTAAAATTCACCAATTAATCTAATCACTTATAATTAAGAAAAAGCTGTTGTGAATCGAGTAACAGATAAAAATAATATCGACACGAAGAAAAAATAAATTACGAAAATAAAGAAAAATAAGACAATATTTTTACGTGGAAAACCCTCTTAAACTAGGGAAAAACCACGATCCCGATCTCAAGGGACGAAACGTCACTATAATATTTTTGGGAGTACAAAGGATACCACTACAACTACAATATTAGACTATATGTGTTTAGGACAAAGTGCTACTTAGTACCCTTCAAAATGGTACTTCCACTAAATAATCCTACACACCCTCCTACTAATATTGTATTTGCCTCACACCAATTTACTCCCTCTAACATTTTTGTTTGTGTATTCTTCAACACTAATACACTCACACTACTACTACTTCTCACTCCACGGTATTTCACCTCTTCTTCTTGTCACAAACTCAATTACATGCCTCTTTAAATAGGCATATAAGGCCTTGCTCCCCAAGGTACTCAACTAAGCATAAATGCACCTTAGTCAAAGTCTACTACCTATTCTAACACCTAAGAAATAAAAGTATGACTAATTACTTCACCTTGGAGTCCGAGGATACTTCCACCACCACTCCTTTTTTTTTCTTTCTTTTTTCTTTTTACAATACAATAATAATAATACTACTAATATGTGATTTAGGGAGATTAACCCAACAAATTCCTCCCTCAATCCAAATCACCTAATACTTCTATCTCATCACAAAATTGGACTCTTTTTTTAGAAACATTTCTTGGTCTTAATTTTGTGGCTTCAAACAACATGTCCATCTAGATAACAAATATTGTTATCTCCCTTCCTCCCTTGCAACACAAATGATTGCCTTGATAAACCTTGCACCACCGTCCACTTCCAACATACCTATGCCCGCTTCTTGTCATCTCACCCAACGATATGCCCGAAATCACCTCCTTGTTGCACATTTCCCAAGCCTTCAACCTTGATGTCACTACCCAAGTTGATATGCCCGAAATCACCTCCTTGTTGCAACATATCAAACAATGCCTTCTCTTGGTACACATGAATGGATGCTGCCGAATCCAACACCCACTTGTCACGACTCACATCCTCCTTGACATCGTGAGTTAGCAACTTCATAATCATCGGATACTACATTAGCAGAATCGCTCCCTTCACCGCTCTTCATTTTGCCCAATTTTCCTTGTAGCTGCTTTAAGTTCTTTAAATCTTCTTTTAACTTTGGGCAATTATACTTCAAATGACCCTTCTCATGACAATAATAGCACTCTATATTGCTATAATCTCTCGGCCGAGTCTTTGATCTGCTTCTTGGGCCATCACCAGTTGATTGGTTCCTCCCTCTTTCGAAACCCTCTACTATTAATGCTTGACCTCCATGGTAGGAAGCTCCATCTATCTGTGACATCATCCTCTCATTTTCCCTCACCACTATTATTGCCTCATCTAGTGTAATTTTCTCTCTTCCTACTAACAAAGTCTGCACAATGGGCCGGTAGGACTTCGGTTATGAAGCCAATAACAGAAGAGCTTGCTCTTGATTAGGAATTTTCTCATCAGCATTTTGCAACTAACACACTAGCTGATTAAAGCTGTTGATGTGGTCCTGCAAATTTGTACCACTCTCCATCTTCAATTGGTACAACTCCTACCGTAAGCACAATCGATTGGTTAACGACTTTGAAGCATAATTACTTTGTAGCTTCTCCAACAACACCTTCGGATCTGTCTCCGTCAAGAAATTTTACTTGATCTCCGTAGCTATAGCCAACCGAATTGTACTAACTGCTTTCTTTCTCTTGTTGCCCATGCGGCCTCATCCAAGTTTGATGGCTTTTCATCTTCCAATGCCACATCCAAATTTTGTTGTACCAACATATCTTCTATGATACTCTTCCACACCGTAAAATTCATTTTCCCATCAAACAGTGGGATCTCAAAATTTGGTGTACTTACGGCCATCGTACTTTCGCAAAATCTTCCTCTACAAGTTACTCTCCCCTTCTAACAGATCTTCTAACCGTCGGCTCTGATACCAGATGTTGGGAATCGAGTAACAGATAAAAATAATATTGACTAGAAGAAAATAAAGTACAAAAATAAAGAAAAATAAGACACAATATTTTTACGTGGAAAACCATCTTAAACTAAGGAAAAAAACCACGATCCCGATCTCAAGGGACGAAACGTCACTATAATATTTTTGGGAGTACAAAGGATACCACTACAACTACAATATTAGACTATATGTGTTTAGGACAAAGTGCTACTTAGTACACTTCACAATGTTACTTCCACTAAATAATCCTACACACCCTCCTACTAATATTGTATTTGTCTCACACCAATTTACTCCCTCTAACACTTGTGTTTATGTATTCTTCAACACTAATACACTCACACTACTACTACTTCTCACTCCACGGTATTTCACCACTTCTTCTTGTCACAAACTCAATTACATGCCTCTTTAAATAAGCATACAAGGCCTTGCTCCCCAAGGTACTTAACTAAGCATAAATGCACCTTAGTCAAAGTCTACTACCTATTCTAGCACCTAGGAAATAAAAGTATGACTAACTACTTCACCTTGGAGGCTAAGGATACTTCCACCACCACTCCTTTTTTTTTCTTTCTTTTTTCTTTTTACAATACAATAATAATAATAATAATAATAATATATGATTTGGGGAGATTAACCAGTGGCGTCACCAGGATTTTCGAAGTGTGGGTTCGAAACTTCCGAAATTTGAAATCATAATTAACAAAGGAATAAAAATACAATAATTAAATATTCAGTACATAAATAATTTCAAACTATGGATTACAAATAGATTACACATAGAAAAATGAAAAAAAAAAAAAAAAAAGCTATAACCGATAAAATCTGATCAAGCTAATACAATGGCAGAGAAGCAACACATTAAATAAATTACAAGTTAACATTAAAAAAAAGCTACAATATTCTAATTAGCAAGTAAGCATTACATTGCACATATACTATTTAAACTGAATAAGCTACATACTATCATTGTTATAGAGTTAAAATATGGATTCAACTAGTCAAAGAGGCCAACAATCAGCACATATTAACTTAATGACGGAAAAATAATGATAATGGCCATGATATTTCATTGTATCCTTTCACGCATCGCTAGAGCTTAAGGACTTAACCCAATACATGGATCAACATCCCACCTTACATTTATTTCTCATTTGATAAGTTGCCAAACTAACCAAATAGGGATATTAAGTTCAAGTAGCTAAATATTATCGTTTCACTATCGAAGCTTTTCTCATTCTGATTGCTCACTTAGATTATTGTAGCAGATTACTGTCGTTAGCTATGGCTTGACAGAATTCTTATGTGCCGACAATAAAAATGTTCAATTCAATGTAGCTTAGTTAGAGTTAAATTGTGTAGTAGATTCATGTCACAGGATTAATTTCAATTTTTTATATATAATTAATCAGCAATACAAAACCATCACTGAACTCAAAATTATACAAATAAAATTATCAAAGAGTGTTCGCCAAACATCACTTAACTCAAAATCATGCTTCAAACACAGAATAATTAAAGGCCAAATTTTCACGATTGAATTAAAAATTAGCATATATTAAACATAACAATGTAAATAAATTATCTCTAAGATCTATAATATTCATCAATCAAACCCATATCAACGAAATAGCAAATGAAATTATGAAAACTAGAAGGCAGAAACGAAATACAGAAAATAGCATATGAATTGGCAGAAACGAAAGGCAGAAAATAGCATAGCATATGAAAATAGCATACGAAATACAAAAAAATCCCCAAATTGAGAACTTGAGAAGTAAATTAGATAATTATATCCAAACTTCAGCAATTTACAAAACATTGGCAATTCGTAAATCGTAATGTATATTAGCAATTGAATTTAGCATATGAATTTCAATTTTCAAGTATTCAATGATTTAGCAAAAAAAATCCCCAAATTGAGAAGTAAATTACATTTGCAAAAAAAAAAATCCCCAAATTCACTTACCCCTACATACACCGATACACCATACACGGCTGTGAGGCTGGGTCTGGGTGAGTGGCTGGTGCGCTGCCGGCCTGCCGCTGCCGCCGTGTTCTGCTGACTCTGCTGCCGTGCTGCGCCGGGAAGAGAAGGAGGAAGAACGGGAAGAGATTAAGAGAAGGAGGATTGGAGGAAGAAGTTAGGGTTTTGCAATTTGGGGGAATGAGGAAGAGGAAAGCGAACTCTGGAAGCAGGAAAGCTCAGTGCTCAGGAAACAAAATTAAAAAAAAAAAGTGTGAGTTATGGGTTTTGAACCCACAAACTCTTGTGTGATGGGAGGTAAAAATAACCACTGGGCTACAACTTTACTTGTTGCCATATAATACACAAATATTCTATTTAAACCTATTTTGATTTTTTTTTTTTTTTTAAAAAAAAAAATTTTAAATTTTTTTCAAAAAATCAGTGGGTTCAATGAACCCACTTGAACCCACCCTAGTTCCGCCCCTGAGATTAACCCAACAAAAGCAATATGCAAAACCAAGAAATCCAAATGAAATATCATCCATAAAATTAAGCAAAAGGGTCCCAAATAAAGCACAAATTAACAAGGGTCAAATTGCCAAATTAAAGGAACCAAAACTTATAAAAATGATTGAGCCTTTATTTAAATTAGAAAGAAACAGAGGAAGAGAGAGAATTAGTACTGTTTGAGAGTTTTGGAAGTGAAGAGCTTATTCCTGACGCCAAATTTGTGGCTTTTTTTTAAGCTTTTCCGATTAATTCATCATCATATTTCTCAATTTTTGCCTTAATTGAAACATTTTCCTCTGAATAACTTCTTCAATGCCACCCATTCAAATCAACAGCAACCTCCACCACTACGTTCTGATCGGGGAAAAAAAAAGAAGATGCCAACCTTTGTGACATGCTAAATCGGGGAAAGTTGGCATCGAATTGTATTGTTGCGAATCTCTGCATTTCAAAACCAAATAATATAAAATCCATAACCCTTAGAGCATCAACACTCGTGGTATAATTTATACCACGGTGTAAAAACTCATTAAAAACTTGCAATTTTTCATTACATTAGTGGTATAAAAGTATATCATTTGATGGTATATAACATCTCATGGTAAACATTTGCTTCAACCCCCGTGAACACATGAACCAACCAGGCCATGTGGCCTCGTTATCATGTACTTCCTCCGTTTTCTTTTAGATGCAACACACACTTTTTCACGGTATTTAAGAAATGTAGGGTTTACATGATATGATACACTTTAAAATGGGATGAGTGGTTGGTAAGAGTGTAATTTAGTGGGCCATGTGCTTTAAATAAGGGAAATAGTACAGTTTTTCCCTAAAATAACTTTCCTTTTATAGTGTGTTGCAAGTATTGTGACATTTCTTTTTTAGGGAAACGTTGCAAGTAAAAGAAAAAGGAGGAAGTATTTTTTTTTTTTTCAATTGCATTTTTAGAAAAAATTATAAAGTTAAAAATTATGAAAAAATTACCATTGTTCATAATTTTTCAAGATCTACACATAGACACCCATATTGATATAGTTTTATATATTTTTTCGAATTCGCTTTTACTACGTAAATTATTTATTTACTATACAAACATTAATTAGCTATTTCGAATAATAAAATGAAATATAATTATAATTAAATTAAGTGTGTTTCGGGTGTTTTTTGGATTTCCTCGGATACTGGTCACGCTCTCCTGGCAACGAGACGGTCCCACCTGCAAAACAATGAATATTCCGATCAACGGAATATTCGCCTCCGACAATCAAGTCAGTGATCAGAACGGAAAAGGCTAGAGAGAGAAAGTAGAGAGAAGGTGGAGCTATTTAATGTCCTGTTGTTTGTAAATGTCTTCCTCCCCTCCCATCATAAATGATTGGGGTATTTATAGGGGTGGGACTCGTGCCCCTCTCTAGGGTTTATACCCTAGATTTGCGTGACGTGATTGGCTGTGCAATCAGTGAATGCCACGTGCTACTCTGGGGGCGCCGTTTTGCGGCTTTCATTGATATCTCTCGGGATTTGGGCCCTGACGTTGCTATGGTTTTCTGGCATGTTGATTATTAAGGGAACAAATGCCCTTAACACATGGCATCTTCTCGTGACGACACGTGTCACCCTCTGACTGGGCCACGTGTCGCGACGAGACTGCCCTGCGGCCTTAAGGGCTATGAATTACGAGGCATCGTCCTGTGGTGACACGTGTCACCCTATAACTGGGTCACGTGTCACAGTGGGATTGGTCCAAGTATACGGGGTATTTTTACCCACAACATTTTCCCCTCAAAGGGGGTGGCTCGTACGCTTACAGGTCGACTCCTCTGACCTCAAATAGCCTTGGTGCGTACAAGTGTATTATGGTTTTGTCAGTTCTCCGTCCGCCTGACAATTTTAGAGCGAACGCCTGTCTATACAAAACGGCGCGGATGAGGATTGGCCGTCTTGCTTTTGGGAGATGCGGTCGTCTTGCCATTGCGGAAAGAGCTTTAGTTCTGCCAACTTCCCTTTGGACGCGCCGTTTATTAGGTCACCTTCTTTTCCGCCTAATTTAACGGAGTTGCTCCTTGTCCCTCCAAATTCTAGGTCACATTTTCAAATTGTAACCGTTCAGATGGGTTAGGCGGGAAAGATGAATTTACTCTCTTACCCTCATAAATTTCCCTATATATACAAGGGTTTTGACTTCATTTTGGCACTTTGGAACTTTACATTTTCTAGAGAGAAGTCAGAGCTTCTAAAGAGAGAAAGTGTGTTTTCCTTTGAATCTTCAAGATCTCCGCCGTGCGTTTGAGTTTTCCGGGAACATTTGTTTAGTTTTCCGATCAATCTTCAAGGCTTCCAAGTTTTCAACACGTACAGAGGTAGGCCGCCTGTTTTCTTTTCCTTGCATTTTTATTTCTTTGTTTATTTAAAAGCTGGCTAAACACTCGGCTTCGTCCGTTTCTCCTCATGAGGTCGGCCGTTCGCTTGGGACTAAGGAGTCTAGAGTGGACGGAGACGAGTTGTCTCCTTCATGGAGTGGGTCCATTTCTAGTGTGTACCAACTCACATCCACCCATTCTTCTCTGTCCCTCCATGGCACGGACGATGCAAACGCACGATCGTCATGCGGCCAGAAATCCAGACGGAAGTCTGGTACATCCTAGGCCTCCCTATGACCTCAATAATGCTGACTTAGAGACCCCTTCTACCACTCCTACGACCACTTCCACGGGCACTTACTGCTCGGCCGTGGAAGTAACTTCCTCGTTCGAGGAGCGCCAAAGAGCTCAAGGCGCTTCTACTGCGGGGGGAACGTCCGGGCGAACTCCGGGGCTGAGGTTCCCCCAATATGCCAGCTCGGTCATGGATGGGGTCGAGTTGCTACTCTGTGAAGGGCCTCCTTCTTCTTCTCGGGCGGACGCTAATACGTCCGTCCCCACTCCCTCGGAACTCTATCTCCGATATGGCAGGTCGGACAGACCAAGAACGGGGGTTTCAATTAATGAACCGTCCGACCTGCCCCCTCGCAGAGCACCTCCTACGGGAAGGCAGGCGGCCGGTGCCAAAGATAAAGGCAAAAGGCCGCTTGAAGATATTGTCTCTCCCCGAGGCGGCCATAGTTTTAGGAGCCGCAGCTCAGCGGAGGCAGCCGATCTGGACAGAGTGCTGTCTTCCGAGTTTGGGAGCGCTCCTCAACGAGAGAAGGATGAAGGTGAGAATGCGGCCGAGGGTGGAGCGGCGGCCGCAGAGGGCGAAGAGGCGGCCGAGGAGGATGTTGCCAATATTGACAACTTCAAGGATCTGTACGCCTGCACGGTGGGTAGCACAGCCTTGGGCTACCTGAACTACAAATTTGAGGATTACAAGGCATTCCTCCACCTTAGGGAGGGATTCGGGATTCAGCCCCACGGAAGTCCCGTGCCGTGGCCGCTTGGGAAGAAGCGAGGCCGCGCCAAAGATCCTTTAGCGTCTACATGGCGGCCTTAGAAGTCGGACTGCGCTTCCCCCTCCATCCTTTCGTCCGCACAATCTTGGACGAGTATGACATAGCCCTCTTTAAAGGCTTCAAGCCAGACTTTGCAGTTTTCTGCGAGATGCACTCACTGACTAAGCTGGACGCGGACACGGACGGCTGGTTTATCTTAAGCACCACTAGAGACTATATGATGATGGTGGTGGACCGCGTCTCTAAGTGGCGTGACTGGAAGCACCGATTCTACCGCATCAAAACCAAGGACGTTAAAATTAACTTGCGGATGAATCGGTTCAATGCTGAGCCAATTCAACTTAGAAGCGGGGACCTCAAGCCCGATAAGCCACCCGTCCACCCCAGCCAGGAGTACCAGCTTGAATATTTCAAATTCAAGCGGGTGAGAAGGGGCGGCAAAACTGAGTGCGCTCCAAGTAACTAGGTCCCTTTATCCAGCTGGATGCGGAATCCCACATTTATGTCCGCCTATGGCCTGTACAAGAACCTGTCCCAAGGTGGACACATGGACACATATTCTTACACATACGCAGATTATTTGATCTTGAAGAATTTTCCAACACTTTTTCATTTTCTCTTTCAGCTGAGGCGTACAAGATGCTTGACTCAGAGTAGAAAGGGGAGGTCAACATGGCCGAGATTGACTTGGCTCGATACAAGGCTCGCCAGAAGCTGTACGAGCAAACTAAAGGAGTAAGTAAACCCATCTGGACTTCTTCCTCTCGTCCGTGTATGTATTACAGAAGAGATCTTCTTCCTAACTTGGCACGGCCTATCAATTATATTATCTTGCTCTCTTTTTACTAACTTTTGTCTCTACAGCTGGCCACTCCAACCCCCCGATCCAAACGGAAGCAGTCGTCCCCTGCGTCCAAGACGGACCATGACGGCAAGGCATCCAAACAAAGGAAGACGGTCGCGTCCAAGACCACTTCCACTTTTGCGGCTAAGACGACGTCGCGAACTGCCTCTAAGCAGTCCAAAGGAGAACAACCCCGGCTGAGTGATAGCGGGGCCTCCAAGTCCATAGATCCGGCCGCCACGCCGGGTCATGTTAGGTCCGAGAAATCGGATGATGGGGGTAAGTCGACCCCGGCAAAACCGACCGGGCCTGAAGTGACTCCGCCCGTCCAAAGAGTCAATGAATCTGATTGGCTTGATGCCATTCAGTCGCCGGCGATCAGCCTGGCCGGATGGGGGAAGAGGGTGACGAGCCTGCGCCGCCCCCGCCATTCACTTTTAACGTACCTACCCCTCCAAGCTTCTCTGACGGTCAGTCCGAGTGATTTTGGATTTTATACTTCCTTTTTTTTTATTTATTTTACTGAGCTTAAATTAAACTCTTTGTGTCCGCCTACAGACATTGCAGAGGAGCTACACATAAAGACGTCCGGCCAGTTCCTTACTAGGGCGGACAGAAAGGCTATGCGGGAAGCCATGGCCCGGGTCGTCCCTGCTGAGCAGCGAGATAAGCTTCGGGGGATACATGAGGGCTTCCTCGGCCCCATGATCAATTGCAGCGCTGAGGTAACTTTTCCCCTCAAATGCACTTAGTTAATTTTTCACTCATACTTTGCTAACACATTTACCCTATTTTTCTTGTGCGCAGCTTTTCTTGTGGTTGACCGCCTTCCTTGAATGGAAGGAAAAAGAAAACGAAAAGCTGAAGCGCGCCTGGGAAAATGTCCAGAAGGCCCAGGATACTGTTACTGGGGAAGTGGCCGTCCAACGCCGATATTTTGATACCTAGATCAATGCGCTGTCCGACAAGGCAACGCCGCAGGCGGAGGATCTGGTGAAACTGGGTAAGGCCCTCGAACAAGAGGCCTTAGCCAGGGACACTATGAGGCAGGAGAGGGATCAGGCCCTCTTGGACGGCCAACGCTGGAAGGAGGAATTTGAGGCTTCAGAGAAGCTCAGAAGTGAGGTGTCCTTGGCCCCGAAGCATTTGAAAGACTCCCTGGACGAGGCGGACGCACTTAGGGCCGAGGTGGAGACCTTGAAGAAGTCTGTTGAGGACTTGACTCTCCAGCTGGAGACGCCTCGGGCCCCTAGCGCAGGCGAGGTCGTCCGTATTGAACAAAACGCTGAGGATAGGCTGAAGAGTCACTTCTTCGAGGCGTTCGAGCTCATGGTGGACGATGGGGAGGCCGCCTATTTTCAAGAGCGCTTCACTAAGCGCCTCAACTTCGTCTCCCTCAGGGAAGAAGCTAAGAAGGCTGGATAGCCTTCTCCAGAGCTGGACGCCACACCAACAACCTCAGAGGATGAGGAAAATGAAGTAGCGGCCGGCCATGATGGTGAACCAGAGAACAAAGAGGTGCCAGCTGAGGACGCTTCTCCTGAAGCTTCTCAGGATCCCATCTCAGTCCATGATTCAGCTTCAACCCCGGCCGCCCCCTGACTTTCAGATTTTTCTGTCTTTAAGCTGTATTTATGTATATTTTTCTTGACTTTTTCAACCGCCTTTTCGAGCGGTTTTTATGTAAGATATTTTGCCGCCTTTTGAGCGGTCCTTTTATTGATTCAGCTTTCAGGTTTTGCTTCATACTTTGCAAATTTTGCACTTAAGTTTTTGCATTTTCGTACGCATACTTTTTTACGTTTCAGTGATTTTATGTACGCGTATTTTGTATCTTCGTACAATTGTGGGGTATGCCCCTTTATTCGGCGTTCACCTAGTCCATATTTTGGGTGGTTTGATTGACTTGGTAGAGTTTATACCCTAGATGGTATGACTTCTAACAAGTTAATCAAATCATAATAATGATTGCCCTTGGACTAGGTCGTACGCCGAATCAACACATTAATTGGTCGTTCAATCAGCTTTATGTGAGTTTGTCCGTTGAAACTATCGCTCAGACGCACTCAGAAAATTCCAAGTATGATCTCAACTTAAAATTTTCATGTTCGGCTGGGCTTGAATGCCTAGGTCTGCCCTTGCCCCATTATATGGGTTTCACAGGGTACCTTACCTTTTTCGTCCGCCTTAATTAAGGGCGGACGTATTCACATGACTCGGGATCAAGTTGTCCGTTCTTATTTTATTTAATTTACTTTTGTTCTGCAACCGGGTTGCTATGTTGCAAGCAACCTACTCGCAAATTTCACGCGGCCTATCCGTATAAGTTATGACTGTGCAAATAAGCATAAATTAAATGGAAAAATAATTATAACAATGTTTGACTTTTCATTAATTTGTCAAAATTACATTGTTGTGGCCGTACGGCTTACATTGCTCGGTCAACAGACCTAGCTGTATACACAGCTTTTGGCTAAGTACTTAAACATAATATCTCTTTAGATTGTCAGTGTTCCATGTACGCGGGATGGGTCGGCCGTTCATGGCTTCAAGACGGTAAGTCCCATCTCGGACCTCTTCCCTGACTCGATACGGCCCTTCCCAATTTAGGGTTAGCTTCCCATCCTCATTTGCTCGTCCCACAGCCTCCATCTTTCTTAGGACCATATCTCCCAACTTCATCGGCCGCTTAGACACTCGGCCATTGTACGCCCTTGTCATCCGTAGACGATAGATTTCGTGTCTAAGTGTCGCGTTGCCCCTGGCTTCAGGAAGGAAATCTAGGGCGGTCTTCATGGCTTCCCAATTGGCCGCTTCATCATATAGCATTACCCTAAGGGTGGGCTCATACATTTCAATTGGAAGGACCACCTCGGCACCATAGACCAAGAAGAAGGGAGTTTCTCCTGTGGAACTCTTGGCCGTGGTTCGTATGGACCACAGCACATTGACTAACTCATCAGCCCATAAGCCGCCTGCTCTTTCAAGCTTGCGCTTAATTCCATTGGAGATCAATTTGTTGTATGCCTCTACCTGACCATTTTCTTGTGGGCGGCCGACTGAAGCAAAGTAGTGAGCTATGCCTTGGTCTCTCAATCATTCTTTTAGTTGAGGCGTTTCGAACTGAGGTCTGTTGTCAAACACCATAGACTGAGGGACGCCAAAGCGGCTAATAATACTCTTCCATATGAAGGCGGAAACATTTGTCCATTTGATGCCCCGGACGGCCTCGTCCTCTACCCATTTTGTGAAGTAGTCTACTGCTACAAACACATACCGCCTCTGGCCGGACGCTGGTGTGTACGGTCCTAAAATGTCCATCCCCCATTTGGCAAAGGGGAGCGGACTACTGATGGTCGAAAGACTGTTTGGCGGGTCGGTGAATTAATGTTGCAAACCTCTGGCACTTGTCACACACCGAATGGGACCTGGAGCATGTGTGTTGATTACACAGACCTCAACAAGGCGTGTCCAAAGGACAGTTATCCGCTTCCAAAGATCGACTGTCTGGTCGATTCCACAGCCGGTCATGCCTTGATGAGCTTTATGGATGCCTACTCCGACTTCCATCAGATACCCCTGTGGAAGAAAGATCAAGAGAAGACGACCTTCGTCACTGATCAGGGGCTATTCTGTTATACTGTGATGCCGTTTGGCTTGAAAAATGCGCCTGCCACTTTCCAACGGATGATTAATACGGTCTTCATTAATCAGATTGGGAGGAATGTGGAGGCATACATTGATGACATGATAGTCAAATCCAAGCTACAGACGGATCACCTTGCTGATCTCCGAGAAACATTCACCACCCTCAGGCGGCATAAGGTTATGTTAAATCCTAAGAAATGCGTCTTTGGTGTTGAGTCTGGGAAGTTTCTCGGATTCCTGATTGATCAAAGGGGGATAGAGGCTAACCCCGAAAAGATACAGGCGGTGATTGACATGAGGTCACCCCGCTCTGTTAAGGAAGTCCAGAGACTCACCGGTTGTCTGGCCGCCCTGGGGAGGTTCCTCAGCCGGTCAGGTGACAAATGCCTCTACTTCTTCCAAGCAATCAGGAAGAAGACCAGATTTGAATGGGGGGATGATGCTGAGTCAGCGTTCCAGAGGTTGAAAGAGAATTTACATTCTCTTCCTAGGTTGGTCAGTCCTTTGCCTAGGGAGACGTTGTACATGTATTTAGCTGTCTCAGACCATGCCCTCAGTGCCGTTCTCCTTGCTGAGCGAGACGGCATGCAGCTCCCGGTTTACTTCATTAGCCATGTTCTTAAAAATGCTGAACTCCGGTACCCCATGGTTGAAAAATTTGGCCTTGCTTTGTATATGGAATTCAAAAAATTGAAGCCTTACTTTTTGGCACATCCGGTGGTGATTTACATAGACCATCCACTCAAGCGGCCAATGTCTACCTTGGACTCATCCGGGAGAATGTTGAAATGGGCTATTGAAATGTAGAGCCTTGAAATCACTTACGAACCAAGAAAGGCAGTGAAAGGTCAGGCGTTTTCCGACTTCATTGTGGAAATGACTCGTCCGGTGGCTCCGGATAATCTTGATCAGGTTTGGAAAGTGTACGTAGACGGGAGCTCTACAAAGAACGGCTGTGGTGCAGGCGTAATTTATGAGTCTCCTGAAGGAGACATATTTGAATATGCACTACGCTTCAAGTTTCAGGCCTCTAACAATGAGGCGGAATATGAAGCCCTGCTAGCCGGCATACGCATGTGTAAGGCGGCAGGGGCCATGAAAATTGTCGCCTACTCTGATTCTCAATTGGTTGTTAGCCAGTATGAGGGAAGTTATGAGGCTACCCATCCGACTATGATTAAATATCTTCAGGCAGTTAAAGAAGAGACCAAGGCACTTGAGGAATTCCGGCTGAATCAGGTGCCTAGGTCGGAAAACAACCAGGCGGATGCATTGTCAAAGCTGGCATCTTCCGCTTGCCATGATACGCCTCGGTGAGTCTTCTGGGAAGTTCTTGAAAAGAGAAGCATCTATGAGGATCCCGTTGGAATTCTGGACCGAAGCTCTACCTGGATGGATTGCATCCGGGCCTATCTCTCAGACGGCACACTTCCTGATTCGCCACAGGAAGCAGCCGTCCTGAAAAAGCGAGCTGCAAGATTCGAGTTGAAAAATGGAGAACTCTTCAAGGCGGGGTTTCTAAAGCCTTTGTTGAAGTGTGTCACCTCAGAAAAGGGGAAAGAAGTTCTCGAAGACTTGCACTCGGGATTCTGCGCCTCTCACATAGGCGGCAGGTCCCTAGCCGTCAGAGCCAGACGACATTATTTTTGGCCCACTCTTGAGGCAGACGCCAAGGAGTTGGTAAAGAAATTTGACAGGTGCCAAAAATTTGGCAATTTCATTCACCGTCCGGCTACTGATCTGACGGCCATCCACAGCCCAATCCCGTTTGCAAAATGGGGCATGGACATTCTAGGTCCTTACACGCCTGCTCCAGGCGAAAAGCGCTACATCTTGGTGGTTATAGATTACTTCACCAAGTGGGTGGAGGCTGAGGCGGTTAAAAACATCAAGAACTCATACGTAATTTCCTTCATCTGGAAGAATGTTATCACCTGGTACGGGGTACCCATGTCTACGGTGTTTGATAATGGTCCTCAGTTTGAGACGCCTCAGCTAAAAACTTGGTTGGGAGATCAGGGGATCTCAAGCTATTTCGCATCTATTGGCCGGCCCTAAGCAAACGGCCAAGTTGAAGCTTTCAACAAACTCATCTCAGACGGCATTAAAAAGAAAATAGAAAGAGCCGGTGGCTTATGGGCAGAAGAATTAATCCATGTCCTGTGGGCCATCCGGACAACAGTGAAAGGGGCAACCGGTGAAACCCCATTTCTCATGGTTTACGGTGCTGAAGCCGTCTTGCCCATCGAACATTACGAGCTGACTCTCAGAGTCATGTTGTATGATGAAGAGGCAAACTGGGAAGCAATGCGTCTGGCATTGGATTCACTCCCAGAATACAGGGGCAATGCCGCCTTGCGTCATGAGATTTACCGTCTGATAATGACGAGAGCCTACAACAAAAAAGTACACAAGCGTCCTTTGAAAGTTGACGACTTAGTGTTACGAAAAATGGAGGCAACCGGTAGGGCCAATGAGCTGGGAAAGCTAACCCCAAATTGGGAAGGCCCCTACCGGATCTGTGAAGAAGTAAGGGACGGCACCTACCGCCTGGAAACTCTAGACGGCAGGCGCCTGCCTAGAACTTGGAATGTAGACAATCTAAAAAAGTACTACTTCTGAGAATGTAAACTTTTTGTAATAGTGAGTCAGTTAATGAAGATTCAGACTTTGTTTGCAAAATTATCGTTTGATTATCCATCCGGGTAATATCCAGGCGGATTCCCCATTTACCTAACTAAGTTCAATACTTAGTGAAGGTTACATTTGTTTGTCCGCTTGGGTAATACTCGGATCTCTTGTTTATTTAAGTTTGATACTTTGTTTATTCAACTGCTTGACTACCCGCCTGGGTAATACTCAGACGGATTCTCCATTTATCTAACTAAGTTTGATACTTAGTATGATCAAATATTTTCCTGTCCGTCTGGATATTACCCAGACAGACTCGTATGCTTAGTGTAAATTCAACACTGATTAAGAAACTAAGCACAAAAACGTTTAGTGGCTACACAACCGGTCTCAAACAGGATCAGAGGCTAAAATGGCCGGATGGTTGCTATTTTTATAAAATCGCCTGTCCCAACATGGACAAAGGCGTCCGGCGACACCCCTCTGTGTGCAATCTTCGCAGAGAACAGATTATCTGTCGGTTCTATGTATCCATGCAGACGACAAAAATTGAACGACCAAATTGGTCAACTCATAGCCGTCTGACTAAAATAACCTACAAAGAACGAATAAGTTCCTAAATACCGGATGCCCATTGGCATCAGTCGGTAACCGGGTGAAGTTCTCACCCCAATTGGGGCAAGAGTTCAATGGCTATGAAATCTCTACCAAGACGTGCATAAGTCGTCTGTGTAGTGACCGAAACGCCTGTTAGTGTACGGCTGTGCACTTGGTTTGGGGCAATCACTACTGTGATTGATTGACTTACAAACATATCATGCTCTTTGCAGCATCAGACGTTTTCAAGTCAATCAACCAGCTCCAATTGAAACCAATCACACAGCCGTCCAGGGGCAAGGACAGTCGGACTACTGACTAGTTAGGCAAGAAATCGCTGCATGCTTTTGATAAGATAGGCAAAAATTAAAAATTCAAATGCAAAATATTCAAAACCGACTTAGTTGGTGCAATTCATAAAAATCCGTCCAACCAAACGGTTGTAATGGATCAAATGTTAACCGGACCCCGTTCGGGAGAAAGAAATTGTTAATTAACACGGCTCCACAGCCGGTAAATACAAGAATACTCGGCACGCAGGCCAGAAAAAGCAAGTTTTGGCATACAACCACTGAATTAAAAGGAATTAAAAAAGCAAAGACTGGCATACTGCCGCTGAGGGGTCACTTCTGGCTTGCAGACGGTGCCTCCTGGTTCTCCCCCTTCTCCTCATCATCTGAGGGAATTTGGTGCGCTTCGCCGGGACCAGGAAGCTCAGGCGCGGTTGGCTCATTGTTGCTGAGCCAGGCTTCAAAGGAGGCAGGCTCTGGCTCACCTTGCTCTCTCAAGTACACCACGTACTCGGCATAGCTGTGTGCCATTGCCCAGATGCTATAATCAGCGTCTGGGTACAAGGCAGCCCAAGCAATCTTCATACGGGCGTCGTTGTCAGCATCACTCTCAGCAACAAGGCGGTTTTGCTCCGCCTCCAGGGTTGCTGTAAAGTTTTTCTGAGCTTGAGCAGCATCCTTCTCCAGCCTCTCAACCTTGGATTTCAGTTTGCCAAGGTCCGCCTGGGTCTTCTTGAGCGCCTCTTCAGCCTGTTTGGCGCTCTCGTCTGCTTTCTTCTGGGCCTCCTCCGCCCCCTTTCTTGGCCGTCTCAGCATTCGTTACCCGCTGGTCGGCCGCCTTCAGATCTAGCTCTAGCTGCTGGATTTTAGACGCCTGTGTCATAATTATTGCTTTAGTTTCAAGTTCATTTACGATAGTTGAGTGGAAAGCAATATTATCAGCGTCTATGGCGGACTTCTTGGCCCTTTTTACCTCTTCCCGTTTGCGGGAATAAGGACGTTTGAGCCCGTCCACCCGCAGCATGGCCTGCAAAGAGAAGTCGGTATAAGAATTACAGGCGGGATAATTACTTGGAAAAAATAACATTGAATTGACAAGTTTCTTACCTCAGCCAGAAGGGATAGAATGCGTTCAAGATTGAACGTCTCTATCCCAGGGATATTGTCCTTATCCCTCTTCCGGACGACATCCAGCATGGCCTTGGCGTGCTTCTAGACGTCTGGCCAGCGGGGAGATTGATCTGCACCACAATCAATACGTGATGAGTGCGAAACTAAGGCAGCACCTATCTGTTGTCGACCGTCTGAGGATGACGTCTGTTGGGAGTGGGATTTCACCCGTAAAGGCCACCCCAGCTCAAGCAGGGATTCAAAAGGGTTCTTACCTTCAGAGCCGGCCAAGCGGGAAACGCTTGCAGGCGTGGTGAACCCCGCGGCTGCTGAGGGGTTGGCAAGATCAAGGCACAGGCTGACGCCTACCTTCTCGAGTCGCCCCGCTATCCGCATCGTCTTAGCCCCGGCTGAGGCGCCAGGAGTTGACACAGAGGCAGACTTTTTTATTTTATTGAGAACGGCTGGGGCCTCCTCTCTAGCTCGTTTGAGATTCTTCTCAAACGATTTCCCAACTTCTCCCCCCTGTGAAAATAAACAAGTAAAGGTTAGTATCCGGGCAAGACAGTTTATAAAATAAACTTAAAGGGTCAGGCGATAAATACCTTGGCCCTGAGCTCGACCGCAGCTTTCTCCACAAGATCTTTGCGGATGGTCGCAGAAGACCGCTTGGGAGTTTTCTCCGACTGCAACATGTTTAGCGCTTCTTCTGCAAAAAGAAAGAAATTGATCAGAATCATAAATCAATTCCGATAGAAAAATACTACAGACGGTGTGAACCCAAGCGCATACGTTTATTAAACATGTGCCCTAGTCCGCAGGCGGCTAGGAAACATTCATCCCGGAACCAGGAGCTCTTGGGAATCCAATTCTTAGGGACTTTTATTGTTTCCCCGGTTGACAGAGTTGCGTCTGTGAGGCCGAAAAAGTCTGCCTCGATTATTTTGTCAAAGTCTTCCTCTAGGATCCGGGGAAGAGCGCACCTCCTGCCTAACAAGTTGGGCTTCTTATTGTACAGACGGAATTCATAATTTTCCCGTCTGGTTGGGGCTGACATCAGGTAGAACATGTGCTTCCAGCCATCGAACTTGGAGACCTTGTCCAAGGTCATCATGTATTGCGGCTGTGTGGTTAGAGTATACCACGCCCTCCAGCCGCCTGGGCTTCTGCTGAGGTAATGCATGCTTGCAAAGGCCTCCCAGCCGGGGTTAAGCCCTTGGAACTCGCAGGCGGCAACATACCCCAGAATGTTGGTCCAGGAGTTGGAGGTAAGTTGCCAGACCCCAAGGCCGTAGCCTCTCAAAATTGCCTTCACCGCCTTGTGAAGGGGGAAGCGAAGGCCGGCTTTGAACGCCGCCTCATAACAGCCAAAATAGCTGTTGGCGTTCTCTTGATCATCCCCCCACGCGATGGTGCCTAGCTCAGGCGGCACCCGGATCTTATACCCGTCTCCAAGCGGGTGCATTTTCTTAAAGTTCTCTAAGTTTTCCCCCAACTGGATTCGGTCCTTGGAGGAGACGTGGATGCTGAAGGGATCGTCCTTCTCACTCCACTTTTTCCTTTCTTCCTCCTCGCTATCCGGAAGAGGGGGCAAGTCATCGCTGCTCTCGGAGGTAGAGGCGGAGCTGTCGCTCTCCGTCTCCCCCTCACTTTGGTCCATGGGGGCAGAGGCGGCCTCGTCGCCGCCGTGGTCACACTCTTCCTCTTCCAAAAAAGAGTCTGCAGGGGTTGAAGGGGCGCGCGGAGGGGATCTCTCCAGAGCCGTCTGGTTTCCCTGACCAGACGTTTCTCCCTCAGGCGTTTGGCCGCCTCAGCCTTCGCTCTTGTAATTCGGGTCCCTGGCCGTCTGCATTATCCGAGCCATGGTGTCCTGCACAGACACATAACTGGTCGGAATCCATGGCAAAGGGTGGTCCCAACACCCCGAGCCGGCACTCCCAGTCCTAGACTCAGCCGACCCTGGTGACCGGCTGGACTCTAACCAAGGTTGTGCCGTGTGTGTTGGTGATGCATCCATTTATTGCAAGAAATATGTACAAGCGGTGAAAAAAGAAAAGAGCTGAGAGAGACAGAGACAATACCTTTTGATTTGGTATCTGAACGTAGACGGGACCGGCTGTATTGCTGAAGAGCAAACTTTCTTGCCTCAAACAAGTGACTTCTGCTCTCTCAGAGTTTTTCTCTCTAGAAAATTTTTGTAAACGTACAAAATTATGAGGGTAAAACGGCTATATATAGAGGGTAAATTTGGGGGCATTTCCGTAAATTACACGGAAGGTGAACGATTACTCTGTAACGGTAAAATTACCGCCAACCAGAGCGTGACATGTGTCGCAGATGCCACATGGCGTGCCACGTCACATCTGTGAGGGGCAAATGTTTAGGGTAATTTTACCCTGCCACGTGGCCCAATCAGAAGGTGACACGTGTCACCCCCAGATTGGTCTAAAATGGACCAATCCCTGCAAAACACGTGTCATTCCCGAAATCAAGGGAAAAGGCGGCCTTCAGGCCCAAATCCCGAGAATGCCGCCAAACGGCGCAGCCCACCAATGATCAGGGTTCAGTAACCTAATCAGGGGCACAATTCCCAAAGACCCTATAAATAGGGAGATGTCCCTCATGTTGAGGGCACGTTTTATCATTTATTACACATTTTACTCTTTGATAGAGACATCCTGAGCTTGGAATCCGAGCAGATCCCTACCTAAATTTCCGCACCTTTTTTCTCCCTTCAAGTTTCTAACTTGTGCGTCGGAGACAAAGCACCACCCAACTGGTGTCTCCGTTTGTTTTGCAGGTACAGCTCACCCCGGATCAGTCTTCGTGTTGTAATTCTCCCGAGGGACAAAAACACCCGAAACAGCTGGCATGTATTACTACAATGTTGGTCAATAAATTAATTTCGCACTCCTTAATTCTCACCAAAATCGGTTATGATCTCTCTTATCTGACCAGATCGCACACCACCACAACGCACCGCCAGTCATCGTAGCACATCCCTGACCGAGTATACAATTATGTATATGATTTTGGTTTGCAGCAAGATGACGAGACTTCTCTCATGGTTGGAAGAAGGTTTTAATATCTAGTTGATGAATAACACTTTCTTGTGGATGAACAAGATGTTGATGTATTGTTCTTTGTTCTTTTCTATTGATTTTTGATGTTTTCTCTCTATCTCTCCTGATTTCAACTAGTGATTGTATCTCTTATTTTTTAGTAAAAGACTTTTTTATGATTTGTGGTTGCTGTTTAGAAGCAAAATATAAAGGACCATGCCTCACTAATCACTATCGACCTCACCCAAATCGACTAGGACTCTATAAGATTTTAATTTTAGTTTTTTATTTTAATTTGTTAAGTTTGTGTAAAAGTTTTACCTTGATAATTGAATTGAAGTAGTGATGATGAAGTACTAAATTTTGGATGGATTTTGATATGGAGTTAACTATGAAAGATTTATTGTGTTTGGATACGATTTTTTCTAAGGTTGTGATTATCTTACTATAATTCCCTTTACATTTCAGGTCACTTATATTTCTTCTTATGGGTTCTACTTTAGATTTTTTTCAAACAATTAGGATAAATTTAGAGTCTTGTTTGCTAATTTGTAAGCCTTTTTGGAATAATATTTGGTAATTTAGAGTAATTACCATTTTTTGTCATTTATAATGCTTGTGCCCATTCTGTTGTGTTGTCAATGGTTAGGGTTTCAAATTCAGAATTCTAAGCTTCAATAATAGTGTTTCTTCTTGTTATAGCTAATGAGGAGATTCCTTTCTCTACTTTGTCGAATTTCGGGGCGAAAGACCTCTACTTAATCTTGTAGCTGGTGGTCTTACTAACATCATTTAATTTAGCTTAATCTCGCCTTTTAAATCTAGCTTACTTTAAGAACTCACTACTTGCATTACTTAAACTAAGTTACATTCTTTCACTTTTTCCAGCTTCCTTAGTAAGTGAAATTTAAGTTTCTAGATCACAAGTTATTAAAATTTCCCATTAGAGTAACAAGTTTCACTTTGTAGGACTGCCTTACGAGTTTTCTTATGCTCATGTTGAAATGCAGGCTAAATCACTTTTCTTTTTACTTGCAGAGTGACACCAAGAAGATATTAGTTGTGTCCATATTCTTTGAGACCATGCCATATAGATTGGATGAGAGCACAGGTTACATAGACTATCATCAGGTACTCTCTTTTTGAGACTCATATGCTCCATGTTACAGGGAAAAAAAAAGTTTTAGGCCCATTAGTTGTTGTGTTCCATGCTTTTCTGGTTTCTCTAACGTAATCTTGCAATTCTTGCAATGAATTATTGTTCTATTTTTTTAGTATATGATGGTGTTGATGAAAATAATTATGTTGCAGGGAAATTCTTTAAGATATTGTTTAATTGCTGAAATTGCTTGATTCCTGAAATATGATGCATATGATGGTGTTGATGAAAATAGTTATGTATTTTGGGTTTATTTTGACGGTATTAGAAATGGTTTGTAGTAATTTTGCTTAAATTTTGCAAAAAGAAATTAAATGTTGGGTAATTTAATCATAGGCTCATCTCTTCTCCATTGAAATGACTTTTAAGCTTTCTTTGATCCTGCATTGAAGTAATTGAAGCAACATGCTAGGTAATTTATTTTAAATCATCAAATTCCCATTTCAAAATCTAGAGTTTCTTTAATAGAGTCTATATATTCAATTTTCTATATCCGAAATATAAAATTAGACATAACTTGATGATGGGTATGAAGATAATCTCACTTTCTATACTCTATTCAAAACACATTTAAAGCATCAACTTTCTTAAGAAGAAAGATCAACTTCTGCTTCATTTGACTGCCCTATCCTTATTTCGCCAATTCCTCAATAATTGACCAAAATTATTGTTTCTGAAGTGTCAAATATGTGTGATTTTGTTTATCTGGCAGAGATTTCCTATCTTCACATGATTTTTTGGGTTTATAACACTTTTTTGGGTGTTATTTTTTGTATAAAATGAGACCATTTTATCTAAGCTAGTAAGGGTTACTTTTACATGCCTTACTCGTACGACAATTGCAAGGTGCCTACCTTGCCATTTCAGTTTCCCCTTAACTCTGTATTATTTCATGATCCTAGATTTGTTGATCCTTATCAATAATTATCATGTAAATAAAACAGTATGTATATTTGTCTATCATAAGCTCTTCTTTTTTTTTTTTGGTAAATATCATAAGCTCGTCTTTGATATTTGTTTTGGGGCAATCTATGTAGGCAGCAAATATCAATGCTGATACTGAAGCCCAAGAATCAATGGTAATGAATATCATCTTTTGAAGAATGAATACCCCAGCCTAGAGTGCGCTAAATATAGTGGTATTAATGCTATGGTGCTATTTCTGTCTACTACTCTTTTTGTTATGTTATTATGTTCTTAAACAACATTCTCCTTCTTGCACCCTTTTTACACGGTTGTCTACAAATTCAGAAAATACTTGCTAATATGATATTTACCTGAATTATGTATTAGTTGATCAACTTATTTTTTAGCTTTGTGAATCACGCGTTTCATTCTAGACTTTTCCATTGCCTCTTTGTTTTTTTAGTTAGGGGTTGGATGGACTGGTAGAGAGTCAAAGAAATTGATTATATTTTCTGAAAATAATTTCTTATTTTTTTTCTATCCATTTTTGCAGATGCTTATGTTTTGTAAAAATAATGTCCACTTTTGGTTTATATTATTCTTTAAATTTGATGCTGTAATGTTTTCCCAAAGACGAACTTACATGAGATGTACTGTTTGAATTGAAAGGTAAGGTTGCTAAACATGTACTAGAGGAAGTTGCAAAGGTAATTTTTTCTAACTTTGGGTGTTAGTTAGTTCCTAAACATGTTTACCTAAAATAACTAACATGTACCCCAAGGCGTTCGTTAATTTAAAGCTAATTAAGTTAGTTCAAAAGAAAAAAAATAAAAAAAAAAACTTAAAGCTAATAGCTAGCTCGATATTATATTGGTGAGAATTTATTTTAGTAGCATCATGTTGAAAACGATCGATGTGATGTCGAAAATGATTGATGTAAGCATTAATTGGTTTAGTAAAAATTGATAGAATTATTTAAGGAAAAAAAAGTTATATGTTGGTAATATTATTTCAGAAATATTTAACAGAAAACTAACTCAATTATTATTATTTCATAAGATTTCAAATCAACACCATGAATAGAAATGTTATTTTCCCCATTGAACCCCACTATTGTACAACTATATAGTGGTAATATGAATGTTAATATACTTCAAATATGTTATTGGAGTAGCTTTCATTATGTGATTTTACTCATTACTCTTGAACCTGCAGGTCCTAGGAGTTATCACAATTCTTAAGATTACCAGGTAGATATAGCTAACCTTCATTAGAAATAAAATGTTTAAGTGACTACATATTTTGACCACATAGTTTGTATATATACTAAATTATCTGCATCCAGTTTTGTGTCTGTACTATACTCTATATGAGATAGCTGCAGCTTCATGTTTAAGGTTGATACATGATATCAAGCTAACCAATGCTATGTAATTAATATATAGTTGGAAAAGTAAATAGTCAGATGTTCAACACAACCTAAAAATTGTTATCAACACTTTCTCGGCTCTGTCATAGCATTGTGTCTAAAATTCAGATGTTCAACATTAAACTTTTAAATATCAAATTTAATTTTTGCTGCTTACTATCTCTTATTTGGGTTTATCTTGCATAATCTTCATCTAATTTTCCTTACTTGGTTTACTTCTTGTTAATATTGGTATTTGAGCATTTAGGGTTTTTTTAGTACAATTTTTGCAGAGGACGTTCGGGGGAGCACCTAAGAAGAGCGATAATACTCGCTATTATGAAGTTTTAGGAGTTCCTAAGACTGCTTCTCCTGAAGATCTTAAGAAAGCTTATAAGATAGCTGTCCTTAAGAATCATCCTAATAAGGGTGGTGATCCTAAAAAGGTAACTTATTTTGATTTGTTTTGGGAATTTGTTGTTTGTTTATTATTATTTATTTTTTGTTAATTGTTCTAGGTTTAGGGAATTTCCGATTTATGTTTGTTAATTGTTCTAGGTTAGGAAGATGTTTGATTTATATGTGTTTTTTCTTTTTGATTTTTAGATTTTGATCTTTTTAAGTGATTTTTTGATTGGTTTCAATTGGGTATGTAGATTTATATTGTTGATCTGATCTGCCTGCTGAATTTGGTATTTAGTGCGTTCCCAAATTGGAAAATGAAGTTACTTGGAATCGTGATTGTGTGTTTAAGCTAGATTCGGACTCAATTCAGTGGAAAAGGATTAATTTGAATAAGTTTTGGATTTTATGATATGAATTTGGCATATTTTAGGGTTGTTTTAGACGTATTGAATTGATTTATGTACAATGTAAATCTAACTTCAGCATAGAGAGAAATTGAGTAACTTGGTACACATAATTTGGCAAATTTTAAGATTGTTTTAGCTGTATTAGATTGATTTATGGACAACGTAAATCTAAATTCAACATAGTGATAAAACTAATATCATCGTACACATTATTTATACTACTAATCATCGAGACTATACGAACGGTTTTCCCGTATCAATGTCGATTTGTGGAGAAGAGCACAGGGCTCTAAGCCGAGTGCAGGGAGTGAATAGGTATCGAAGCAGGCAAAACCCCACTTCTTGCACTGAGAATCAACCATGGCTGTGTCGCTATAATTAGTTTCTTTTGCACTTCACACTACACTACCGCCACCACAATTCACTCCATTGCATTCACCCCAATGCAGAAGACCCTAGACACTATAATCTGATAATTGTGCCTGGTCCATTGGAAAAAGGGAGAGAAAGTGAAAATCTGGTGTTGGGATGGAAATTGTAAGAGATTTCTAGGTGACTTTTGTATAGTCGCTAAATAGTAAATACTCTTTAGTTTTTTGCCTTGTAAGTGATAAAATATTGTTCTTTAATTGGAACTTTGTGATTTTAGTAATGGGTTTGTCGAAATTGTTGATATGGTGGCTGAGTTTTGGTAGATTTATTGCATTAGTTGAAGTTTAGTATCTTGTGTTTGTGACTCTGTGGTTATGATTCGCTTTAAAGATGCATTTTCCTGATTTGGCTGGTGCTATTTGAGTTTAATTCAATAAATGTTATTATGTTGTATAGTACGTACTATACAATATTGGAGACATGGGCTGGAGTGGAGGTGACAACATCCGTTGGTTTTGGATAGTGTACATCAAAAAGCGGTGATTTTTCATAATGGGGTATGAAGGAAGCTCATCAATGATGTCATCTGCGACAATTTTGTTTTTCTATTGCCAATTAATGGGGTATTGGTTACTCTCTTGTCAACTAATTAAATTTTTTTCAATGTAACTTTGTTTTGTATTTTTTTCCTTAAGATTTTCATTTTTATTGAGTTTTTTGATATGTGATTAGATGGAATGTATGATTGTTTTCAATAGAATAGCTACAGCTTAGACTAATGTTCTATAGGAAAATGTCCATGGAAAAACATTCAACATACAATAAATTTGCCTAATTTCAAAGAGTTGCGTTTTCTTTAATGTAATAAATTCACTAAAAATTGTCTAATTTCAAAGAGTTGCGTTTTCTTTAATGTAATAAATTCACTAAAAATTGTCTAATTTCAAAGAGTTGCGTTTTCTTTAATGTAATAAATTCACTAAAAATTGTTATATACATGTATTAACTATTGTAGGCAGGCAAATGAGTTTCATTTTTTAGCGTAAGTAATAAGACGTTTGCAATTAGCTTAGTTTAAAAGTATTACCAATCGTTGCCATTAAATGTTTTAAAGTGTAATTGTAGACACCCATTTGTGTCTCCCCAAAATCAAACCCGGTGATGAGTACCTTTCACATCGAATCATAATCGAATGAAGTGAAAGTGTGGAAAGTCTAGTGGTGCGGATAGTTTTACTTTATTTTCTCTTCTCTCTATTTTTGAAAACCTATATTAAGAAAACAGTCAATCCAGTTTGGTTGGTTCATAGAAAGGGTCCAATAATGGTGTAGTTGGATGGGGCTTGAAAAGAGTTTTCCAACAATATATTATAAGTCCAATTTCGATGAATAATGAGGAAGTTATGGCCAAATTACTAAACTTGACCCGGTTTGATACTTATTTGCGGCCCAATGTTCTAAAGGAGGGCCTAATATGGATTTATCATTGCATTAGGAATGGTTTTAGTCTTCTAGATTGTTCTGGAAGGTTCTTTTCATTCCTAATTTAATTACCATTGATAAATTGACTTTTGTTGACTTTTTGAAGTTTTAATCAAAATAAAAGAGTGTGTTTAAGGAAAATACGATTTTATCTTCCTGTACGGCTAAATTTTATCTGAATTTAGAAAACGCGTAAAAAATTTGATTAGCGCCTAACGCCAGTCATTAGCGCCTGACGATAAGCCTGGCGCCTAGCGCTAGCGTTAGCGCCTGGCGCTAATGTCAGCGCTTGGCGCTAATTTCGTTTTTTCACGTCAAAACTCTGATTTTTTTTTTGGCTGATTTTCTCTATAAATAGCCTTCTAAAAACTCCGTTTTCAATCATCTACAATAATCTATAATCACCTATTCTTTAATTCTCTAATTCTCTTCTCTCTCTAAGCTAAAGCTTATTCTTTCTCCCTCTTTTCTAAACCAACCTTTATACAAAATTCCGCATTCACAAGATCAAGAAACACCTAGCATTATTCGAAGTTGCCTTCGCCCTAAACGTGAAAGGTTTTAATTTCTTAGGGTTTGGTCCCAAATCTCTATTTCAATTATTTAATTTAATTGTTTGATAATTATTTTCCTTGAAGTTACCAACGTGTGTATTTTGTTATTAGAAAGAGGTACGAGGCATCCAAGTAAGTGCTTTAATTGTTTTATTGATATTATGATATAGAAATCATGCTTAGATTGTTATTTTGATTCCTAGTATCATGTTAAGATGTTTTCCTTAATTTGATGTTCAGAATGACAACAATAAGTTCCTAGTATCATATTTAGGGTAATAACTAAAAATTCCTAATATCAAGTATGATTAAAAGTGTGATGCTTCCTATTCTCTTCCTAATATTCATGTTAGTATCATGTTAGGGTTAAAGCTCTAATCTTTATTGTTCAGTGACATGCTAGGGTTTGTTATTAATCTTGTTAGTATCATGCCTAGGATTTTGCTATTAATATTATTCTTTAACATGATTATGATAATTATTATGATTATTGTTATGATTATTTATTTTGTTGCTTGATTATATTTATTGTTATTGCTTGATCACACCTTTTATGCATGCTTAAAGGGAATTTGTACTTGTAATCACGCTTATATAAGATAATTAATAATCTTATTTAGGGTTAATTTCATTATAATTCAAGTGATCGCCAATAATCTTATGAGTATTTTTTATTTTTTTTCCTTTAATGAGAAGATAACATATTATCCAAATCTTATGAGTTTTGAATATGGAAGTGATAAGTCTATTTTTTATATATATTTATTCTCTGTCCCACGGTCATATTTGTACTTATTTGAGCTCTACGGAGCTATTTTTATTACTAATATACGTTTTCTGGTGTTTTTGTAGAGTTGATATTATTTTGTAGGAATTTGAAGAATTATGACGATTCCCGAGATTTAGTTTATGATTAGCTTTCTTACATTCATTAGCATAATGTCCTAGTTCTCCACAAGACCAACACTTGCATGTTTTCTTTTTCTCAGGACAATATGTTGCCTTTCTGAAAAACCTACTTAGCTTTCTATATCTATGTTTATAATATTTCTTCATATAGGTTTCTCCTCTTGATCGGTCAAATTTATTATTCTTATAGTTCCTTCTTTTATTATAATTTTTTCTTTCACATCCATAATTATTTGGGAAATCCCAACAAGTGAGAAATTGTCTTTTCATTTGTTGAGTTCCTGCAACCTCTCTACATTTATTTTCAATCCATTTTCTAAAGAAAGCAATTCTGTTACCTAGGGAATCCCTAGCTAAAAATCTCTCTCTCCATTCTTGATATTTTTCACTAATTTCTTCATTAAGAGGACTGGGTAATTTGTCATAGAACATTCCAAGATTTGTTTCATTTTCACCAATTTTATAATAGTATGTTTCAAATTCCATAATGTAATCATCGACATATTTCATATTACAGATGGACAAATTACTTAACTTCCTTTTATATTCTATTCGTTTTTCATTAGGATCTGCTCTAGGTCCAATAAATTCTATCTCAATGTATTGACATAATTGTCTGAACATTCTAGTAGGTGATTCACTAGCTCTTAATGCAGTTTTGACTTCTTCCTCTATTCTATCGTACCAGTCTTCTACACAGCCATAAAGACTATGTTTGATATAGTTTAAGAAATTTTCTAAAGTCCAGTCAGTGTTTAAATTAAGTACACTGCTCATACTCTTCTTTCATTGATCTAAAACATCTTGTCTATCTCTTACACCGTCTAGCTTAAGTTTATAACCAGTTTGACTTATAGGTTCAAGAGTCATTTCTTCTTGTATAGGTATATGATTAGGCATAACCTTGACACTAAACCGGGTAGTCTTCCCTGGTATGTATCTTGGTCGATCTTGTGCAACTTCCTTCTCCTTGATACCTAGGTCTTTGGATGACATTGTTTACGTTAATGTTTTCATTAATAATTTCCTCTCCAACATCATTATTATCCATTACTCTTTTTCCTAGTTTGTTTTCAATATTTTTTCGAACAACTTCTATGGGCAGAAAGTCTAGATCATTTAACTTCATTAATCCCATTTGTTGATATAAATCTTCCTCTAAAATTGCATAATTATTTTCCTTTATTTCATTATTAGAAGTAATCCCTTTGTTAGAAATTAATGTCATGATTTTGTTAAGCTTATTAGGGTCTTCTTCTTCATCAAATAGGACTTGTAATTCGTTAAGTGTTTTCTCCTGAACATGAGGGTTCATCTTTAGTCTCTTTTTTCTTTTCTTGGTCACTAGTTGGTCTTTTAGGGAGTGTTACAGTAAACTTTTTATTTTTATCTAGATTTTGAAAAGGATATTTATATTTATATGGGACAATTTTCTCTTTATTAGGTGATACTTCTTTTCCAAATTGACGCCTAACTTCGTTTGTTAAAGCAAGTTGAACTTGTTTAACTTGTTCATTTAGATCGCTTACCTTTTTATTAATATCGGTTGTGGTTATTGATATCTTATTTTCGATATTAATACAACGAGCATGTATGTTATCAACTTCCGATTTTAACTCACCAATTTGATCTACTATATAATTAAGGATTGGGCCAAAATTACTAGTATTTTCATGAATATGATAATAATGCTTAAAATCAGGTTTCTTACACTCAGTAGAGGGTCTAGTATTCTCCAGTTTTACCTAATTATTAAATCAACTTATTTAATCTTTTAACCGTATGACTCTGATACCAAATCACACAGCTTAACAGTTTCTAATTTATAATAACTGTATTGTCTTCCTTAATAACAGATTTCACTTGTATAATAACTGTAGTCAAACATAATACTTAATTTTTAACACAAATACTTATCCTTTTAATATATAAGTACTATTGAAAAGATCAAAATAACACCTCGAAAACAATATTGAAGAAACATATAACAATATTTAATTTTATTTTAACAGGCTAGAACTTAAAATTACAGTATTAAAATAGGAAATAACTTTTTTCCTACACTTAGCGAATTTTTTTTTTCAACGGTGCTATGGACCTTCCTAGTCCCTACCTGGTGGTGGGCAATACTTTCTCAAACTACTTATCATTTATCTCAAACTACTTATCATTTATCTCGTTATTTCATGATATAAAGAGACGACAAATCTTACAAGTTACAACAACAATGTTATTTAATATTTTCATATAAATAATTCCTTTTTTTTCTTTAACTTCTTTTGTTTCATTATTTATGTGTGTAATTATTTCAAAAAATATATATTTATATGCGTAATTACTACATATTGGATCAAATATCTAATCATAATCAACAACTATGAGTGTAAAGATAGAATTTTTCATAAATTGTAAAATAATATTATATATATGTGTGATGACTATGAATTCCTACTCATAAAAAGTGTATTATTACCTAACTTTATGTTATTCTTAATAATAAGAAATTATGAAGCATCTGATATTATGTATGTACTACCTCCCATTTAAGTTAAAAAATTAATATGCAAGCATTACCCAATAGAGTCGTCCTATATAGCATTTAGGATCTGCTGGCAAATCTAAAAGAGAGAAAGAGTGGGTCACTTAAAATTGGTAAATTGTGTTTAATCTGAGTTGTTTATGGCCCCCTCACCTCTCTATGCTCTATCTATTGCCTTGCAAAGACAAACCACCCTTGAAAGGACCACTCGTCTTCTTCTTATGCTTTCTTTTACTTTTAACCTTTACTTCATTAAATAATCCATTGTGTTCTTTTTATAGTTTTATCTACGGACTTTTCTCATTCTTCTATATATAAATTAGGGTTAAGGGGAACCAAAATGTATAATTGAAAATTAAAATAATAGACTTTTTAAGTTTGATTATTAATGAGAAATTACCTATTTAAAAAAAAAGGTGGTACTTTACATCTCTCTTTTCTCTCCTCTCTCTTTAGGGTTTTAATAATTTTTTTGGCCGCTTAGGCCAGAAATAGTCTAATTTTTTACCCTTTTCTTTAGAGAAGCTTTGGCGTGAGATTGTTTAACGTGAGTTTGGTTTATAAAGCACTCACCCATTCCACACCCACTACCTAGCCATCTGTCAGTGGCCGACGAACACCCCCCCTCCCATCCTCAACTCCATACTCGTAGTATCGTCCACCACTCGCCTAGCAAAAATCCCTACTCATTGCTCCATCCATTGCACACAGCACGCACCAATCAAACAACTCTTAGTTGCTACTCCACCCTTGCTTCAAATGTTAATTCTTTATGTTCAACTTTTGATGTGCACCCTTGTTTAATCTATTTTACTGCTTTGGTTCATGCTCTGTATTTGATTGTTGATGGAAAATTTTCATTTTCTCTTAGTCCTTCGTGCAAACTGCAAATATGGTTTAGATGGTAGCGTGATTTTCATTTGCTTATCACTTGCTTTCACGGTGCATAATAATCATTTGGTCATGAAGTTCTGTTGCTGGTTTTCAGATCACTAAATGCAATAAGGCTTTCGATTGCAGCATCTGTGTATTTACCGAATATATGTCTAATATCTGATCAATATTGTCTAATATCTGATTAATATTGTCTGATATCTGACAATTATTATCTAATTTCTAACACTTTCAATCTAATATATGATATTTATAACTTAATATCTGACCATTATTATCTAACTTTTTTACAATTAAGAATTTTTTTTTCTACTTATATGACCGGACTCACGTGAATCCGTTCGACAAAATACTATAACTTTTCTTTGACTTAATTCGTTTTTTTTTTGTTCTCTTCGTCTGTGAGTGCCCATCCCAATTTTTTGTTGGGTTTTGATGAGTTCGACCCATAGTAGAACGAAACCCGACCCTAAAATAAAACTCACAATCACTACTATAATTTCCGTATTTTTTGGATTCTTTTACCTCGACGTTGTGGTACTAGCGTCCATGTATGTATATATATTCCGCTTATTGTCGACGCTTTTTAAGTCACATGACCCGCTCATGTCCCTAGAGTTAAACCGCCTAGGTCAGATCATTAGAGTTGCTAACTTGCTACGCCACATCTATTTTTCTGTTCTCTACTCAAATTCATTCTAAAATCTAAAATAATCTCTGATTAATTCATCAGTCGTTTTAAATTTGTTCTGGAAATTGTGGGAATTTTCTTCTTCAACTAGTCAATTTCATCGATTAATAATAGAGGTAAACTTTCTTGCTTTTCCTTAATCGGTGGTTCGAATTTCATCTAGGGTAAGTATAATGTTCGAATTTCTCATGAATTTTCTTTAATCTTTGGTTGAAATCGGAAAATATTTGGCCTTTTAAGGTTCTGAATTTAAAGAGAACAAGCATCGCCATACCGATACATCTAATAATTCATTGACGGCGCATCAGGTAATTTTCTGCACTTAATTAGATACTTAAGCGTTTTTTAGTTCATAATTCGTGCTTTCAATTTCTAAATTTATTGTTCCTTAAATTTTCATTTTTTTTTAAAAAAAATGGATCGTTTGTTTGTTTTATGTCTATTTATATGGCTTGTTTGTTTGGATTTTCTAAATTTTCTCAGCATATGGTAAAGGTTTTTTCATTAATTGTTTTGTTTAGCTTAATTTCCCCTTTTAATTTTGCCTAATTTTCATCTGCTTTGCTATAACCCAGGCAACCGATTTAACGAATGTTTTGGGTTTTGTCAATTTCTCATTATTATATGCTTATTTTGCCAATTTTGATTCTGTTCTGCTTAATTTTGTTGAATTTCGTGGTTGAATGCATTTGCATTTAATTAATTGATCTAAAACCTTTTTTTTAATAGCAAAAATATTTCATTAATTAAAAGTCATACGACATCTACAATAGAGATTCGACGTTAACAAATACATAAGATATTGAATCAAATAGAATTTTCCTTCATAAAAACTACGGTCGTCGAGTAAATCTTGCACTGGTGAGCATCTCCCGCTTATATCGCTGAAAATTACAGCCTTGTTGGAGAGACAATCTAACGATCCTTTGTAGCCGTGAGGATGTTTTCCTTCTGATTCATCTGTTCGTATTCGAAAACTTGATAACTTTTTCACCAACGAAATAATTTCACGACAATCCATTAGATATGCTACCATGGATTCAAAACAAAGAAATTTCTCCCTCAAAAAGAAAAGATAAACCCTGTCTTTCGAAGAAGGACGAAAAACCCTTGTCTTTCGAAGGAGATCATAAACCCTTTCTTTCGAGGGAGAAAAGTTTCTCCCAAAAGGAGGAAGCATTATTATAAACCTAAAAAACAATAAAGAAACAAGGATTGGGGCTTTCCACCGATTAAAATCGATGGAAGCCCCTTAAAAAATCAACAATGGAGGATAGGGTTTTCAAGAGAGAAAGGAGGAGAGAGAGATCATTACAATAAATTATTGTTCTATAACCTAGCAAGTGTGCTGAACCATGTTGCCGATTATTTCCATGCAAAGTTCTGGAGTTGCCGGAGTTCAGACTTGGGTTATTTATTTTGCATCTTTACTTTATGTCGTAGATGCGATATTTTCTCCAGGGAGGAGCTAATGTCGTACGATGTGCTGCCCTAGGTTGGAGGGCTTTGTAATTGGAGTGCTCTTTTATGCTGAACCATTGTTTGAGATGGACTTTTCGAATCATCCAAGTTCGTGGCCGGCTTACTGTCGATGATGATTTAGTCTGCCACATGGTCCAAACAAAAAGAAGATGCCACCTCCTGATGTGGCTTGCATCTTGCAAGCATTTGCTACCTGCATAGGAGGATGGTGCTTCTTCTTGCATGATCCTCTGTAACTCATAATAGCGTAACTTAGGAACTTTTTAGCTCTTTTACTCAGCACTCTTGTGGTTTTTTGCTTTTATAGTTACAATAGGCTTTATTTTTTACTCCTACACCTATTCAGGCACAGTCATGGCCAATTGCAATGCAAGGTCAAGATATTGTGGCAATTGCTAAGACGGGTTCTGGAAAGACCTTAGGCTATCTTCTTCCAAGTTTTATGCATCTCAAGCAGCGCCGCAACAATACATAAATGGGACCAACCGTGTTAGTACTGTCACCAACAAGGGAATTGGCAACACATATTTAAGATGAGGCTGTGAAATTTGGGAGGTCCTCCAAAATATCTTGAATGGTATGACATGATATTTGTTTCTATTAAATGTATTTAGGTTGTCTTGCTTGATTATTTTTAGTGAGGGCACATCTACTTAATTGGAAGTTGAACATAAATTTTGTTTTTTCTTTTGATATGTTCTTAAAATAGGAATCTCTTTAGTCTATATTTTAATGTATATAACAGTATGCTTTTTCAGTTTTTGTTTTCAAAACTTGATCTTCGAGTTATATGAATTACTACTATTTCGAGTAGATTTTTGGGGATGAATTTGATAAAATGGTCTGGGTCATTGTTGTGGTAAATTTTGGTTGGAGTCGTATGCCATTTTATATTGTTAATTTTTCATGAGTATCTTTTTAGAAGTACTGACTGGTAACCATGTCAATCTCACTCCCATACATATACCTTGTGCTTGCTTATTTGTGCTGCTGTAATCGATTATATATGGAATTGTTTCATCTCATAAAGTTATTCCCTTATTTAATCCTGCGGTGTTTGTATGGAGGGGCACCCAAAGGCCCACAATTGAAGGAGTTAGATAGAGGAGTAGATATTGTGGTAGCTACACCTGGTCGTTTGAATGATATACTAGAGACAAAGAGAATTAGCTTGACTAAGGTCTCCTATTTTGTGCTTGATGAGGCAAATCGAATGCTAGACATGGGTTTGAGCCACAAATTAGAAAAATTGTGAAGGAGGTACCCACTCGTCGCCAGACACTGATGTATACTGCAACATGGCCTAAAGAGGTCCGAAAGATTGGAACTGATCTATTGTCAAATGCTTTCCAGGCCAAGTTAATTTTGGTAACACAGATGAACTTGTTGCAAACAAGTCTATCGCTCAGCTAACTGCCAATCTTTTTTTTTTTCTTATTAAAGCAATTTAAACAGGTAACTTGCTATTGGCATTTAATTACTAGTTTCCATTGTGTGCTTATTTGTTTTCTAACAATGCTTAATTCTCTTTACTAGGAGCTTTGGACCCTACTTTTTCCCTGGAACAAAAATTTTTTATGGTCAAAGAAGAGGTTAGCCACATTCTATCGTTGGTTGGCTGGTATAACAAACAATTTTTGTAAAATGATTTGATTGTTTTTAACGCTATGCAAGGATTTGGAGGCTTTAGCTACTAAATGTGAACTTAGGGAGGAAGAGAGAGGTTCCTGTATAGTGGTATACTGCTGTAGGTATATATTCTCCAAAGTCTAAAAGGTTAATGGCTTTTTTTTCCTCTTTGGATTGCAAGTCTGAGCATTTTGTCAAAATTTGAACTTTGTTTTTCTCCCTCTTGGAAGCAGATTAAGAAACCATAATTGTGGCTTTCGACGACTAGATGTGTAACGAGAATAGTCAAGAAGAAAAAAGGTACTTTACCATCCTCTCTTTTTTATCTTAGCTCTGCATTTTCACCTATCATTTATATTCATTGCAGAAATTATAACTTAAGAATTTTGATAATACTGGAAAATGATGTCTCGTCTTCTAAGTGTATGGGTGTCTGGATACTTTTAGTAAGTTTGTTACTCCATAATTAGCTATGAACGTTGGTTGTGATTTTTGTTTGCTTAAATTATTAGGTGGAAAGTATTTTTCAGAAATTGTATTCTTTGTGTTTTTTGGTAGATAGCTCCCTAGTGTTAGTAGTTTTGATATAATATTTTATTTAAATTCACTTGTTGATGTACTGCTCGATGCATATGGACAAGATATCCATGTATGAATACCGAGAAACGTGGACTGGAAACAGCGTCGCCAAAATGTTAGACAACAAATGTAAGAAAATCTTTCGGACAAGATTATGTAGACATCCATGTATGAATACCGAGAAACGGTCGAAAAAGGCTAACAACTAACACTGCATTATTTCAAGGACGGAAGAAAGATATATTTAAGCTATTTAAAGATTTCAATTAGTGATTCGGAATTTGTTCCACTACAACTAGTCACGAATGAATTCTAAGTTGCAATTATAATTGTTGTAATAGAAACTCATTAATATGAAATAGATATTGTATATATGCTATAATATTTATATGCAATATAAAAATTTCGGTATAATTTTGTTGTACTTCTTAATTTTTTTTGGCAATATATATTAGTATACTAGAAATGAATGTCAGTTAATGAAATCTTTTATTTTAGTATTTTTAATATTTTTTTTAAAAAAGAATATGGACAAGATAACTCGTCCCCAAATTAGAAAACGTGGACTGGAAAACAGCGTCGCCAAAATGTTAGACAACAAATGTAAGAAAATCTGGACATAGAAAAGCGTCACCAATCTGTAAGGAGAATGATCCCATCGTAAGGGGTACTCTCCCTAAATGCCCTTGGCCACTTAAAAGCCTAGGAATTTACACTTGTTAGGGTGCAGTAGGATTTGAATTCCAGATTGTTTGGGGGACCTTGAATAAGAATTGATTATATCTTTACGCTTTTTTGTAAGAAAAAAGTAGGAGTCGCCAATGAGTTTTAGGAAAAACTCATAAACCTCGTTCATGCCTTTCTTCCATGTGGAGTTCATGGAATAATTAGCACAAATCATAAGTTTACCCATGCCCAAATTGGCCTATAAACCAGAAATGAGTTCGGGAGCGAGGGTACTAAAATGACGTTCCTTTTAGAGGGGAATCGTTATCCTAGCCCTAGTGCTGCCTCTACTAGCTCTTCCTTTTTTACAATTTCATCACTAAACAATATATGCAACGTGATACCTAAAACTATGTTAGTTGATTTTATTTACAAGCATTAATTCACGTAGGAATTACATCGTAATGTCGTTATTCTTATTTAATCAAATTCGTGAAAATGATAAGAAAATAAACAAGATTCACCTTGACTTAAGTGATCAACCAACTAATTATTTAATTCAATTCTAATCTTTATTTAACGCAAGATACTATGTGGAATTGATTAATTAATTATTTTAAAGGTGATAAAACAATACTAATTAGTTAATTAAAGTTCTTTTAAACAAGAAAATGAATGTGATTTGACTAAGTGCTCGGGAATTTACCACTTCTATTTGCTAGATCTCCGTTTAGAACACTTATGGACTCCTTCTTGTTGGGGAACCTCCATCGTAGTAACAAAGTATCGAAAGGGTGATTTTTTAGGACAAGAGGGGCTAGGTTGCACAAGTTCACAAGTATTTCACCAGAGTTTTAGGTTATTTTCTATCTGTTTAAGCCTCAGTCTAAGCTCGTATTTATAGGGAATGATTAGGTTTAGGGTGTCAAGCATTCTGCAGCAGCAGGTGTCGCGAGCAACAGAATGAGTTGCGCGCGGCATCCCAACTCAAGTGATCTGGTTGCGTTGCTAGGTGTAGCGCAACTAATTGTCTTGCTCGCGGCTTTATGGTGAGATTCGATTTTATATTTTCCGTATAATTCTTAATCTTTTGGGAGTTGCGCTGGGTGTCACGCGCAACTGAATTAGTTGCGCACGACTCTTTGAGATGCGCGCGACTTTTTCTGCGGCAGCACTAAGATTTAACCTAGGCGCTCTTAAATCCGTTATTATTTTTTAAGCATGGGCATAAGCCTAATTATGATTAGGGTTAGTTAATTGGACCTTTGTTTTGGCCTTTAATTTGGGCCAGTCTTTTGTGTTTTGTGGCTTAACCAGTTATCCATAAGCATTCTTCACTTTGATCCAACACGAAGATTGTTTTATTTATCGTCATTGCACTTCCTGTTGGGACAGGAGGCCAAAAGTAGATGTCTACAGTTAGCCCCCACTTTGATTGAATCTAGAATAGACGATGATCAAAGTAGTTAAGGAAATATATCCGAGACTCATTCTGCGAAGTTCTCTAAGGATAGAGAATATTTCAGTAATGTTTAAGGATGTCGAAATAATCCTTGGTTCTCTAAGTGTTTGAAACAAGTAGCTATTAAGGATAGAAAAAGTTTTCCCTAGTCTTAATGCGCTAAAGAATCTAGATTGATCCTTTGCAATTGTAGAATGCTTTTACAAATAAAGGTGTTCTGGGTGATGTCAAGTCATGAGAAGAGATCGGTTTTAAAAGGATAAAAGGGGAAGATTTCCTCTTAATCATGTCATCGTTGGTCTAAAGTCCCTTGATATGTCATTGAAACTTTAGCCTGACTTTAACAAATTAAAAGATGAAAAAGGGTTTTTAGTATTAGAGCTGAAATGGTCCGGTATTCGAGCCGGAATTCCATAAGATAGGAATACATGTCTCAAGACTGGAGGCATATATCCAAATTCAGTGAGAGGGAAGAAAGTCAACAATTCTCTCAGCAGTTTTGTCCACAAGATGAGTACACGTGTCTTAGGACTGGGGGGCACGTGACTACATAGGCGTGACATCGTCTCGTCGCTTCTTTATACAGGGGATTATTTCGACACCCTAACTGCCCGGTAAGTTAGTAAGTGCACTAACTACCGTATTTGCTCCCATTCAAGAAGTGCCTGATCCTGAAGGTTCGGAGCGCCTGTCGACTCGTGAGCTAACGCCTACTGTAATTCTCTACCTTTTAGTCCCGAGAGGTAGATCTCGCATGGGTTGAGTGAAATATTGCGCAACACCTACGCCGTACAATTTTGCGCCGTACGATACGCCATTTGCATTTTTACGCTGCATGAAAACGCCGTTCCTTTTTGCTTCGGACGTGAAAAAAGAAGAAAACCTGGACATTTGTAACGTCAGTACATAAAATGACAAACCTGTCTATGGGTGCTTTTACGTAAAGCACCACTACGGAACATTTTAAGGCACTCTTACGAAAAACGTTCAAAACGTATGCTTGGGGAAGGCACAAAGCATGATGTGCATGCAAGAATAATGCAAAAAGCTAACAAAGAAGAAAACAAACTACAATATGCAAAGCAATTTTAAAAAGATTTTGATAATTTACGCGCCATTATGTCTAATAACGAACAAAAACCGTTAAAAATGATCAAACGGATCAAAATCAAAATCCTGGTCTTTTAGTGACTAGTATCCGCGTGCAACTTAGAAGGTCGCGCTAGCCAGGGGCGCACATCGTTCTGAGTTGCGCTGGTATGTCATGTGAAACAGATTCAGTTGCGTGCGACATTTATGTCAAGAAAGTTAAAATTGCAAACACGATTTTTCACTTCACTCTTTCGTTCTCGTTCCTTCGCCATTTTCTACCTTTCTTTCTCTAGGAAGCTCGATTTTTTGCGATTTTTAAAGCTAAAGGAATCAAATTTCGTCCTTAATTCATATTTGCCGTAATCCAATGTAATTTTTTTTGCTAGAATTTGCTCTTTTCCGACTGAATTCGAATGATTTTCGAATCGTTAAACCCTAAATTTCGAATTTGGGGTTTTTTTTGATTTGGTTCATTATTCTTGAAATTGTTTGCTCTATGTTGTCATGCTATGTTTAAGGAGTGTTTTGCAACAAATTTCATGAAAAATGGTGAAGTATTGAACCTTGCATGAGCATTTCTTTGTTCAAGTTCGTGCTTGCTTTTTTTCTTCGGATTTTGCTTGATTTTATTGCTTTTTCTTGCTCATTTTTGTTATAATTGCTGATTATGAAGTAGATTATAGTGATGGAACCAATATTACTTTCATAATTCATTTTTTTTTTGAATTTTGAATTGTTGAAAAATGGCGCGAAACATACTCTTAGCTTACTCTTGCCATGTTCAAACTTCAAAATTGTTTGGTAGACGATAACCATATTTATGTTATTATTGTTCATCTAGAATTAGTTGATTCTTTGGGATTTTTGAAAATACAATTCCTTGAATACTTAGTTGAAACTGGTATAGGATGGCTTTTTTGGGTTTTAGAAGCCCCCATTTACTAAGTTTAACTGTAGGTATCGTAGCCCCCAAGTATGGGTGGCATTCGATTTTCGTGTTTTGCCCTATCGATAGCCGTTATGCTGCTGAAATGGGTCTAGAATACGTAATATTAGTTTAATTTAGGAAATAAAGTAAACTAATTAAAGAAACTTTATCCGTCATAGCATGGACTCGCCTCCGTTTGTCGATGCTGAGGAGATTCTCGGTGGTCCGGACGAGGCGGTTTGCCCTCGGAAAAGAGTGACCCGTCTTCGAGAGGAGGTTCGAGAGTGATGCATCGCGGCCGATCGACATCACCAAGAGGATATGGTTTGGGAGGCTCCTCCCAACTGGGACCCTAGGGTCCTTAAGTGGGACATAAACAATCACGTTTTGATCATAGGGTGACACGACATCGTGAGTTTTTCGCGCCTTTGTTTCTTTCTCTCTTCCTTTGTTTCTCCTTTTAAAACCATAACCGTTTTTTTTTATTCTTTTATTTAGAGCAAGCCTAGCATGCATTTATACGGCTTTGGTGACCCGCGAGCCCGTTTTGAGAGTTTGCCCGAGGTGGCAAAGGAGATTGTAGCACTTTTCGGGATTGACTCTCAGCTGGCGGCTCTTCGGGATTTATCGACCCAGCCTGCATCGTCAGCTTTCCTCCGTAGATTGCTGGAGTTTTGGTGGGATTCCACCAACACTTTCCACTTTCCATGGGGAGAGATGACAGTTATCCCTTTCTCTATGATTACGGGTTTTCCTTTCGGAGGTGAGCCCGTAGTTATAGAGTTTGTTAAGGGGTCAAACAAGAGATTACGCGACCTTGTGGGGGACCGTCTTGCGTCGGCCCTTCACGTGTACGCGCAGTCTTGTCCTTACTCGGTTCTTGCCAACGCGTTGTCGGCTGACGAGCTTGATCAGATATACATTGCTCACGTTCTTTCCGTCACCATCTTGAGTGATCGGGGAGAGCGTTTTTCCATTGGGTTATTTATTTGCCTTAGCGATTTGGGGCAAGTAGGTGACCTGAGTTGGGTGGAGGTGTCGTATGCCCGTATGCTTGCAGCTATGGGCAAGGCGACCTGGGTGATGGATTTCGCGGCAGCTACCGAGGTGCCTCGGATCTCGCTTACGTGGCATGGTTGTATCCTTGAGGTACGTGTTTTAAGCTTCTTTTGGTTATTACTTTTGCCTTTTCCTTTAGGCTTATCTTTTCATGGTTTCAGGCTTGGGGATACTCGTACCTGCCTTTCTTAGCCCCCAGGATGCTTGGGGCTACACGTTTTCCTATCGGCCATCGATTGGTCGCGATTAAGAAGAGACGAGCCACTTTTGCCAAAGAACACAAGATTCTACTTAAACAATTCATTCTCATGCAATTGTCTAGGCAAATCAATGAAAGAGGTCTACACTAATAAGGATCATTCTCATGCATCCTATTAGTTACAATCACATCAAGAGAATAAAGAAGCACAATCCATAAAAAATCCACTTTAATAATTCATTCTCATGCACTCATTAAAATAGAGATGATTCTAATCTAGTTCAAATCACTTTCATGCATTTAAACTAGAAAACATAAAATAGAGTGCAACAATACTCCCAAGCTAATAAAAATCATGTCTTTCATCAATATATGGCATAAGTTCAATCCAACCATCATCATTCATCCAATATCAAATCATATCTTCCACCCCCTTCCCCTAGCTAAAAGTTTAACCTAGAGAAGGGAGATTAAACATAATATCAAAACTAGAAATAAACTCAAGAAACTCAAAACAAAACATGATTAAAATCAATGAAATCAATAATAACTAGATAAGTTAATAAGATTGACAAGAATAAATAACAATAAAACAAATAAATAATATTAAAGGAAAGGAGAAGAGATTACTAAAGAAAGGATTAATGAAAGATGAAAACTTGGATTCTTGCTTGATTGATTGAAGATTAAAACTTGAGCCAAGTTGAATACAATAAAGGATGCTTGAATAACAATCTATTTTCTCTCCTTAGATTAGGCTAAAAGTGCAGAAAATTAAAACTAAGTTAATCTAAATTACATCAAAATGTTCTAAGATGGGACTTATATAGTCTGTATAGAGCCAGCTGAAAAAGAGTATTGGTCCGACCGAACAATGGGAAGGTTCGGCCGGACTACAGGGTAGGTTCGGCTGAACCATGGGTAGGTTCGGTCGAACCTCCCTGATCCTGGTCTGGTCGAACATCTGTGGTTCGACCACTCCTGCAAAATTGCCAAATTGCGCCTTGACCCTGCCTCGACGTTCGGCCGAACCACCGGCCGAACCACTGAGCAGGTTCGGCCACACCTTCAGTAGGTTCGGCCGAACCTCTTCTAAATCTTGCTTCCTTCAGCTTCCCTTGAGCTTAGCTTTCTCCTCTTGAAAACCCCGATGGTTCCTACAAAGCATAAGCATGGAAATTAAAGTAAAGAGTAGGAAAAAGGGGCAAAATCTAGGAAAGAAGATGCATAAAGGGAAAGGGAACTAAGTGCAAAGAAAAGGATGCAAACAAGCCACTAATGTGGGAAAATGACCATCAAAATGAACCTTAATCGTGGCATAAATGCCACTCATCAAATTCCCCCACACTTGCCTCTTGCTAGTCCTCGAGCAAGGAATGCCAAAACAAAGAGAAAGTCACAACAAACATAACATGACAAGGGTTAAGGAAAACCAATTAAGCACTTATGTAGAAAATGCTCCATTTGAACTCAAACGAAAAGACATGAACTAAAGAATACTCACCTTTCTCAATTCAATGAGGGAAAACACATTATAAGATGATCGGGGTTGAAAGAGACAAACCTAAGCTAAGCATAGAGAACTAATGACTTCACTCTCCGCCCTAGCCCCAACCAAGACGGTCCACGTTCTCTCCACTAGTTTCAAGTCATCCCTTAGCTAGCTCCTCATGATTCCTTGAAGGAACCGGAAAAAGATATTTTTATGTGGAGTCATAAGGTCATCCTGACATCTCAACTATGCATACTCTCTCAATAGGGTTGAAATCTATCTCCCTCCACCGGTCTTTGACCGCGCTCCTCCAAGTCCAAGGGTCTTAAATAGGGTTGCAATGTCATGGCTAGGGGTTAAGGTTGGGAATCAATTTGAAAATTTTGGTGGAAAATCCCGAGTGAAGCAAAAGAGTGGCCATCTCTCAAGAACAACCTAAGAATTGAACATAACCTCAAATCACAACCTTCAATACAAACCTCACAACATTACTTCATCCCTTTTCATTTCTTTCATCCTTTTTTTTCATCATTTTTTTAACTCTTTTTTTTTCTTTTCTACTTCACTTGGTTTTAATGTGTTGTAACCTTTTTCACAAACCTTTTGCATATTCTAAACCAACTTTCATAACCTTTCTTGAACTGATTACACAACTTTCTTGCTCAAAATCAACACTCTCAAACTCGAACCTTACAAGCCAATGCTTCACTAACTACAAGGGTCGGTAGAACATAGGCCGATAGGTTTTTAATATGGCTAAGTCAAGAAATGGAAATAAGGCTCAAATCGGTTAGCAAGTAGGTGGATGAAAAAAATAAAAACCAAATTTGTAACAAAACATAAAGAAAACAAAGAAAAATGAGAAGAAATTCCCTCTTCCTCCTCTAGAGTTCTTTAGTCACGATCTCGGGAGCTAGATACCAACACAAAGATTAAGACATGCATAGTTAAGGAACCAAAATGCCGCTCACAAGAATGATGAAGGCTAGAACAAATGACGCTCACATGGGATAAGAAATAAGAAAATACTAACTAGAGGGAATCCTATCCACTATAGAGAGCAACTCCATCTTACCACTTTCCCGCGAACTAGGGGTTCAAATGTCCTCAAAAGTTCTAAACCGGGCTACCTTAGCTTATAATGTGTCTAACTCAACCCTGAGCATTCTCAAACCGTGCAAACCCTCATCAATTAGAAAGATAAGCATTCAAAGATGCAACATCATAAAAGGCATACACAACCAAATGAATGAGCACATTCCACATAAAAAATCATTTTTACTTGTCATAGTCATGTTTGTAAAACAAAAAAACAAAAAAACAAAAGAAAGAGGAAGAAATCAAAAAGGTTCACACACGAGGCATATAATCCAATTAAATCCCAATCGTCATACAAGTGATCGTTCGATAACAACATCAACGTTCCCAGGTTCCATAGAACCAAAAGCTAACATCCTCGAACCATTCAACTTCTTCCTAAGCTAAACCTAGACTAAACACTCAAAGAAAGAGCAAATAAAAGAGAGGAAAGGTCTCACCAAATGCCTCTTGAAATAGAAGACAAGATAATTCATACAATCTCACCAAGGGAGCTTGTGTTGCTCCTTAACTTCCTTCGTTTCCGCTTTCAAGCTTCAAGAAAGGTGAGCCAAAACAAAAGAAACTATGAAAAAACAAAAAAAAAAGTTAGAAACCAAAGAAAAAGACTAAAGTTATAGATAAAAAGAAAAACAAATAAAAATTTATCTACAAAGTTTGGATTAAGGGAATTTGGATTGTCGGGAATTTTGGATTTTTCCTTGGGAGCATCTTTGCCTGCACAAAGCTCTAGAATCTTTAAAAATCATCAAAAATCAGCAAAAGTCATCATAAGAACATCATCAAAACATCACCATCATCACCATCACATCATCATCATCATCATCATCATCACATCACAACATCATCATCACAACATCATCAACTACAACAAGGCCACAATCCTCAATAGTCCTCCTCATGTATAAGCCACTACCCTACCACACTACCCTCCTATGTACACTTCAATTAACCCAAAAGGAACATCCTCCCCCACAATAGTCTTTTGCACGTCCCGAGCAAAAGTTAAAAGTTAGAAGTTTCGGGGGGAAGGAAGGGAACCCTCATCATGGGGTCCTTTCTCCTTGCCCTCTAGGTCGAGGGGGGTTCTCAAAATCGAACCAGGGAGTGTCCATAAATGGGTGGAAGGGTTGGTTAAAATGCTCATAGGGGCACCCCTGGTCACCCCAACCACCATCAAAAGGGTTTGGGGTGGATGTGCGAGCCGGATCATAAGCCGGATCACACCCACCCGGGCGATAAGTATCATAAGGTGGGGTGCCAATGCGTTGAGAAGGGTCGATGGGACCTTCCCAATAAGGGTAGATATTATGGGTAGGGTTGTTGGGGTCATAGGGGTCCCAATGAGGAACCGGACCCTCTTGAGGAGGGTGGTAGGGGTAATTAACATAGGGCGCTTGGATGCCCGCTTGTACAAGGTTATCATAATTCATCCTCCCGTAGTACCCCCATTGTTCAATGGAAGCTTGGTTATCCCGAAGGATATCCTCGAGGGTACTACAGAGGGCATTCATATCAAAAGGAGGAAGACGAAGATACCTCACCTCCCCCGCTAAGGGGGGGGGGGGGGAACGGTTTGCTCCTGGCGGTGGACCGGTGGAGGATGAGGAACTGCACCCCGGGCTCTTGTTCTTCTTAAACAAACGAATCCCCGTTGAAAAGCAAAACCTTGTCTCCAACCTTAAAGTTCTTGTTTCGAATATGTTGGTCATGCCACTTTTTGGTCTTCTCCTTATATAACCTTGAGCTCTCATAAGCATCATCTCTAAGCTCTTCAAGTTCATTGAGCTTAAGCAATCTCTTCTCACCGGCCAACATTAAATCCATATTAATCTCTTTGATGGCCCACTAAGCCTTGTATTCTAACTCAACCGGCAAGTTACAAGCCTTTCCATAGACAAACCTATAGGGGGTTGTGCCGATTGGAGTCTTGTACGCCGTCCTAAGAGCCCATAGTGTGTCATAAAGTTTGAAAGACCAATATTTCCTTGATTTGTTCACCATCCTTTCAAGAAGATTTTTGATTTCACGATTCGAGACCTCCATTTGTCCTTGAGTTTGAGGGTAGTAAGGTAATCCAACCTTGTGATGAACACCATACCTCTTGAGAAGAGCTTCAAATTGCTTTTTGGCAAAATGGGAGCCTCCATCACTAATTAGCACCCTCGGAACTCCAAACCTAGGAAAAATGATCTTCTTTAGAAGCTTAAGCACAACCTTGTGATCATTGGTAGGTGAGGGTATGGCTTCAATCCATTTCGTCACATCATCTACCACTACCAAGATATATAGATTCCCATAAGAAGAAACGAAAGGCCCCATAAAATCCACCCCCCAAACATCGAAGGGTTCAACTTCTAAAACACTTTGTTGGGGCATTTCGTCCCTCTTGGTAATGCCTCCGCTCCTTTGACATCTATCACATTGCGCAACGAATTGGTGGGCGTTTCTATGCATTGTCGGCCACCACAATAAAGATTGAGAGATTTTTGCCACTGTTTTATCAACACCACCATGTCCTCCACATGGTAGTGAGTGGCAATGCTCAAGAACTCCTTGAATTTCATGATCTAGAATACACTTCCGATAAAGGCCATCTCCACATTGCTTGAATAGGTATGGGTCATTCCAAAAGTACCTTTTCACTTCCTTGAAAAACTTCTTCTTTTGTTGAGAAGAATACTCCAGGGGAACGACTCCACACGCAAGATAGTTGGCTATATCAGCGTACCAAGGGGTAGAAGTTGACAGCAAAGCCATGAGAGCCTCGAATCCTATCTCATCATTAATCGGTACATCCTCCTTGTTCTCAAAAGGTAGCCTAGACAAATGATCCGCTACATAGTTCTCCGCTCCCTTTTTGTCCCTCATTTCCATGTGAAAGTCTTGGAGAGAGAGAACCCAACAGATCAAGCGAGGCTTTGCTTCTTTCTTGGTCATGAGATACCGCATCGCGATGTGATCCGTGTACACAATAACTTTTGAGCATATAAGATAGGACCGAAACTTATCGAATGCAAACACTACCGCTAACATCTCTTTTGTCCGTTGTTGTGTAATTCTTTTGAGCCTCATCTAGAGTCCTACTTGCATAGTAGATGACAAATGATTTTCCTTGTTTCTTTTGACCAAGAACGGCACCTACTGCAAAGTCACTAGCATCGCACATTAGCTCAAAAGGCAAGCTCCAATCCGGAGCTTGCACAACGGGAGAAGAAATGAGAGCTTCCTTGATCTTACGAAACGCCTCAAGGAAAGCCTCATTGAAGTTAAAAACAACCTCTTTTTTGAGTAATTCGGTCAAAGGTTTGGCGATTAAAGAAAAATCTTTGATAAACCTCCGGTAAAAACCGGCATGCCCAGGAAAAGCCCGTACCCCCGTGATGGAAGTAGGAGGGGGCAACTTTTCAATCAGTGAAACCTTGTCCAGATCAACCTCAATGCCATTTTTTGAAACCTTATGGCCGAGGACAATGCCCTCCTCGACCATAAAATGGCACTTTTCCCAATTTAAAACAAAACTCATCTCTTGACACCTTTTCAAAACTTTTTCAAGGTTAAAAAGACAAGTGTCAAAAGACGAGCCACCAACACTAAAATCATCCATGAAACTTCAATTTCTTTTTCAAGCATCTCAGAGAAAATGGAAGTCATGCATCTTTGAAAAGTCGAGGGAGCATTGCATAATCTGAATGGCATTCTTTGGTATGCAAATGTCCCATATGGACATGTGAAAGTAGTTTTCTCTTGATCACTTGGATGGATAGGGATTTGGAAAAAATCCGGAATACCCATCCAAGAAACAAAAGAAAGCATGGTTAGAAAGCCTTTCAAGAATTTGGTCCATGAAAGGGAGAGGAAAATGATCTTTCTTGGTGTTTTTGTTCAATCTCCTATAATCAATGCACATTCTCCACCCAGTCACCGTCCGGGTGGAGATTTTCTCTCCATTTTCATCCTTGATTATGGTCATTCCACCCTTCTTTGGAACTACATGAATCGGGATAACCCATTTGCTATCGGAGTGTAGACACCTAAATGTGTCTCCCCAAAACCAAACCCGGTGATGAGTACCTTTCACGTCGAATCATAATCGAATGAAGCGAAAGTGTGGAAAGTTTAGTGTTGCGGATATTTTTTATTTCTTTTCTCTTCTCTTTGTTTTTGAAAACTTATTTTAAGAAAACAACTAATCCAATTTTGTTGATCCATGATATGGGTCCAAAATAGTGTAGTTGGATGGGGCTTGACAAGAGATTTCCAACGATATATTATAACCCCAATTCCGATGAATATTGAGGAAGTTATGGCCAATTTATTGAACTGTGCCCGGTTTGAGCCTTAAATGCGGCCCAATGATCTAGAGGAAGGCCTAATATGATTTATCATTCCTAATGCAATTAGGAATGGTTTTTGTCTTCTAGATTCTTCTAGAAGGTTCTTTTCATTCCTAATTACATTAGCATTGATAAATTGACTTTTGTTGACTTTTCAGAGTTTTAATTAAAATCAAAGAGCATTTTTCAGGAAAATACGATTTTATCCTCTTGTACGGTAATTTTTATCTGATTTTAGAAAACGCGTGAATTTCTGAAATCAGCGCCAAACGCCAGCTGTAGCGCCTGGTGCTACGCTTGGCGCCTGGCGCCAACAACCAGCGTTGGCGCTGGTTCGATTTTTTTTGTGCGCAAGGACTCTGTTTTGTTAATTTTATATTTTTGGTTGATTTTCTCTATAAATAACGTATTAAAAACTCCGTTTTCATTCACCTAGAACCAGTTTTCATTCGCATTCATCAATTTTCTCATTCTCTTTAATCTTTCACCATCTCTCTCTCTCTCTTTTTCTAAACTTGCTTTTTACATACAAAATTCCGCATTCGCAGGACTTAGACCTAGAAACACCTAGCCATATTCGAAGTTGCCTTCTCCCTAGGCGTGAAAGGTTTAATTTCTGAGGGTTTGGTCCCAAATCTCTCTTTCAATTATTTAATTTAATTGTTTTGATTACTATTTTCCTTGAAGTTACTAACGCGTGTATTTTGTTATTAGAAAGAGGTACGAGGCATCAAAGTAAGTGCTTTAATTGTTTACATTGTTATTATGATGTAGAAATCATGCTTAGATTGTTATTATGATTTCTAGTGTCATGTCAGGGTGTTTTGATCTTCCTACTATTATGTCTAGGGTAATTTTAATATCAATTATGATTAAAAGTATGATGCTTCCTATTTTCTTCCTAATATTCATGATTGTTAATATCATGTTAGGGTTAAAGATTTGATTTTTATTGCTTAGTGACATGCTAGGGTTTGTTATTAATCTTGTTAATATCATGCCTAGGATCTTGCTATTATTATGTTTTAACATGATTATTATTATGATTAATATGATTGTTATTATGATGATTATTGTTATGATTATGATTATAATTATTATTTCGATTATTGTTGTAATTTTATTTATGATGATTATTATTATGTTGCTTGATTATATTTATTGTTATTGTTTGATCACACCTTTGCATGTTTAAAGGGAATCGGTACTTGTAATCAGGCTTAATAAGATAATTAATAATCTTGTTTAGGGTTAATTTTTATTATAAATTCAAGTGATAGCCAATAATAGATTTATGTGTGCATTAATATTCAACCAACATAGATTAAACAGGTTTATGGTTAATCCTATTGATTGCATGTTAATCCAAAAGCGCACATGAATACGATCAGAATAAAGTAGAGGCCTATTAGTAGGGTAGGTTCAATCTCTTTTAGGTTGGATTTGTACCATCATCCCCGAACCCTTATTTGGTTCTAGACCTTATGGAGTTGACGATCTCTTGGATCGTTAAGGGGTGTAACCTTCACCTCGTGAACGGTTTACAAGTTCCTAAAACTTGTTGGCGACTCTTTTGCTCTATCTTCTCCCCTTTTGGACGCCACCGTACTTTAGTGTATGATCACAGTGGGGTTCAAGTAAAGGGGTTTAACACTTGAAATTTATTCCACACAGTTTTGGGCGACTCCACTAGGGAGGATTTCTATTTTAATTCCTGAATTTGTTTCGGCAATGATTTAGAATGAGTGGATGAGACTCGAAACGTTCTAATTATTTCATGTGCGTAATTTTGATTAACATTATTGTCATATGCATAAAAAAAAAGATCTCATTGGAAAGACCATCCGTAATGAGTTAAAAACATAGGATTTTACACGTAGGAAATTTGTGAAATATCTTTCACAACTAGGACCGAAATAACTGGAAAATTTTATCGAGCACAGAAAGCTGCTGAGGCATGTGGGAAGTAGCGCCAGGGGCCAGAGCATTGGCGCCATGATTTTAACTATAGCGCCAGACGCCAGCATTGGCGCCAGGCACTACAGCTAAAGTCTGGCGCCAGTCTCTGTTTGCTAGCGCCAATTTCACCTAATATCGAGCCAGAAATATGCGTTCTAATTTCGACCGGTTTTTCGTATTGTTTGCTCGATCCTACTTCCTGATTGAATTTTTTCTCACTTTTCTGAAACCCATATGTGTTCTACATATGGACATAACCCTCTGGGAATTCATGCTCCATCTACCTGATTGAACGCTCTGTGCAACAAAGGGTACATCCGAGATGTTGAATTCACCAAACCATGGAAGTGAGTTTTTTCTAAAACTCGCGGTGTCCCATCCACTTGCGCCAACCCTTCATGGTTAGGCTTCCGCGCGGTGCATCCGGACAATTAACCATGGACCCTCTTTGACTAAACCATATCCCGACCTTTTGAGAACTAGAGCCATGGTTAGGTTGCGAACTCATTGCATCATATTGTGGCTACTTGACTAATTGTGCATTATTTGTTGTGCATATATATGTTTTCTTAACCGTTTGTTTGACTTGTGTTGAGATTAAATAAGTTAATGACTTAAAGAACTTTGACTAATTAATTAATTAATTTGGGTCAATAAAGTCTAATATTTTAATCAGAATTGACCTAGTAAGACTTTAGGCATACCCCTTTTGATTAATAACAACGAAAACAGTCTCAGATTGAAGCTCCAGCATTAGCGCAAAAATCTGGACTGTAGCGCCACCCTGTGGAGTGTGGCGCCTGGCGACAGGTCTGTCGTTTGGCACCAAGCTACACAGTGTGACGCCAGTCCTGTCGTTTTGCTGACAGTTCGGATTATTGGTCGAGTCATCACCTAGTGTCTAATTAACCAGTTTACTAATTAATTCGGTTGATTTTCGCTGTTAATAATACTTGGTTGGGTCATTAATCGAGTTTAGGCACTAAGTTATGGTCTTACACAAGAGTCCAAACATGTCACTTACACTCAACGCACACATCAATACACACACTTTGACCATGTCTATGGGAGTCTTGCATGCGCGTTTTTTCCGTCATTTTTTTAGGGGGGTAAGTCGGATATTAATCCTCTAATGTAAAAGCTATATTTAGCTCCCTAAAAATAAAATATGTGCATTATTTTTGGCAAAAATATGCACCCATTTTTTCTCTTGAAAAAACCGTAAAGTCAACTTGATTCGAGTCAAGTAATTAAAACGCAAAATGGTTTAAATTACAACGCGTGGTCAAGAAAGGAAGGACGATTAATCAAGGACAACCTCTTCGTACAAGTCCAACTTTTCGACAAACCCATATCTCGCAAGAGGAAAGCTAAGACTATAATGGCAACACAAGAAGAAGTCAATGAGCTTTGGAGCCAACTGGTTACCGTGACTGAGACACTGAAGCTCCTAACACTCAAGATCGAGGATCCCGTGAAGCAACAACAGATGGACCTAATTCAAGAGAGTCTAAGCAAGTTATATAGCGACTACAAGTTTCAAGGGCTTACATCACAAGGGGTCTCGGTCGACAAAGATCTTCTTCCGCAGAAGTTCAATGCCAATGAAATCCTAAAATTCAAAGCAACTGATAACCCTTACTTTCATTTAAGAGCATTCGAAACAATAATGAGTATTAAGGGTATCGATAAGAAAGTTTTCCCCTCTCTGTTCTCACTATCTCTCGAGACCGTTTTCCAACAATGGTTCTTTTCTCTCGAGAAAGAAAAGACCTCTACCTGGGAGTCCATAGCAAACGCTTTCGTTGATAGGTACAAGTGCAACATTCAAGTTGAGACTGACCATAGGGAACTTGAAATCCTCAAATAGAAAGAGAACGAAGGCTTCACCTCTTTCTTTAACAAATGGAGAGAAACCTCAGCTAAGATGATTGAGGTGCCAAGTGAAAAAGAGTTGTTGAGGTTGTTCATCAAGAACCTTCAAGAAAAATATTCCAAGCATCTCAAGTATCAAAATAATCTCCATACCTTCAAGGCCGTCTATGACATTGGGATCAATATTGAAGACGACCTGGCTAAATTAAAAGCTACCAACAATAACTCCAACAGTGGCTGAAAGGAAAGAAGAATGACAATCCTTCTTCTTCCAAAACCACCCACTCAAACAATGTTAGCACTTTTAATTTAGGAGAAGTCCTCGCTATGAACAATCAAGGACAAAAGAAACCATTTAGGAGAAACTTTACTCATATTGGCATGAGCTATGACACCGCATTTGCTCGATTAAATCCAAAAGGTCTTATAACTCCTATTGGACCATTTGGGGACCCACTAGTCAAAAAGAGGTCGGCTAATTGGAACCCCAATGCACACTGTAAGTATCACCAAGGTAGGGGCCATCTCACCGAAAACTGTTGGAAGCTTAAGGAAGCTATCCAAGACTTAATCGACTACAACAAGCTGCCGTTGCCCCCTGCCAGTAAGAAGCCAAACATTGATAATGCACCTCTCGCTCATTCCCTGGCTATCTCTGACGAGGAAAACGAGGTTGACCCCTCGTCTCTCATTAGACCTGTCAAAGAAATCTATGCCACAGAAAAAGAGGAGGAAACCTTTTTTGATGTCAGGGATAACCTTCCAGAACCGGCAAGTAAGGAAGATATACAATTGCTCACACTGTCTATGATGGAGGTATCGCATTTACTACGTGAAGCTCTCAAAGCTATAAGGGAACCCCGAAAGAAATATAACGAGGTTCCGCTTCCGAAAGATGAACCTATGAGAGAATTCACACCCGTGAAAACGACTTATGAGGTAAAGCTTTTTCCTTTACAAGTCACTGAAAGACCCAAGAAGAGTAATAGGATCTACACTCCAATTGGGAACGCATATGCACAAATGTTCGAAATGCTCTCCGAGAGTGGCTAGATCAAACCTCTCAAACCAAGACCATTCGAATCATTGAAAAGGACAGATAGGTATTACTGTCAGTATCATCAATCAGGGGGTCACACTATCGAAAACTGCTTCAAATTCAAGGATTTGGTTCAGAAAATGATTGATGAAAAGAAACTAGTCCAAGTTCCACAAGAAGACGATGCAACCATTAATGGAGTTTGGGACAGTGATGAAGAAGATTTCTATCTAAAAGATATAATAAGATCTCCACCTTCTGTGTCATACGCCATGGATGACTTTTGGGATGAAGAAAACTCATCGATAGGCGTCCTCACAAGATCCGGGAGAATGCAACCTCCCGTTTCAACACAAGCTATGCCAACCATACAACAAGTCCCCATACCTATCATTGAAGACAATGATATTGTTAAGCAGTTTAAGAAGACAAAAGTTGAGATGAACGTATGAAAACTTTTGGCAACATCTCGAGAATATAGGTTGGCTGTAATGAATGCCTTGGACAAAATAGGGATAGATTCTGACACTACTCCTGAGGGGTTAGCCAACTTCCTCACAAGGGATCTTCCTAGTCCATTTAATTTGATCACCTTTTCTGACAAGGATTTACCTCCAGAAGGTGACAAACATTACAAGGCATTAAACCTCACAGTAGTTTGCAAGAGAATGAACGTCCCTATGAATCTTGTAGACAACGGATCGACCATCAACGTATGTCTACTTAGAACTGCGAGGATGCTAGGCATAAGGGATGAAGATTTAACTCCGTCTACATAAGGAATAAGGGCCTATGACAACACTCGTCGTCAAGCTCTTGGTAAAATTACCCTGAATGTAACGGCGGGAGCAATAGAACATGCTACTACTTTCCAAGTAGTAGACATTAAAGCTTCGTTCAATTTGCTGTTGGGACGCCCTTGGCTTCATGACCTAAAGGCCGTCCCCTCATCTCTCCACCAACAAGTAAAAGCTATGGTTGGGGGAATTCCTATCACCATCGATGCTTCGCCTATGAGGATCAAGTCTATAGAAAATCCAATTATTAATGTGGAGCACGACGAGGAAGATGAAGACTTATGGGGCTTTAACGAAGAAGTCTCCTTAATCCAAAAGGATGAAAGGAACCCTCTTTGCCATGACCCCCATTCCAACATGATTGTAAATGCTATGATGAAGAAACAAGGACATTTTCCTAGGATGACTCTAGGAAAGAAGAAAGGAACGACAAAACCGCTAGAGTCACCTGGCCTCCCTAAGTTAGACACTTTCGGACTTGGTTTCGAACCGACTCGGAAAGATCTCAAGCGAGCCCAGGAAAAGTCAAAGGCACGTAGGGACGCTCGCATTTAAAAGAAAGCAATCCCAATGGATCAGTACCCTCTTACACTTAATGGTCAATTCATAAAAGAAGGAGAGGACTATCCATGCCATGAATTTCCCGAGCCATTTGTTGTAAACGACATAAGAAAACCGGGATTTGAGATTTTCTTGGATTGTTACTTCACAGATGAAATCCCAACTTCTGTCCACAAGGAGAAAGCACCCCCATGCTTTGACTTTATTGTCATGGGATTACTATTTGAGTGAGAAAAGAATGAGCCGACTTACAGAGAAGATAACTCCTCGCTCATCCAAACAGTCCTACAAAGCGAAAGCTTTGATCCCTCGAAGCTAATCACTCCAGCTGAAGGATCACTACAAGGGTGGCGCAAGACGATCAAGGTGACTACTCCAAGTGGAAGGAAGATATCCATCACGACATAGCAAGGACCAATGTTTGAAGAGTCGTCTGAGTCAGAGTCTGAGTCGGAGTCTCTTCCTGTAGAGTCATCTAGGTCTTTAGTAGTAGTACCTTCCCCTCCTATTTCTTCTCCTAGAATAGTTAGTGATCAAGTCCTTGAGGACATATCACTCTTTGATGTAATGATCTTAGAGTATAATAATATTTCTTCTTCTCCTTATTTCTTGTGTTCTTCTCTAACCAAAGATGATGAGCATTGCTTAACTAACGATGAAAAAGACAAAGAAATTATTAAAGCAATGGAAACACTCGAAAAGAAAACACCGGTAATTGAAGAAACTAAAACGGTTGATATCTCAAGTGATTCAACCCATAAAAGAGAAGTTAAAATCGGATTAACACTTAATGAACAAGAAAGAACCGATTTAATTAACTTACTTAAAGAATTTATTGATGTATTTGCTTGGTCATACGAAGATATGCCAGGCATTAATAGAGAAATAGCTCAACACACTATACCACTAATTCCAGGAATGAAACTCGTAAAACAAAATTTACGTCGAATGAAACCCGACGTATCTCTTAAAATAAAAGAAGAAGTTCAAAAACAAATAACTGCAGGTTTCATTAAGGTATCCAAATACCCCGAATGGGTCGCCAACGTCGTCCCAGTTCCGAAGAAAGACGGAAGGGTAAGAATGTGTGTCGACTATCGAGATCTAAATAAGGCAAGTCCAAAGGACGACTTCCCTTTGCCACACATCGATATTCTGGTAGATAACACGACAAATCACGCGCTTCTCTCATTCATGGATGGGTACGCAGGTTACAACCAGATTCTTATGGCAGAAGAAGACATGGAGAAAACAACTTTTATAACACCATGGGGCAATTACTGCTACACGGTGATGCCATTCAGGTTGAAAAACACGAGTGCTACTTACCAACGTGCAACAAATGCCTTACTCCATGACATGATGCATAAAGAAGTCGAGGTATATGTCGACGATATGATTGTAAAATCAAAAGACCGTCCAGGCCATCAAGTAGCCTTAAGAAAATTTTTCGAAAGGCTAAGAAAATATAACGTGAGGTTGAATCCATCTAAATGCGCTTTTGGAGTCACCTCAGGCAAGCTTTTGGGTTATGTCTCTCGAGGAATAGAGATAGACCAAACCAAGATCAAAGCAATCATGTCAATGCCACCGCCCAAAACCGAGAAACAGATTCGAGGATTTATTGGCCGATTGCAATGCATAAGTAGGTTCATATCAAAATTGACGACAATATGTGAACTGATCTTCAAAAAACTCAAGAAGAATGTACCAGTAATATGGGATGACGAGTGTCAAAAAGCCTTTGAAAATATCAAAGCCTATCTCGCAAATCCTCCCGTATTAGCACCAGCACTTCCTGGAATACCTCTCAGGTTATATTTGACGGTTACCAAAGAGACAATGGGAGCTATGCTAGCACAAGAAGTAGAAGGCAAAGAGAACGCAATCTACTATCTAAGCAAGAAGATGCTGGAATACAAAGCACGCTATACACCGCTCGAGAAGTTGTGCCTCGCCTTGGTGTGGGCCACAACCAAGTTAAGACATTACATGCTAGTGCATACCGTCTTCATAGTCTCCCGATTAAATCCACTCAAGTATCTATTTGAGAAATATACACTCAATGGACGCATATCGAGATGGATAGTCAATCTAGCCCAGTTTGGTGTAAGGTTCATGCAACAAAAAGCTATCAAAGGATCCGTGGTGTCAGACTTTCTAGTAGATTTTCCAATAGAAGACTCGACGTCAATACAAGACAACTAATTTCCAGATGAAGACCTAATGGTTACTGAAGATGATACTTGGACCTTATACTTTGACGGAGCCTCGAACCAAAAGGGATGTGGCGTTAGAGTATTACTAGTATCACCTAAAGAAGAGCATGTTCCAATCTCCATAAAGCTTGATTTCGACGTTACCAAGAATGCTGCTGAATATGAAGCATGCGTGGTAGGCCTTGAAACAGCTTTGACATTGGGAGTAAAAAAGTTAAGGATATTCGGAGACTCTTCTTTGATTATCAATCAGATAATATGAAGCATGCGTGGTAGGCCTTGAAACAACTTTGGCATTGGGAGTAAAAAAGTTAAGGATATTCGGAGACTCTTCTTTGATTATCAATCAGATATCTAAAAGGTGGAAAGTAATGAGCGAAATCCTAGCCCCTTACCAAACCTATCTGGAAACTCTTACCGATTAGTTAGAGAAGGTAGAATACACATATCTACCTAGGGAAGAAAATCAATTTTCTGATGCCTTGGCAAGACTAGCCTCAATGGTTAGGATTCCCATGGAAATAGAGCAAATGCCTCTAACTATAGTAAAAAGGCACAAACCAGCATACATTCAGGCTATTGAAGACGACGAAGTAGTCCAAGACGAAGAAGAAGAAGAAGAACCGTGGTACACGGATATACTCAATTATGTCACCAAAGGAGAATACCCTCCCCATGTTGACAAAAGAGCAAACGAGCATTACGGCTTTTGGCTTCCCAATATGTACTCATAGACAACGAGCTACATAAAAGGGTACCTAAGGGTGGAGCTCTCTTATGTGTAGGAAAGAAGGATGCACAAAGAGCAATGAGGATAGTCCACAAAGGAATCTGTGGCACTCATGTAAACGACAAAATGTTAGTCCAAAAAATAATGCGAGAAGGATATTATTGGACTACAATGAATAGGGATTTCCATCAATATGTAAAAAGATGCCATAAGTGCCAAATTTATGCCAATTTACAACATGTTCCTCCATCCTTGCTCTACACCTACACATCGCCATGGCCATTCTCTACATGGGGAATCGACATCATCGGCAAAATCACTCCCCTAGGAACAGGAGGCCACAAATATATCTTAGTAGCGATTGATTACTTCACAAAGTGGGTCGAAGCGCAATCATACGCTAAACTCACTGCAAAACATGTAGCACTCTTTATCGAGAGAAATATTATTTGTCGATATGGAGTCCCACATGAAATGATAAGTGATAATGGAACTCACTTTCAAGCCAAATGTGAAGAATTGCTACAAAAATACGGCATTCAACATCATCATTCTTCCCCTTATAGCCTTAAGCAAATGGAGCACTCGAGGCAGCTAATAAAAACCTAAAGACTATCATCGAGAAAATGACGGAAAATTATAAGGATTGGCCTGACAAACTTCATTTCGCATTGTGGGGTTACCGCACGTCAATTCGCACATCAACAGGAAATACGTCATTTTCCTTGGTATATGGAATGGATGTCATACAACCTGTCGAACTAGAAATACCATCTGTACGCATTGCGTTAGAGAATAAACTCGATGAAGTTGAATGGACTAGGGTAAGACATGAAAAATTAATTCTACTCGATGAGAAACGAATAGAAGCTCTGCATCACACTCAATGTTATCAAACTTGCATGGATAGGCATTTTAATAAGAAGGTCAAGACAAGAAACATCAAAGTAGGAGACTTGGTGTTAAAAGCACTAAGGAAAAATGTTTTAGATCCAAGGGAAAAATTAAGACCTAATTGGTCTGGACCCTACATTGTCAAAACAATCCTGTCAGGAGGTGCAACAAAACTAACTGATATGGATGGCAATGAGTTCTCGAACATGACAAATCTTGACCAACTTAAGAATTACTACCCATAATTACTTGAGTAGGATACTCAAGAGAGCTACGTTTGGCCTGATTCCTTAAGAAAGGATACGTAGGCAACCCTTTACGGGTGCGGCCACTTTATTTTTCGATATTCTCGCGTCCCAGAATTAATTAAAAATTCGACAGAAGATCGGCGAAATATCGGCGTCACAGAGAAGAATCTGGCGCCAGCCAACAACCATCAGCGCCAGCCAACGGCACTAGCGCCTGGCGCCAGACTGCTATGGCCGGCGCTAGTCGTAAATAAACAGCGCCAATTCACAGACGAATTCTGGGCAAATTTCGGTGTTTTTCGGAAAATTTTCGACTTCCGTACTCGAAGAATTTCTGGAAAATTAACTTTTTCGGTTTTCATTGCTTTTATAAAATAAATTTAAAGTACATAATTTAATTAAAAGCTGAAATTTCATTGATAAAATAAAATTACATTATTGATGGGATTTTAATAAAGCTGAAATAAATTAACTTTAAATGAAAAATATTAATTTGAAATTAAGCAATGCTCCTAATATTTCTTTTCTTTCCTAGCCCTTTTCCAATTTTTGTCTACTTCCTCCTCCTCATCCATAATCTTAGCTAGTAGGCATCCTTTTGAGGACCTACATTCAATCTTAGAGTAGATGGTCTCCCTTTAGCTAGGACTCCATGCTTCTTTTCTACCCAGACTTTTTTAATCTGTGGTGTCAGCTTTTCTTTTTCCCTTATCTTTTGTAGTACTTTTATTCCTAGGCATTGCAGGTGTTTTGAATTAAACTCTTTCACCTAAGCGTTGCTTGGCAGGAATCACCCTGTCACCTAGACGACTCTTCACGTCAGTTTTACACTGATTTTTCTTCAAGTCCTTTGAAGGTTTCTTCTACAACCACTTCTTCACATCATTGGGCAAGGAAGGAGAAACCTTTTGGGTAATTACTTCCCATAGAGGTTTAGCACTCCAATAAGCATCAAATCTGTCTACTTCTTGAGAGACAGGGTACTCAAAGGGAGGACGAAGATCCCCGGAAGGAATATTCTGAAGCAAGCCGTATTGTCTTTTCACCCTGCAGGGATAATAATAAGTCATACGAGACAAACTTGGAAGACGACAGAAAGGTTGCTTGTTGACACCAACCATCCTTTCTATTTTCCACCATGGGACGACCCACTTGATAGCAAAATTGCGAGATTCGAAGACCCTTCTCCACTCGTGGTGCCCCATTTTAGAGAAGCATTTCTTCCTCCTCACGAAGCAATTTGGAGTGTACTTCTCAATGTTGTCCGGAGGGCTAATTAATTCTAGCCTTTCCATTAGCCACATCTGTAAAAAATTGCAATGCAAATAAATTATTATTACAATACAAAAATATATTTTTTGATTTCTGTAATTAAAAATATTATTTTTCTACCTGTAATAAAATTGGAGAGCCGTGAAAAGGTGCTTTTGGGTTCCTTTTCAATTCATCAAGACTAATCATAGTCTCTCCAACTATCAATGGCATTGGATTTCTCCCTGACTCAATTTGTTCTAGTACGATGGTTATAATTGAATGACCTTCATTATTTTTACCACTACTAAGAAAAAATTGATTAATTATGAAAAATAAGAAAGCCCTTCTTCTATAAATATGAAAAGATTCAGAAAGAGGTTTATAAAAATAATGGCGTGCAAATTCTTTCAAATTAACTATGTTGCCATCTACTATTTTTGATAAATCCCTTTCTTTTAAATTGAAGAAGCGCTCAAAATCCTTGTAATAATATGCATCTACTCTAGGGATTACTATGAGGTCTATTGCAGGGAAACCTAAAATAGCACCAAATTCTTCTGGCAAAGGGCTAATCTCATCATACCCTATTCTAAATCAATGAGTATCAACATTCCAATATTCTAGAGCGATATGAATGAAATCTAAGTCAAGATCTACCCTATGATGCCATAAATTCCCCCCAAGTGAAACAAATCTAATTCTTTCCTTTCTCTAGCATTAAGAGATCGACACCATTCATGGGTGTATTGGGTGGAAGTTTTGGTGGCTAGAGACATGATATTATTTTTCTAAGGCCAAAGAATTATTTTATTTGCAAATTATGAAAAGAATCGGCTGGGCAGGGGGCTATTTATGCACGATTTACGAGCAGTTTTCATCGGGGTAAAATACGGAGACATCGCTAATTGGCTTCACACGCCGCGATTGGCGCCAGACGCCAAGGCTTGGGGCCACACGCCAAGTGTAGCGCCTGGCGCTACACCCAATTGCGTAGCGCCAGCTGGCGCCAATATGCCACGTCATCCGCACTTTCTAAAACCGCGTTTTTACCTTAATCTGAGTCTGCTAATGACTTTACGGCTTCTTTATCTTTTTTTCTTAAACATCTTTATATTCTTTTAATTACTATAACTATTATATTAATTATATTATTATTTTTGGATTTTATTTAGGATAATTTCCAAGTTTTTATAAACCCAACACTTTATTTTTTCCTTTTTTCATTTTTCTTCTTGGGGGAGAGAGTCGGATACCCTCCATCAATAATAAAAATGACGGAATTTTTTCTTGCACACACAAACATGCACTCGTAATAGTATGTACGTACAAAATATGTCTAAAAAATGAGTTTTAACTAAAAGGCAAAGTTCTATACAAAGTCAAATAAATAATAAAAAGCACAGGTACAAACCACTTCGCGCGAGAACTGTCAAAGAAATAAGTCAGTAAACGTGCATAATATATGTGGACAAAAGCTGCAAATAAATAAGCTTACTCGAGTCTGGTGACGAGGAATCGACCGCTCTACGAAGCGTGGCCGGAGGAATCATCTCCTCAATCAGCCCAAATAATGGATAGATATACGGGGTGGCACGAACTCAGCAACGTCGTCTTGATAAAGCAAACCCGAGTCAATAAAGTAGTACTTGGGTACTACTTAACGAAAGATAAGAGCTGAAAAATCGCCCAGGGATCATGCAAGATCGCCAAGGGGAGGGGGGCCAGCTCCCTCTAACATGCTCGCGGCGCCGGAACACTCAGCTTCCCACTCGGTGAGGTTATTCTACCTTTTTGCAATATATTCAAGGTTCCTTGGTACGCCAGTTAGCCCCTCTAAGCAATTTGACACGATTTTTAGTAATCGGCTTGATTGCACAAAGTGATCGACGTGATGAAAGATCGTCTCACTTAGCTTAAAGCGCCTAAGCATTGGCTCATTAACAAAAATACCGAAATTCTACAAAAAGCACCGACATATTGGTTCATTCAAAAGGCACCGACATATTGGTTCATTCATTCTGCAAAAGGCATCGGCATACAGGTTCAAAGCAACGGAAGCACCGACGTACAGGCATAGCAGGAGCAAAGTTCAAAGATCGACAAGCGGAGGTCTTCGGTAATTTCCTTTGGAAATTATCGCATCAAATGAGGATGGCTTCAAGCGAGGATATCTTCGACGGCATTCCCTAGCTTTTGGAGAGTTGTCACAAACAACTGAAGGTAATTTCAAGCGAAGTTATCTTCGACCGTGTTCCCTTAGACGTGGAAGATGGTCATAATGTGGAAGGAGATTGTTTCAAGAGAAATAATCTTCGATAGTATTCCCTTGGACGTGGAATATTATCAATGCGGATGTAGATTGTTTTAAGCGAAGCAATCTTCGATAATATTCCCTTAGAAGTGGTGTATTATCATAGCGGAAGGGGATTTTTTCAAGCGAAGCAATCTTCGATAGTATTCCCGTGGACGTGGAATATTATCAAAGGAGAGGAGGATCGTTTCAGGAAAAGCAATCTTCTATATTGGAAGCAGTTACGGGCGTAGCGGTTTTCAAGCGGGATGGCATTCTCTAGCTTGCAGGAGGTCATCAAAACAATCGGTTACTTTCAGAGACGTGTGCTCGACGGTGCAAGATACGCGTTTCTTAACTATTTTATCTGTTTAACTAACGCTAGTTTGCAGGTATCGGCGTTACAAGAGTGATTTAGGATCGCAGAACGTTCTGAACCATTCTCCGTCCCTATCGATACTTTGACTTTTGTTTTCGAAACTCGCGTTTCTCCAAACTCAGTTAAAGTGGGGGCTTCTGTAGACACCTAAATGTGTCTCCCCATAACAAAACCCGGTGATGAGTACCTTTCACGTCGAATCATAATCGAATGAAGCGAAAGTGTGGAAAGTTTAGTGTTGCGGATAATTTTAATTTCTTTTCTGTTCTCTCGGTTTTTGAAAACTTATTTTAAGAAAACAGCCAATCCAGTTTGGTTAGTCCATGATATGGGTCCAATAATAGTGTAGTTGGATGGGGCTTGACAAGATCTTTCCAACGATATATTATAAGCCCAATTCCGATGAATATTGAGGAATTTATGGGCAATTTATTGAACTGGGCTCGGTTTGAGCCTTATATGCGGCCCAATGATCTAGAGGAGGGCCTAATATGATTTATCATTCCTAATGCAATTAGGAATAGTTTTTGTCTTTTAGATTCTTCTAGAAGGTTCTTTTCATTCCTAATTCAATTAGCATTGATAAATTGACTTTTGTTCACTTTTCAGAGTTTTAATTAAAATCAAAAAGCATTTTTGAGGAAAATACGATTTTATCCTTCTGTACGGTAATTTTTATCTGATTTTAGAAAACGCGTGAATTTAAGAAATCAGCGCCAAACGCCAGCTGTAGCGCCTGACGCTAGTGTTGGCGCCTGGCGCCAACAGCTAGCGTTGGCGCTGGTTCGTTTTTCTGTGCGCCAGGAATCTATTTTGTTAATTTATCTTTTTGGCTGATTTTCTCTAAAAATTACGTATTAAAAACTCTGTTTTCATTCACCTACAACTAGTTTTCATTCGCATTCATCATTTTTCTCATTCTCTTTAATCATTCACCATCTCTCTCTTTCTCTTTTTCTAAACTTGCTTTTTACTTACAAAATTCCGCATTCGCAGGACTTAGACCTAGAAACACCTAGACATATTCGAAGTTGCCTTCGCCCTAGACGTGAAAGGTTTAATTTCTGAGGGTTTGGTCCCAAATCTCTCTTTCAATTATTTAATTTAATTGTTTTGATTACTATTTTCTTTGAAATTACTAATGCGTGTATTTTATTATTAGAAAGAGGTACGGGGCATCATAGTAAGTGCTTTAATTGCTTACATTGTTATTATGATGTAGAAATCATGTTTAGATTATTATTATGATTCCTAGTGTCATGTTAGGGTGTTTTGATCTTCCTAGTATTATGTCTAGGGTAATTTTAATATCAAATATGATTAAAAGTATGATGCTTCCTATTTTCTTCCTAATATTCATGATTGTTAGTATCATGTTAGGGTTAAAGATTTGATTTTTATTGCTTAGTGACATGCTAGGGTTTGTTATTAATCTTGTTAGTATCATGCCTAGGATCTTGATATTATTATGCTTTAACATGATTATTATTATGATTAATATGATTGTTATTATGATGATTATTGTTATGATTATGATTATAATTATTATTTCGATTATTGTTATAATTTTATTTATGATGATTATTATTATGTTGCTTGATTATATTTATTGTTATTGCTTGATCACACCTTTGCATGTTTAAAGGGAATTGGTACTTGTAATCAGGCTGAATAAGATAATTAATAATCTTGTTTAGGGTTAATTTTTATTATAAATTCAAGTGATCGCCAATAATAGATTTATTTGTGCATTAATATTCAACCAACATAGATTAAACAGGTTTAGGGTTAATCCTATTGATTGCATGTTAATCGAAAAGCGCACATGAATACGATCAGAATAAAGTAGAGGCCTATTAGTAGGGCAGGTTCAATCTCTTTTAGGTTGAATTTGTACCATCATCCCTGAACCCTTATTTGGTTGTAGACCTTATGGAGTTGACGATCTCTTGGATCGTTAAGGGGTGTAACCTTCACCTCGTGAACGGTTTACAAGTTCCTAAAACTTGTTGGCGACTCTTTTGCTCTATCTTCTTCCCTTTTGGACGCCACCGTACTTTAGTGTATGATCACAGTGGGGTTCAAGCAAAGGGGTTTAACGCTTGAAATTTATTCCCCACACGGAGATAGCATAGATGATGCCCGCCTCACGTAGTTTCAAAATTTCTTTCTTCACAACCTCTTGAAGGTTGGGGTTTTACCTTCTTTGAGGTTCAATGGAGGTGGAATGATCATCTTCAAGATGAATACGATGCATGCATAAAGAAGGGCTAATACCTTTGATATCATCAATGATATACCTTATCACATCCCTATATTTTCTTAAAACATCAAGAAGTTTTTCCAAATTAAGACCATCTAGGGTAGCATTGACAATAATAGGGTATTTTCCCTCCTTATCAAGAAAAGCATATTTCAAAGAAGGGGGGAGGGGATTGAGTTCTACCTTAGGAGGAGGCTTAGAAATCTCCTCCAATTTCTCCTCCTTGAACTCAAGCTCAATCTCAACTTGTTGTTCAACTTCCTCCTTTAAGGATTCCTCCATTGCCGTGACAAATTCTTTAGCCGCTTAAGAGTGGAACTCTTCTTTGCATGTAAGGGCTTCTATCATTGGATCTTGAGGCCTCATCACGACCCTCCCCAAGCTATCTAGCTCTTCATTCACAACATCAACTCTATAGCATTTTTCAACCATGGGGGTCTTGAGCAACTTAGAAAACTCAAAGACAATCTTTTCATCGGCCACTTCACATGTGATGGTGTTGTTCTTGCAACTGATGACCGCCCCCAAAGTTTTAAGAGTTTCACGTCCCAAAATCAAAGGAGTGTTAACATCTTCCTCCATATCCATCGCTACAAAGTCACAAGGCACGTAGATGTGTCCCACTTGAATTGGAACATCCTCAAGCTCTCCACAAGGTAATTTCACCGATCGACCGACCAATTGAATTGTCTTCCTAGTAGGGATCATCTCTATATTGAATTTTTGAGCAATGGATAAAGGGATTAAACTAACACTTGCTCCAAGATCGGCTAAGGCGCCCCTAGCTTCCATGTTCCCAATTTTCACCGGCAAAGTGAAACTTCCCGGGTCTTTTTCCTTCTTGGGAATCTTATGTTGGACAAAAGTACTTGATGTGGAAGGGTGATAAGCTCATCATTGAGCTTCCTCTTGTTGGTGTGAATATCTTTGAGGAACTTGGAGTAAGATGGCATTTGTGTCACAACTTAAAGAAAAGGGAGGTTGATATGCAAATTCTTCATGACACTAAGAAATTTTGTAAACTTGTCATTCAAATTCCTCTCCGCTAGCCAACCGGGAAAAGGAACCCGTCCATCAAGATTCCTAGCCTCAATAGGAATTTAAGTTGTCTTCTGATTGTCAAGCTTCTTCTTCTCCGAACCTCTGTCTATCTCTTCACCCTTTTCTTTCTCACCTCCCTTGTTTTCATTCACACTCTCCTCTCCTCCTTTCTTTTCCTCACTATCGCCTTCATTTGGCCCTTCATAGGAAGTTCCCGACCTCAATGTGATCGCCTTGCATGTATCGGGTTTTGGATTATGAGATGGGTTAGGTTGTAATTGTCTGGGTAGAGTGGATAGTGAATTGAAAGGAGTTCTCTCGGCCAATTAAGCTAGTTGTGAATCAACCATCTTGTTGTGAGCTCTTATCTCTTGCATTTGTTGCCCAAAAGATTTCATTTGCGCATGCATGGCTTGGAGGAGTTGAGTTTGAGTTAGCTCTGCTTGAGGTGCTTATTCTTGATGATTTCTTTGAGGTGCTTGGGTTTGATTGTTGTATTGGTTGTTCCTCGGATAGCTTCCTCTTGGGGTTTGGATTGAGATGGAGGTGAATTTTGATATTGAGGGTTGGAGTTATAGGAAGGTTGAGCTTGTTGGTTCCATTGTTGAGGTTGAGGTACAAACCCGGGTGGTGGTTGTCTCCAAGCTACTCCACCGCCGCTTCCTCCAAATCCCTCTTGCCTTGTGTTGTATGCCGCTACATGTTCGGGGCTTAAACCTCCACAATAGGATGTATCATGGTTCGTTCCTCCACAATTTTGACAAGAGAAAGAGTTAACTTGAGAAGAGCTTGCTCCGCCACTTGAACTTGCATTCACACTCATGTTCAATTTGGAAAGCCCTTTTGTTAGTTGATCAATTGATGTTGTATTTGATCAACTTTCTCTAATTCGTAAATACCACCTCTCTTTGGAACGTTTCTTCTTCGGCCCTTCTATTTTGGGAAGAGTAATTCTTTGCTACCTCTTCTATTTTGGCTTCAACTTGATTTTGAGGGATCTTGATTAATTGACCACCCGCCCCCGCATCCAAATTGGCTCTTGACATGGGCTCCAATCCGTCGTAGAAAAACCGCATGAGCAACCCTTGATTGTACTCATTGTGGGGACATGCTTGTACCAACTCCTTGAATCTCTCCCATGCTTCACCAAGACTTTCATCGGCATCTTGCTCAAATGATGCAATTTTCCTTCTCATTTTGGCGGTCTTCTCCTCGGAGGTAAAGCGCTTCAAGAACGCCTTTACAACCTCCCTCCATGTTGGGAGAGTGTTAGGCTTTACTTACTTTAGCCATTTATTTGCTCGTCCGGTGAGAGATTGCCGGAAAAGGTGCATACGAATGTAGTCTTGACTCACTACATTGGTTTGCATCATTGCGCACAATTCAAGGAATCAGTCCAAATGTTCAATAGGGTCCTCACTTGCACTTCCGGAAAATTGCTCCGATTGGACCATTCGAGTATATTGTGGATGGATTGAGAAGTTGGTTTACGTGACGGGTAGCAAAATCCCTCCCGTGAGCTCATAATCCTCCGGATTTCCGAACTCACGAAACAAAACATCATTCTCTTGTCCCGCCATTGATCCGCGTGGTGAACTTGAAGAGTAAGTATCACTCTCACTATCAACTATATCACCAAAACCTCTTCCCTCGTCCTGATAAAGCCTACAGACTTGTCTCAAGGTTCAGTTGATTTCGTGGTCTATTTGATGTGAGGGTGCTCCTTGAGACCTCCTAAGCATTCACCAAAGCTAAGCAAACAATTAGCAATGACAAGGATGATAAAATAAAAAACAAAAAGAAAAGAAAGCAAAATGACTCAAACAAAAGCAATAATAGACGCTAAACAAGCCGCTTCCCCGGCAACGACGCCAGAATTTGATCACAGGTTGAATAGGTCATTAATCTACTACCCTAAACAAATTAATAATTTATAATACCTAAACCTACACTAAACTAGTTAGTGGCAAGTAAAGGATCGAACCACTAGGGAAGCACGCTAATTCAACATTTAATATCACTAATGCAAGAGTGAAAAGGGGATTGTTTTTGTTGGTTTTGTTGAGTAAGAACACTAAAACTACCAATAAGCAAGAAAATGATGATTAAAATCAATAGAAAATGACTCTAGGGATACGGGGGTGTCCAATATGATTAGAAAGAGGAGAATAATGGTGATTATCATAAAACATATGCCAAAGAACACAAGATTCTACCTAAACAATTCATTCTAATGCAATAGTCTAGGCAAATCAATGAAAGAGGTCTACACTAATAAGGATCATTCTCATGCATCCTATTAGTTACAATCAAATCAAGAGAATAAAGAAGCACAATCCATAAAAACTCCACTTTAATAACTCATTCTCATGCAATCATTAAAATAGAGATGATCCTAATCTAGTTCAAATCACTTTCATGCATTTAAACTAGAAAACATCAAATAGAGTGCAACAATACTCCTAAGCTAATAAAAATCATGTCTTTCATCAATATATGGCATAAGTTCAATCCAACCATCATCATTCATCCAATATCAAATCATATCTTCCACCCCCCTTCCCCTAGCTAAAAGTTTAGCCTAGAGAAGGGAGATAAAACATAATATCAAAACTAGAAATAAACTCAAGAAACTCAAAACAAAACATGATTAAAATCAATGAAATCAATAACAACTAGATAAGCTAATAAGATTGACAATAATAAGTAACAATAAAACAAATAAATAATATTAAAGGAAAGGAAAAGAGATTACTAAAGAAAGGATTGATGAAAGATGAAAACTTGGATTCTTGCTTGATTGATTGAAGATTAAAACTTGAGCCAAGTTGGATACAATAAAGGATGCTTGAATAACAATCTATTTCTCTCCTTATATTAGGCTAAAAGTGCAGAAAATTAAAACTAAGTTATTCTAAATTACATCAAAATGTTCTAATATGGGACTTATATAGTCCGTACAGAGCCAGCTGAAAAAGAGGACTGGTCTGACAAAACAATGGGAAGGTTTAGCCGGACTATAGGGTAGGTTCGGCCGAACCATGGGTAGGTTCGGTCGAACCTCCCTGATCCTGGTATGGTCGAACTTCTGTGGTTCGACCACTCCTGCAAAATTGCCAAATTTCTTCTTGACCCTGCCTCGACGTTCGGCCGAACCACTGAGCAGGTTTGGCCACACCCTGGTTCGGCCACACCTTTAGTAGGTTCGGCCGAACCTCTTCTAAATCTTGCTTCCTTCAGCTTCCCTTGAGCTTATTTTCCTCCTCTTGAAAACCCCGATGGTTCCTACAAAGCATAAGCATGGAAATTAAAGTGAAGAGTAGGCAAAAGGGGAAAAATCTAGGAAAGAAGATGCATAAAGGGAAAGGGAACTAAGTGAAAAGAAAAGGATGCAAACAAGCCTCAAATGTGGGAAAATGACCATCAAAATGAACCTTAATCGCGGCACAATTGCCACTCATCAGGACTCTCGGTGCTCCAGAGGACAGACAATTGCTTTTTAGGCGAGCGTGTTCTCTGGCAGCTTTTGTCCGAGGAGCCTTTGGTTCCTGTGGATCCCCGGATCCGGATGCTGCTTCCGGACTTCCTGTCTACCGAGGATCGAGATCAGGCGATCCTTGAATATCCAGCAGAGCAGCTGGTGCTGCCGGAAGCTTCTTATCCAGCTTTTATAGCATCCAGGCTGACTCCTTTTCCGACTTTTGTTCCGGTTAGTACTCTAACTCCCTCTCTCTCTTTTCCTTATTTCTATTTTTTTTCAGAACTTTGACCCTTTTATCGTTTTTTTTGTCATATATGTTTTAGCGGGTCGAGTTAGGTGGTTGGGTGCCTCCTACAGCGGACATCACGTGTACCGATGTTGTCGGATCGGTAATTCGTGTGACCCTTCCAGCAGCGGAGGATGACGAGGGGATACCATTTGTACCTGAGACGGTTGAGTCGGTATGTCTTTTGTGTATATGTACTTAAACATTTCTATTTATATTTTGTTTCATATACATTTGTTTACTAACTGTCCTTGTATTCTTGGAACACGTTCCACGGGAAACCGTGAACGACATGGTGAGGACTTTACGTGCTTTCCGAGCTGCTTATCTTAGAGCCCTCGTGACTTTATCATGCCGTGATTATCGGATGATCGCGGTAATTTTTATTTCTTTTCTTTTCAATGAAGTTATTACATTTCATATATTAATCTTCGTTTTGGATTTTGTAGGATGTGCATATGACACATTTGTATATATGTCGTATTTATTATATTTATTATTTTTTTGTTTTCATGTGTATATTATTAAAAGTAAAAAAATTTCCGAGGGAGGGAAAGGGTTCCCGACTTACCCCCTTAAAAAAATAATCAAACTCGAAAAAGAAGGCAAAAAAAGAAGAAAAAAGAGAAAAAAAAGAAAAAAAGAAAAAAATTTAAAAAAGAAAATAACTAGTAGGAAAAATAATAAAGAAAATAAAAAGAAAAATAAAGTAGGAAAAAAAAATAAGCAATAAGAAAATAAGAAAAAAATAAAGAAAATAAGAAAGTAGGCAAGAAAAGGGACACAGAGTGTTATAAGGCAAGCGTATGACTCATCTTAAGATTTCGTAAAGATTCCGTCATTATATGAGCCAAAATACGGAAATAAACCCAACTCACATGTCGCGTCAGGGGAGAAGCGCGCAACTGCGTGAGTTGCACGCAGCTGTCGCGCGCATGTGAATTAGTTATGAGTTGCGCACGCCACCTGTTGGTGAACTTTCCTTTAAGCTGAATTTGCCGAAAATTTGCCCATTAGGTTTATTTAAACGTGGTTTTGTGTAGGCTTTTGATCATCTCACATTCATTCGCTTAGTAATATAAGAAGCTAAAAAGAATTAATCTCTCTAAATTCTCATTCTTTCGTTTTTTTGAACAATGGTGAAGACCTTTGAACAACATTTGAAGCAATGGGTCACTTCCCTTTCAAGCGAGGACAAACTAGCTTTAAAAGTTTACCACTTAGACCCTCTATTTAATTAAATGAAACTAGTGGTTAACTTTGATTTTCTTCATGCCACAGTCAACCATAAGGACTCTAACCACCATCTTTTCTTGTTCAAAGGGGACGAAATTGTCTCCCTTCTCGGCAAGTTTGAGACCTTGCTAGGTTTCCCTACAAATACTCTCCCTGTGACTTATTCGCCTACCTTGTCGGATCCCAAACCTTTAATCCAAAGATTTTTTGGCTTGTCCGACATTGATATGACCAACATTGGAACTGAAGAAGGCGTGAACTTGGTTCAATTTATTGAATGTTTTGTCGCCCCACGTGACAACATGACTAAACAATGCTTTAAAATTCGTGCTTTATGTTATTTTCTTGTTGTTAATTTTTTACTTAGGACAGGCAAATAATACGGAGATTATTCATGGTGTCCATAGTAGAGCAAATAGAGAGATGTCATTCACCCGCTCCTTTGGTTTTGGCGGAAACCATTCTGTGCTTGAATCGCCTTAGAGGAGATCCTAATGAAAACGGTGTCACGGGAAGTCCATTCCTATTACACGTACGTTTTTTTTTCCGGCGTTTATCAGCGCAAGTTACGAAGTTGCGCTAGCATGACCAGCGCAATCTTCTTTGCTGGGCGCAATTGGTTTAGTTGCGCGTGCCACCTGCTTGTGTAAAAAAATCGCAAACTGTTTTTTTTTTCTTTTTTTTTTTTCAGATTTGGCTCATGGAGCGTTTGCAAATTGTTGATCAGCCACAAAACCTTGAGGCTAATGGAGTAAAGACATTCCCTAGACGTCGAATCCTTTATAAGCATAAGAATAAAGAGGAATGGATGTCGTTTTTCTGTCATGGGGTTCCTAACATACGTTTTGTGATTCCTTGGAGGAACATAAATAGTATGATTGGGAATAGTTTAATTTCCCTTACATTAGGCTTTTAGGCCTATCTAGTACTACTTATATTTTTCCTTGTAGGGTAATGAGACAGTACAGGATGAGACAATTTATTCCCCGCAAGATTGTGATGCCCCTAAAGATGTGATCTTTAAACCCAAAAGAATTCCTCATTGGATTGAATATTGGTCAAGTATTCCTAGGTGGGTAATACAAAATCCTACAGCAAGTATTACATTATCTTCCTTTTACAAGGCTTGGATGAATGCGGCTGATAAGGGTGAATTAAACAAGGCTCGATCTCAACTTCAAGCCGCCACCGCTCGCAATCCACCTAAGCCTTTGATGCATTCAACACACTACTACTCCTCCTAGTGGCCAAAACAAAGGAGTGAGAAGAAAATTAGACTTCTCATTTCCTAAGGCTCGTTCGACGGAAACCAAAAAGGAAAGCTCCCTCCAAACCCGCGCAACAAGGTGTGAAAATCAATGAACCTTCACCAAATACTCGCAAGATAGCTCCAATAGTCAAAGGGATAGGAAAACAAGTTGCAAAGGCCCCAATCCCTAAATTGAAGAACAATGTTTGGGTGAAGAAGAAGAGTGTAGGGGAAAGCTCCAAGGTTTCTGATAATACTGCGATGGAAACTACTCCTCCATCATCTGTGACAATCGAGGACATAGTAAAACCTTAGAGTGTTACGCAATTTTATCATTAGTTTATTTTTCGAATAAAGTGTAATCACTACTATGTTTTTTTTACTATCTAGTTCAACAATATCTTTCTTTTGAAATTTGAATGAAATAAAATGAGCTTTATATTTTTATATTTTGATATGACCGAATCATAAATATTTCCTACGTATTCGCATTACGAAATCAGGTCTTTGCGTAGTTCTAATGTTTATTTAAACCTTGTTTAAAAATAATTAAATGAAAGTTTAATTTTATTTTCTGACCATCTGTTATATTTAAGAAACACCCTTTTTTTGTCGCAAGTAGAAATCGCAACTTCATTCAAACGTTAAAATTCAGGTTCACAGTTTGTCATCAGGTGGCGCTCGCAACGTCTGTAGTTGCACGAGCTTGCCGCGCGCAATTAAATATATTGTGCATGACATCCGCGCGCAACTCTTGCAGTTGTGCGCGACACATGTGCTACAAATTTCTCAAAAAAATTATTTTTAAAATTCTTTATTATTACCCTCCCCCCAAGTGTAAAGATTTTTTTCGTGATGTTCGAAAAAATTTGAACACTTATAACGGTTTATTATTTCTTAATTGCCCCCCCAAGTGTTATGCATTTTACCGAATGCATAACACTTAGAATCTTTCAATTGAATGCTAATTAAAATTGGTTGTATGAGTGAACGAGTTTATCCGGATTTCATATGTAGTATTTCTTAATGCGATCAATGTTTATTAATTGGCAAATTTCATCACCTCCAATATCCATTAATCTGACGGCTCCTCCTGATAGGATTTCAATTACGCGGTAGGGACCTATCCAATTAGGTTTGAATTTCCTTCTTGGATTGGTTGGTGGACCTCTAACCTCTTTTACTACAAAGTCACCTTCTTTTATATTTCTAGGTTTAACTCTTTTATTGAAATGACGCGCAATGCGTCTTTGGTAGACTTGTAAATCATGCAAAGCTCTTAATCGTCGTTCATCGAGAAATAAAAACTCTTCATACCTCACTTTTACCCATTCAGCTTCCGGTAGATTACTTTCAAGTATGATGCGTAGGTATGGTATTTCTAGTTCGATTGGTTGAACTGCATCCTTTCCGAAAACTAAGAAGTATGGAGTTACTCCTATTGATGTTCGTATAGACGTTCTATAACCCCATAATGCGAAAGTGTAGTTTATTCGGCCAGTCTTTATAATATTCTACCATTTTCTTAATGATGACTGTTATATCTTTATTTACCGAATCTACAGCTCCATTCATTTAAGGTCTGTAAGGGGACGAATGATGATGTTTTACTTTATAACGAGTTAAGAGGGTCTCGGCTTCAGCTTTGAATTGAGATCCCTGATCACTAATTAGTTCATGTAGAACTCCATATCTACAAAATATGTTTCGTTCAATAAACTTTGCGACATGTTTGGAAGTGATATTCACGTAAGAAGCAGCCTCAATCCACTTAGTGAAGTAATCGATGGCTACTAATACGTACTTTTGCCCTCCTATTCCTGTTGGAGAGAATTTTCCAATTATGTCAATTCCCCAAGTCGAAAAAGGCCAAGGGGAAGTGAGATGTAAAGTTCGGATGGTGGAAGGTGTTGTAAATTAGCAAACATTTGGCACTCTGGACATTTTTAACGTATTGTATGCAATCATGTTCCATAATGGACCAATAGTACCCTTATCGTGAAATTATTTTTGAAAGCATTTTACCATTCATGTGAGCTCCACAAACACCTTTGTGAGTATTTTCCATAAGGCGTGTGGCTTCCGGTTGGCCTATACATAATAAACTTTGATCATTAGGTCCTTTTTTTGCATAACTGACCATTTACTAGACCATATTGGGCCGCAAGTGTTCGTAAGGCTCGTTGGTCTTTCGATGAAGTATTTTCGGGATATGTGCCATGAGTAATATATTGGAGGATATGATCATATCAAGGACTGTCTCCCTCGATGTCATTTATTTCCTCTATTGCGTTGCAATACGCTGGTTCTTCTATTTTATCAACGCATAATGACATCATATTTAAGTAATCTGGAATGTTGATCATTGAGGTTAATATTGCTAGCGCATCGGAAAATTGAATGTCATCCCTTGGGAGATATTTAAAATCAATATGTTCAAAATGCTTGATGAGTTGCTCTAGGTGTGCTTGGTATAATATCATTGTGGAGTTCTTTATTTTCCATTTTTAGTATATGATTTATAATCAAACTGGAGTCTCCATATACCTCTAATTTTTGCATACCTATGCTAGCTGCTGCTTCTAATCCAATAATGCACGCTTCACATTCTGCGGCATTATTAGTAACCTCAAAGTCTAGTTTAACAGAAATTGGAGTATGTGCTCCCTCTAGACTTATGAGTAACACTCCTACGCCATATCCTTTTTGATTGGACGCACCGTCGAAGTACATTGCTCATTTGTCATCTTGTGTCATGAGAATCTCTTCATCCGGTAGATGAGTAGTTTCTGAACGACTAGTTTGAATTGGATGTTGTGCCAGAAAGTCGGAAATTACTTTTCCTTTCATTGATTTTTCAAGAATATATTTTAACTCAAATTCGGCCAACATCACCAACCCTTAGATATCCTTCTTTGTATGGGTGGTTGTTCAAACAAATACTTTATCGGATTTTGTTGAGAAAGCACAAGAGTAGTGTGTTGTAACATATAATGTCGTAATTTTTTGGTTGCCCACACTAATGCTAGGCTTATCTTTTCCAAGGTGCTATATTTTGTTTCATATTGGATGAATTTTTTACTTATGTAATATATTGCATGCTCGACTTTCTCTACCTCTTGTGCTAACATGGCACATGTGGCTGTGTCTGTAACTATGATGTATAGCCTAAGAGGTAGTTTGGGTACTGGTGGTGCTAAAATATGTGGACTTTTGAGATAATCCTTGATTTTCTCAAAGGCCTTTTGGCATTGATTGTCCCATTCATGTTTCTCATCTTTTTTCAATTTTTTAAATATTAGCTGACAAGTCATAGTCAATTTGTTAATAAATCGACTAATGTATTGTAGTGTGCCAAGGAATTCCCTAATTTTTTTTTTGTTTGAGGGGGAGGTGATTAGGGGATTTTGCTCCCACCAATCGGAATGCGCCACGTGGGCCAATCAGGTCCTGCCAAGTGTCCCCCAGTTGGAAATCTCAGGGCTTGCCACGTGGCACACGCTTATTCGTCCACCCTGGACTTATTATGTCATGACACGTGGCATACTTCATGCCTAATGGAGAAGCCGGTCACCTAGGCCCAACTTCCGAGGGAAGCCCAATCAGCCCAAGGTTAACCTAAACCTAGATTGGCACGTTTTACGAGGTTATAAATACCTCCCTTAATCCTCATTAAGGGAGAGGACGCGAACAACGCAGATTACACACATTAAACACTCTTACCTAGAGAGACCCAATCACTTTAATTTCCGCATTAATTACTCCTTAATCAAGTACTAACTTGACCGTCGGAGGCGGATCTCCAACCATCCGGAGCATCCGTTTGTTTTGCAGGTACAGGCGTCCGGTTCCAGTCTCGGAATTGTAACTCTCCCGCAGGACATCAGAAAATCCCGAAACATTTTGGCGCCGTCTGTGGGGAGAGTACTTCTGAGATGGCACCCACGTTTGTACCGGCTCCTGAAGAGAGACGTCCCCTGGACGATCCTCTAGTTCAGTCGGACCGCGATACTGAGAATGAATTTGATGTTGAAGCTCACACAGCTTCAGACGGGACCCTAAGGGCCCAACATACCCGTCATACCGAAAGGAGGGAACGGGAACATCTTCAAACTGGAAGCGAGCCAGCAGGCGCACCGCCTGTTCGGCAGCAGCCGACTGATGGGTCTGCTCCCATCACAAGGGACGAACTCATGACCTTCATGAGGGACTTCAAGGGAGAAATTCAAGAGTTGATCAACAAGAAGCCGCCTGCTCTGGACAAGGAGCAGTCGACTAAGAAACCCTCCACTTCACGGAAGAGGAAGCCAGTTCAAGGGCGAGAGGCGACCCCTCATCCTAAATCTAGGAAGTGGGAGCCACCTGCCCTTGATTTCACAAAATACCGTTTTCCTACGCCAGGAAATAGGAAACCTGTTCGTCATATTCAGGCGGACGGGTCGAGGAAAACATACACAGACGCTCGGCTACTGCTAGAAAAGAAGAAGAGTGACCGATTGTCAGAGTCGACCTCTACTTCATACTTCCAAGACAGTCTGCGAAATACCTCGATGAGGCATACTCAGTCGTATCATGAGAGTCAGTCTGGCGGCACCTCCCGTCAGTCCGGCTTTCTTAGCGACCAGGCGGTACCAAACTTACCGTTTGTACCGCAACAACAATATTTTTTCAGCCACCTCCATTTGGTGGACATGCAGCAAAAATGTCCAACCTATGGACTGGCAGCTACGGTTGCTTAGACTTGGTGAACAGCCGTCGGCCTTCTCCAAGGAAATTACTGAAGCCGCTCAGCCGGCCAAAGTGAAAAATGTATTAGTAGGCGCCTATGACGGCACTACTAACCCAGAAGACCATCTGATGGCATTCACCAACCTGATGTACCTTCAAGGGTTAAATGATCCCACTTGGTGCAAGTGTTTCCCAGCGACTCTCAAAGGAATCGCACAACAATGGTTCGGCAACCTGCCGACTGGTTGTGTAAATAACTTCAAGACGCTTGCTTACTTATTCACCTCCAACTTCGCCATGAACATCCCTGCGAAGAAGACGACCCTTGATTTAGGAACAATTCAGCAGGGCGAGAAGGAGGGGCTTCGTTCTTCCATCAGGCGGTTTAACCTGATGAGAATACAGATTCAAGGGTTACCGGATGAAGTAGCCTATACTGACTTTTTCAGAGGTCTCAAAGACGGGTCGACCTTCAAATTTGATTTGGTCCGAAAGAGGGTGGCGACTCTTCAAGAGGCCTTGATTGAAGCGGAAGCTTATATACAGGCGACTGATCTTTGTAGTACGGTAAAACAGTCAGACGGGAGAAGGTCCGACAAAAGAGAAGGACGACTGAAACAGTCGTCAAACAAAGACGAGAAGAGAAAAGAGGTCTAGGCGGCTGATTCCTCTAAACAGTCGGCCTAGAAGAAGAAAAAAGAATTCAAACCATACTCCCCAAAGTATGCGTTTGACAAGGATAGCCAATTTATCCTAAAGGAAATCAAGGGACGGATCACAATTAAGAAGCCGGTCCCCATGAAGGGTTCTGCAAACAACCGGAACCAAGAAAAATTCTGTGATTATCATGAAGATGTTGGTCATCACACCAATGAATGCATCAGTCTCATGCGTTATCTGGACCGCCTGGCTGAGCAAGGTGATCTTGACACTTATGTCAAGAAATCTACGGGGAACACTTCCTCGAAAAAGCAGTCGGCCAAAAAGAATCAATAGGTCGACAGCTCCGATACAGATGATGCAGTCGTCTACACCATTGCAGGCGGCTTCTCAGGAGGCGGCCCCACTATTAGGGGCAACAAAGACAATATCAGACGGTTAGATGTAAATTCCGTTCACCAAGAACGGCCCTCCAAATATTCATTTCCTGAGATTGTCATCACTGAAGAAGATTTAGGAGGGGTAAGAGGGCCGCATGACGACCCTATCGTTATTGAATGTAAAGTGGCCAACCAGAGAGTTGGCCGAATCCTCATAGATACCGGAAGCTCCTCAGATCTCATCAGTAGCAAATGTCTGTCGAAACAAAAATATCAGACTGATTGCATACATCCGGCGTCTCACCCTTTAGTAGGGTTTGGAGGAGGAGTCGTCCACCCAGTGGGACGAGTGGATTTACCCATCCGCCTGGGCAAAAAAGGGGAAGGACGACACATGGTAGTCCGGTTCCTGGTAGCAGAAGAACTCTCGGCCTACAACATGATTCTGGGACGACCAACCCTGAATAATTCCAAGGCTGTTATAATCCCATCTCTTATGTTGCTCAAGTTTGAGAGGGATAATGGAACAGTCGGGTCCCTAAGGGGAGATCAGAGGATGGCCCGAGAGTGCTATCTCTTGGATGTCAAGCCCACTGTTATGGCCACTTGGTCGAGCGGTGGAAAAATAGACCTTGACAATGTCAAGGAGAGTGCGCCTGTTCAAGAAGCAGGCGGCAAGAAGAGAAAGGCATCCCAGACAGGGGCCGCAAGAAAAGACAGAAAATAGAAATCATTGGCAGAGGAGCGGTCGGATGAATTCCGCCCTCAGCCAGCTGGTGAGCATACGGACCTGATCTGAGATGACTCGCGTCCTGACAGAACAATCAAGGTTGGGACGACTGCTCTAAGGGGCCTGGGTGACGACTTGCACAAACTTTTGAAAGAATACAAGGACATCTTTGCATTCGAAGTCCATGAAATACCAGGCATTAGTCCTGATCTGGCGGTACATAAACTGGCCGTGGATCCGAAAAAGAAGCCGGTACGGCAGAAGAAGCGGAACCATGGCGAAGAAAGAAGTCAGGCGGCAGCCGCCGAAGTTAAAAAATTACTTGATGCAGGGTTCATTTGGCAATGTTACTTCCCAGACTGGGTTGCAAATGTGGTGCTTGTTAAAAAGCCGAATGGCACCTGGCGAATGTGTGTAGACTACACAGACTTAAACAAGGCGTGCCCCAAAGACAGTTACCCTCTGCCTAAAATTGATAACCTGGTCGACTCAACAGCCGGCCATGCTTTGATGAGCTTTATGGACGCCTACTCTGGTTTCCATAAAATTCCTTTATGGAAGAAAGATCAGGAGAAGACGGCCTTCGTCACTAATCAGGGGTTATACTGTTACACGGTCATGCCGTTTGGTCTTAAGAATGCCCCGGCCACTTTCCAGCGAATGATAAACACTGTGTTCTTTGATCAGATTGGGAGAAATGTCGAGGCATATATTGATGATATGATTGTCAAGTCTAAACTTCAGAAAGATCATCTGTCGGACCTCCGAGAAACTTTCGCCACACTCAGGCGGCACCATGTCATGCTCAATCCCAGGAAATGTTTCTTTGGAGTTGAGTTTGGGAAATTTCTCGGATACCTTATCAATCAGAGAGGAATAAAGGCGAACCCTGAGAAGGTGCAGGCAGTCATCGACATGTAGTCGCCTCGTACCATCCGAGAGGTTCAGAAGTTAACAGGTTGTCTGGCGGCCTTGGGAAGATTTCTAAGCCGATCAGGCGACAAATGCCTATACTTTTTCCAGGCAATTAAGAAAAAGGCAAGGTTTGAATGGGGGCCGGATGCTGAGGCGGCCTTCCAGAAATTGAAAGTTCACTTGCATTCCTTGCCGAGGCTGGTCAGCCCTTTGCCCAAAGAAGTACTCTACATGTACCTGGCCGTCTCTGATCATGCGTTAAGCGCTGTTCTCCTTGCTGAAAGAGACGGCTGTCAACTCCCGGTCTACTTTGTCAGTCACGTACTGAAAAATGCCGAGTTGAGGTATCCCTTAGTGGAGAAATTTGGTCTTGCACTCTTCTTGGCTGTTAAAAAATTGAAGCCCTACTTTTTGGCACATGCAGTCGTCGTGTATACAGACCAACCTATCAAGCGGCCACTAACCATCATGGAGTCGTCAGGCCGAATGATCAAATGGGCCATAGAAATACAGAGCCTCGAAATTACCCTCGAGCCTAGAAAAGCAGTGAAGGGGCAAGCCTTTGCTGACTTTATTGTTGAGATGACTCGTCCTCCTGACTCTCAAGTTCCAGACCAAGTCTGGAAGGTATATGTGGATGGAAGCTCTACTTAAAATGGTTGTGGAGCAGGCGTCATATGTCAGTCACCAGAGGGCGACAGGTACGAGTATGCTCTACGCTTCAGTTTTTAGGCCTCAAACAATGAGGCAGAATATGAAGCTTTACTAGCCGGAATCCGCATGTGCAAGGCGGCAGGGGCAAGTAAAATAGACGCCTGTTCCGATTCACAATTGATAGTGAGTCAGTACAATGGCGAATACGAAGCAACCCATCCGGCCATGATCAGGTATTTGCAGGCGGTCTGACAAGCAGTCGGCTCCCTTGAGGATTTCCATCTTACCCAAGTGCCGAGATCAGAAAACAACCAGGCGGATGCACTTTCAAAATTAGCATCATCCGCCTCCTGTGATACTCCTCGAACTGTTTTTTGGGAAGTAATGGAGAAGAGAAGCATCGAGGAAGACCCTATTGGAATCCTAGAAAGAAGCTCGACCTGGATGGATCCAATCAGGGCATATCTGACAAACGGGACCCTGCCGGATGATCATCAACAGGTGGCAGCACTGAAAAAACGAGCAACCAGTTTTGAAATAATAAAGGGAGAACTTCACAAAAGGGGGTACCTTCAACCCTTCTTAAAGTGTGTTACTCCAGAAAAGGGACGAGAGATACTAGACGATCTTCACTCTGGTTACTGTGCTTCCCATATAGGCGGTAGGACGCTTGCTCAACGGGCAAGGCGGCAGGGCTACTTTTGGCCTACTTTAGAAGCAGATGCAATGGAGATGGTGAAAAAATGTGACAAGTGCCAAAGGTTTGGCAAGCTAATTCACCGTCTGGCTACTGACCTCACTACCATTCATAGCCCACTACCGTTTGCTAAGTGGGGCATGGATATTCTGGGTCCATATACGCCTGCTACAGGCGGAAGGAGATACATACTTGTTCCCGTAGACTACTTCACTAAATGGGTAGAGGCGGAGGCTGTAAAGGGAATCAAGACGAAGGATGTAATTTCATTCATCTGGAAAAATGTCATCACTCGGTTCGGGGTTCCCATGTCTATGGTTTTTGATAATGGTCCCCAATTTGAGACGCCTGTTCTCAAAAGCTGGTTGGGTGACCAAGGAATTGCACACTACTTTGCATCTGTCGGCCGTCCACAAGCAAACGGCCAGGTAGAAGCATTTAATAAAATCATCTCAGACGGTCTCAAGAAAAAGATTGAACGACCAGGCGGCCTATGGGCGAATGAATTACCACATGTTCTCTGGGCCATTAGGACGACTGAAAAAGGGGCGACTGGAGAAACTCCATTCCTCCTAACTTATGGTGCGGAAGCTGTTCTTCCAATAGAACACTACGAGCCGACTCTTCGAGTAATGCTATATGACGAAGAGGCAAACTAGGAAGCCATGCGCCTGGCATTAGACTCACTTCCTGAAAGGAGGGGCAATGCTGTCTTGCGCCATGAAATTTACCGCCTGAGAATGACTAGATCATACAACAAAAAAGTACACAGGCGTCCACTCAAAGTGGGGGACTTTGTACTTAGAAAAATGGAAGCAGTTGGAAGGGCTAATGAGTCTGGCAAACTAACTCCCAACTGGGAAGGACCCTACCGAATCTGTGAAGAGGTCAGGGACGGTACCTACCGTCTGGAAACACCAGACGGCCAACCGTTGCCTCGAACTTGGAATGCAGATAATCTTAAGAAATATTTCTTTTGAATGATATAAATAGTCAAGGGCTACTTAATAAAAGTTTGCATACTTAATATTCAATTTTGTACTCAGAGGGGCATGCCGTCTATACCTTTACAGTCGGCTACTCTCCATTGAGTATTTTACTCTATCTTCAGAGGGGCATGCCGCCTGTACCTTTACAGTCGGCTACTCTCCATTGAATATTTTACTCTATCACCATAGGGGCATGCCGTCTGATCCAATCTTTAAACTAATACGACCTGTCCCAACATCATAGCAGACGTCCGGCGGCATCCCTCCGGATGAAATTCGTCGCAGAGAGAAGCTCCCTTTTGGGTGGAACATTGCTCTATAAACTAATTACACGGCACCTATACGACTGTCCCCAAGGGCAACCACGTAGCCGTTTTTGAGACAAGGATAACTCTATCACTAACCAAACCAGTGGTAGCAGTTGACATCTGAGTCAGATGACCGCCTGTATTACTTGGGATAAATGCAGGGGGTACCTCTTGAGTTAATAGCCAACAAACATTGGCGAATCAAAAGGTTCAGCCGGCCTCCGCCGCCTGGTACCTTTACTACTCAAGCAGGAGTGACGACGACTGAGTAACACCAAAGTTAACTCATAGTCACTCTCTCAAACTTAGTATGGAGCCTAAAAGGTATGAGTCGTCCGCCTGTTTTTAGCAAACAGGGGCTCTCAACCACTACTCCTGCTAGGTTAACAACCTATGAGTTAAAAGCCAACAAACATTGGCGAATAAAGGGGAACAACCGGTACCCACCGCTTGATACCTCTACTATTCAGTTACTTGGTAAATATGACGGGGAACAGTCGGCCTAGACGGCCTAAAGTCTCTAGCCTAAAAGCATGACAAGTAGCAAACCACTTTCCTACTTGGTTAATTTTACAAATGACAGGACCTCCTGCCTAAAGGGGATTCAGTCTTTAAAATGTTTCGAATACCGATTGGATAAATGGCCGACTGATCGTCTAGCCTGGAAACAGGCAACCAGTCGTCCAGGGGCATAGGCGGCGTGACTAACTGTCCATACCTGTCTGCAACTATCGGCCATGTAAAACAGTCGGTATAGTGTACAATTGGATATCAGAATATTCAATACTTAAACAAATTTGAAGCAAAACAAAAAAATTCATTAAAAAGAAGGCGATCATTAAAGACCGGCAAAATATTCAGAGCCTCGGCCCCCTGGCCGGGTAAATACAAACAAACGGCACGCAGGCCGGGGAAAGAAGACATAAAGCTTATGAAGGGGGCAGATCTTCAATATTAGCAGCTGCCGCCGGGGAAACAGTCAGCACTCTTTTTGCTAGACTCGGCTTCAGCTGCATCCTTCTTTGATGTATTACCCCTAAGCGGCACAAGCGCCACCACCGGCTGCTCCTCCTCCTCCAGTGCCTCTTCCTCAGCAGCCGCCAGGATCTCTTGATTATATCTGTCAGAACACTGGCGGTACGTTTTTTCCCAGGAGGCAAAGTCGGCATTGGGGAAGAAGCGGCCCCAAGTCATGCGCTGGATTTGAGCAGAGTCTTCCATCATCTCCCGGGCCAGCTCTTTCTTTTCTTGCTCGGCCTTTTCCGAGAGCTCCTGAGTAAGACTCTTCTCCTAGGTAACCAGGCGTACCTTTACGCTCGCCAAGGATTTCTCCAAGGTTTCGTATGAGGACATCTTTTGGCGAAGAGGTCTCAGCTCGGCCTTGAGGTTGTTGATGGTCGCCTCCAGCTCGCTATTCCTCTTCTGGGCCGCCTCTAACTGAGCCCGGATAGCGGCGGTTGCCTGCGCCTGATAATAAAGAATATCAATGGTCAGAACTTCATTTTGGGCAATTTGAAACATTGCCTTATCACAGTCAGAGGCGGCCATAGCTTTTGCAGCCTTTACCTCTTTGTTCTTCCGGTCAAGCGGCTTGCGAAGGCCGTTCACTCGGAGCAGGGCCTAAGTAAAAAGGGGAACATGCGTCAGTTTCCAAACAAAAAAGAAAACAGGCGTCCTGGAATTTAAATACTCAAAAATATGCTAAGTATACCTCAGCAAGGACCCTTGCAATCCCGTCTAGGTCAAGGGTGCCGACACCCCTGACCGCCTCCCTTTCAGCTGGAGGAATGGCTTTGATCATAGACTTGGCCACTTCGACCAAGTCAGGCTCCTGAGGGCCGGCTGCATCAAGCATAAACAAACGGATTAGACTTAGTAAAGGAGGGAGCAAGTCTAAAATTTACAAGGACAATTTCATACTTCTAGGTGGCCCAGCTGGAGTTTTAGAAGAAGTGGCCGGCTGTTTCTCAGCCGCCACATGTTTCCTGGAAGAACCAGGAGAGCTCGCAACAGTCGTCCTCCGGGCCTTGGGGTCTGGCTGTTGGGAAGAAGAAGCTCTTGGAGCGCCCGTCTAAAAAAGAAGAAAAGAGTAAGTATATGCATAAACACAACTCCAAAAAGAGGGTGAAAGGTTCGAAGCCCACCAAGGGTGCCCCCTTGTTGGGGGAGTCGGTTGAATACTGTTGCATGATGGAGGCCCGCAACATGGCCGCCGCAGTCTTGGAGGCGGTAATTTTGCTCATGGCGTCCGCTGCAAAAACAAATAGCAAAGTTAATAAAAGTCATAACAAGAAATGCATGGAACAACAGAGTATTCGACAGGCCGACTACCTCTTGAGCACCGACTGCTGAGGCCACAGGCGGCCAAAAAGTACTCGTCGTAGAGCCATTTGAAGCTCGGGACGCAGTACAGGGGTACTTGCTCTCGTACCCCTGAAGTAGAGTTCACCTTCGACTCTACTTTGAAGAGTCCTTTATCTAGGATCTCTTTCTTAGCCTTGGGGGGGACAGGCGGCATGCTGCGGCCGCCTGCAAGAAGGGGCGGATCCCTGTTCCACCTGTTGAAGCGCTTGTTCAGCTCTGTGTCTGAACTCTCAATGATAAGGAAGGTGCTCCGCCAGTCCTTCCATTTGTTTGCTTTACCTCTCGTCATGAGGTAGCCCCTGTGGCTCGTCAATTGATACCAGCCGGTACCGCCTGCCTTAGAGGTCCGACTGAGGTAGTTCATGTAGGCGAAAGCCTCGAAGTTCGGCTCCACCCCGTGTAGTTCGCACCCGGCCACATAGCCGAGTACGTTGACCCAGGAGTTCGGGGCTAACTGCCATAACCCCAACTCATACCCATCCAAGATCCGCTGAACATCCGGATGTAGTGGGAAGCGCAGCCCAGCCTTGATGGCCGCCTCGTAGCAGCCAAAGCAGGCGCCATCATAACTGGTACCAGCCGGCCAGACGACTGTGTCATCTGGATCCGGCACGAACACTAAAAAAACCGGGGCCCATTGTGTGGTTTGCGATAAAGCTCTCCACTTTCTCTTGCATGGCCGTGATCCGGCCTTGAGGTACCATGCAGTAGTAGGGGGTATTTTGCTCTCGGTGAGAGGCGGATGGCTCCGCCCAATTGTCCCCCTTCTCAACTGCGTGAGAAAGCCTCGCCTCTTGTAGGCGACTGTTTTTCTCTTCTATGTCTAGAGAAGCATGGCCAGAAGAGCTAGACTCGGAATCGTCCTCTCACGAGTCTGAAGAGGACGACTTCTCCCCTCTCCCAAAGGGGCCCGCCTCCTCTCCTTTAAAAGGAGCAGGAGAGAATGTAGAACTGTCAACTGTAAAATAGGAAGGGGTCACTTTGACTCCTCCCTCAGAACTGCCGGCTTTCAATCCGCTTTGTTTCACTTCCACATCTGGCGCCTGGTAAGATGTTTCACTAATTTGCACCCTGTGGGAGGAGCCGTCTGAGTTTGAGATCCTGGCAGTCTTTTTTGTTCTGGCCATCATGCTCTGCATAGACACAGATACAGTCGGACTTTGTATAAAGGGCAAAGATGGGTCCAGAAAAGGGCAGGCGACACTCCTAGTCCTAGATTCAGCCGTCCCCTGTGACCGGCTGATCACTAACCTAGGTCCTGTCGTGTGCTTCCGTGGTGCCATTTCAAAAAAGAATAAAGTAAGAGAAAATTAAGAGTAAGAGAACCGACGGTTACCTGAACGAGTGACGATTGATGAAGTTCTGAAAATCCTTTGCAGTCGGCTTGTCAAAGCAGGCGGTAGGCAGAAAGGGTCCAAAATGTCAGAGCAAGTTCAAGGGTCTGAATGTTCTCTGACAAAGTTTTCAAGTGTGAAAATGACCGAAGTCAATACTCCTTTATATAGGCGAAGTGAGAAGGCGAAGGGTCACTTCTAGAATTCAAAATTTTGGCGGGAGAATCTCTCGGCCTCTCGCCGAGTGACACCTGTAGCAGGCCGTCGCCTGTTACAGGGCGATATCTGTCACAGGTAACACGTGACCAGTCATGTGCCACATGTGAGGGGCAAATGATTAGGGGATTTTGCTCCCACCAATCGGAATGCCCCACGTGGGCCAATCAGGTCCTGCCAAGTGTCCCCCAGTTGGACATCTCAGGGCTTGCCACGTGGCACACGCTTATTCGTCCACCCTGGACTTATTATGTCATGACACGTGGCATACTACATACCTAATGGAGAAGCCGGTCACCTAGGCCCAACTTCCGAGGGAAGCCCAATCAGCCCAAGGTTAACCTAAACCTAGATTGGCACGTTTCCCGAGGTTATAAATACCTCCCTTAATCCTCATTAAGGGAGAGGACACGAACAACGCAGATTACACACATTAAACACTCTCACCTAGAGAGACCCAATCACTTTAATTTCCGCATTAATTACTCCTTAATCAAGTACTAAATTGACCGTCGGAGGCGGATCTCCAACCATCCGGAGCATCCGTTTGTTTTGCAGGTACAGGAGTCCGGTTCCAGTCTCGGAATTGTAACTCTCCCGCAGGACATCAAAAAACCCCGAAACAGGAGGCATGTCAACAATTGCCTTTATTTAAGAGGGGTCGATCTCGATGCCACGTGTGCTTACTATGTATCCGAGTAACTTACCAGAAGTTGCTCTGAAGGCGCATTTTTGTTGATTAAATCGCATTTTGTATTCTTTTTATGCGAGTGAAAAATTTGCGTAAAGCTTTTATATGTCCCATTCCATCTTTGTACTTTACGATCATATCATCCATATACACTTCTATTTCTTTATGCATCATATCATGCAAGAGAGTCGTAGCCGTTCTTTGGTACGTAGCTCCTGCATTTTTTAAACTGAATGGCATTACTATGTAGCAATACGTCCCCAAGGGATAATAAAGCATGTCTTTTATTCGTCTTCTTTTTCCATTAAAATTTGGTTGTAACCTGCGTATCCATCCATAAAGGATAACATCGCATGTTCAGCCGTGTTATCTACCAATATATCAATATATTGTAGAGGAAAATCGTCTTTAGGGCTAGCATTATTAAGATCCCTAAAGTCGACACACATGCAAACTCGTCCATCCTTTTTAGGGACTGGGACGATGTTCGCTACCCATTCTGGGTAATTATATACGCGAATAAAACCGGCGTCCAACTGTTTTTGTACTTCTTCTTTTATTTTTAATGAAACCCGATGCAACATTGGGTTTCATTCGTCGAAGTTTTTGTTTTACTAGTTTAGAGGTAGGGTTCAAGGGAATGGTATGTTCTGCAATTTCCCTATCTATTCCAAGCATGTCCTTGTATGACCAAGCAAACATGTATTCTAATTCTTTGAGCGTCGATATGAGGGTCGATCGCTCTTCCGGATTTAGAGTTAAGCCAATTTTGACTTCTCTTTTATTTTCGTTAGTTCCTATATTAACTATTTCAGTTTCTTCATCGATAGGGTTCTTTTGTTCTTGTTCATTCATTAGTTCAACCAATTTATTAATGTTATCATCTTCATTAGATTGATTGTTATAGCATTCGAAAGATTCAAGAGAAGGCATATACTCGAAAATAAAGCTCATATTATTAAAATCAAAAGAGAGTACATCAAGAGAAAAATCCTTTTTGGGATCTTCGTCGTTAGAACAAGAAAATAAAGACTCAGTAATGGCCACAAGGCCTAAATTTTCAGCTTCCCTAGAGTCTATAATAGATTAATCGTCCGATTCTTGAAACATCTTCCTTTCGCCTGTGACGGTTTCCAATTTATCGCCTTTGTGATTGGTCCATTTGAAAGATTTCCTCCATCCATGCTTAAAAGTTTCGTTTGAAGGGGTGATCAACAAGGTTGGGTCAAAATCTTCATCTTGAATGGCATTTTGATTGGTTATTGTAGCGACATGATTTTGCTCTAGTCCAAATAGCAAGTTAAATTCTTGCCCATCATAGCATCCTGGAGTTGGGTGTTTTGATTTAACGATTCTAAGATCGCCATCCAAGAAGTAGCAATCATGAAATATTTCAAATCCAGGCTTCTTGATTCCTTCTAGAACTAAGGGTTTTGGAAAGTCGTAGCATGGGTAATCTTCTCCCTCCCTAACGAATTTCCCATTAAGGGTTTATTGATAGGATGGGAGTAAAGTGATTATCCCTTTCTTGTTATTGTCTCTAAGTGCTTTTTTTTTTCATCGTGAGATTCCAATTCTTCTTTAGTTGGTTTATATCCCAATCCAAAAGAGAAGCTTTTCTTTGGGATAGGAAGTAAGAGAGATTTCTTCATATTTATTCCCTAAGGCATCCCAGGAAAGTAACTACTCTTGAGTAAGATGTTTTTACTATCCCAGTGGAATATGGATCAAGCTTGAATGGTTCTTCAAAGTCTTCTTCCATTTTAACTATGAAGATTGGCTCCATGGCGAATCCCTACATGTCCTCTTAATCATTATCATGGTTTATTTCTAAGAGTGATTGATCATTTATTGCTATTTTGAGTGGAGAATCATGTATAGTCATAGGAAGCCCTTGATAGTTTAACCGAATTATTTGATGAAGTGAGGATGGTATTGCACCAAGCTCATGTATCCAAGGACGTCCAAGTTAAAGTTTGAATGTAGGTTTTATGTCCATGACATGGAATTCAACAATCTTTTGAATTGGGCCTGTGGTAATTGTTAGCTTAACAGTTCCACACACCGATCTTCTCGAATTGTCATAGGCCCTAATGCTTTGTTTTGTTGATTGAAAATCTTTTATTGGATTTAGGCCTAAGTATTTTGCCGTTTCTAATGGGCATACGTTTACAGTTGACCCATAGTCTACCAAAGTTAGAGGGATATTGTATCCCTTGCATCCCAGAGTTAAGTAAATGCATTGTTGTGGATATTGTATCCCTTGCATCCCAGAGTTAAGTATAAGGCAAATAATCATTGGTGAAAATGATTAATTTGTCAGATTTCTCGCTAGTAAGCAAGCTAACGAGATCCTGAGGGGTTGTGTCTGTGCTTACAGTAAAAGGCGTTAGAGAGTTCATGAGAGAATTCCTATGTTCTTTAGAGGTACTTAGGAGTTCCCAAATGCTAACATTCGTCTTGGATTGGCAAAGTTGTTTGACCAATGGATCTTTCACCTCAAGTGAAGGTGGTATTGGATTTTGTTCTTGACCTTGAGTTTGATTTTGTTTGGTCGAAGATCCATTTGGTGATGGTGCTTTGTAGACTCGCCCAGAACGAGTTAAATGATCTATCTCGTTTGGGTTAGTTGTAGGACTCACAAACCAACTTTCTTTTAGAGGCTTTGGATGTGCCTCTATTTTAAAATGTTCCATGAGTTGTGCTTGATGCCATTGTTCATCCAAGAAGAGATTCGATAAATCTTGCGACTTCCCAAAGAAATGATCCCAATCAAGCGCTCCATTTGTTTCATTTTTCAAAAAAGATGGAGGTGGGATTCCGGCATACTTAGAGACATAAAAGTCTTGAAATTCGTCGTCCCATAGTCCACATACTTCATTAGTTGCCCCTATGAGTATTGTGAATAGAGGTTCTCTTATAGGTGTGATATAGTCCAAAGGATTGAACATATCTCTTCCCATATGGTCCTCATCGATGTGAAACACCCCTAAGGGGGATACATTATGGTTAATTTTAGGCGTGGGAATTCTCCCATCGTTTATTAAATCTTGTATTTTGTGCTTTAAAACATAACAACTTTCAATATCATGTCCAATGCCTCTATGATAAGCACAATAAGCACTACCATTCCATTGAGGAAATATTCTTTCTTGTGGAGTGGGTGGTGTTGGCCCTGTAGGCTCAAGTAAGCCTTTTTCATTTAATGTTTCTAACAATTATTTAAAGCTGATAGGAAATGGAGTAAATTTTCTTTCTTTTGTCCATCTTTTTCTAGGATCATCATATCGATTTGTGTTATTGTATTGCGTGGAAGTCGCAAATACATCAATAAAGGATGATGCATTATCATTCCCCTTCTTGTAGCTATTCTTAGGTTGATAATGATGATAAGGTTTGTTTGCTTTTTCTTTAGCAAGATCATCTTCAATCCTAGTAGCCATAGAATAGACCTTTTGAAAAGTGTCTAGACCAAGGTAACATAGATGTTTGTTATACTTTTCATGACAGTTGTCAATGAATTTTTGTACTAACTCTAGTTCAGGAGGCCTTTGGGGAAGGTGGGCCGCCTTTTCTCGCCATCTACCATAGAAAGAAAGGAAACCTTCATCGTCGCCTTGCTTAAGCATCTCGAGTTCACGTAAAGTTGACTTGAACTCTACGTTACTCTCATATTGGGTAATGAAAGCCGACACTATTCCCATGTTGCTTTGAATTTTGGATCTAGCCATAATACCACTCTCTCGCGGTTGGGTCTAGGGATAAAGGGAAAGTCAAAGCATAAAGCTTAGGATCAACTCCCTTTAGTGCCATAGTGCTAGTAAAACAGATTAAATGATTTTGTGGATTATTGGTCACCTTAAATATTGGCAAGTCCGTAGCTACGAACTTTTCCGGTAAAGCAAGTCCTGGAGGAGAAGCAACTTTTCTGCGTCAAAGTACATGTTCCCCATTGTAGAACGAAGAACTATCTTCTCCAACGACTTTTCTTTGATGGATAATTGTTCCATCTTTTCTTGCAAGGCTAAAGCTTTAGCATTTTTCTTTTCATTTTTTTCCATTTTCTTAATTATTTTCTCCTCGGCCTCTAGAGCCTTTTCTTATCTCAAACAAATAATCTCTTGTTGAAATTCTTTGATGGTTGGCATTGTTGTTGGACTAGGATGAGTTGTCGAAAAAAAGTAGTTTGAAAGGGGTTGATCTTTGGGTGGTAAACGTAGAATGCGAGTGCCTGGGGGTCCTCTTTCCCAAGCTTGAAAACCGGCCCTAAAGGAGTACGAAAGGATAAGTAAATCGATACTCTTATTTAAAAAGAAAACGACGCCAAATATATTCAAACGGATAACAACGCCCTCAACAATTCTTCAATGAAGATATTGTTCGGACGAGCCAATTTGTGTTTTGAGAAATCAAAATTGACTCGTCCAGTGGGCACGCGCAAGTGACTCAGTTGCGCGCGGCTGTCGCTCGCAACAAAATCAATTGTGCTGGGAGGGGTCGCGCAAATTATTGAGTTGCTCGCGCCACCTCATAGATTTTTTTAATTCGAGCGTTTTTTTTTTGTCATCGTTGTTTTCTTTATTCGATTTTTTTTTTTTACTTTTTTTTTTCTTATGCGATCCTTTGAATATGACGCTAAATCACGAAGAGACAACTTCGTAATTGGGAACCTAGACCAAACTAAAAAGAGAAAAAAGAAGACTTTCCTAACACGTTGCACATAGTCACATAATCGCATAAGCATGCTATAAGTCAAGGTTCACGCAATACCGTTCTAAGGTCAAAAGGGCTTAGGTGTCCAAAGGTACCATATCTTAAGAAACTATGCACAAATCAATCACTCAATGTGTTGAATCATGACATCGCCCTACCAACATTTTGTTGGTGATATGGGTGGGATGATTGTTATTGATTTTGGAATAGAAGCCTAGTGTTGGTAAGCCCTAGTCAATGAGCCAATCCCCAATGGTTTAAGTGTGCTATGCTTATGCATGATGCAGTGTTGCTTGTTTGGTTTTTACTCTTGTGCAAAACGAAGATATTATGCGTTCAAGTCTCGCTCTCTAACTACAGATTATCCAGGTTAATTCTCGTTAGAACCAATAGACAACCTAGTGTTGGAAACCTTGGACCATAACTACGAATTAATCATGTAACCTCTATGTCCCTAGTGGAGACGCCACTGTAAGGTGGGCGATCCCATCGTAAGGGGTACTCTCCTTAAATGCCCTTGTCCACTTAAAAGCCTAGGACTTTACACTTGTTAGGGTGTAATAGGATTTGAATTCCTGACTGTTTGGGGGACCTTGAATTAGAATTAATTCTATCATTATGCTTTTTTGTAAAAAACAAGTAGGAGTCGCCAATGAGTTTTAGGAAAAACTCATAAACCTCGTTCATGCCATTCTTCCATGTGGAGTTCATGAAATAATTAGCACAAATCATAAGTTTACCCATGCTCAAATTGGTCTATAAACCAGAAATGAGTTCGGGAGTGAGGGTACTAAAATAACGTTCCTTTTAGAGGGGAATCGTTACCCTAGCCTTAGTGCGGCCTCTACTAGCTCTTCCTTTTTTACAATTTCATCACCAAACAATATATGCAACGTGATACCTAAAACTATGTTAGTAGATTTTATTTACAAGCATTAATTCACGTAGGAATTACATCGTAATGTCGTTATTCTTATTTAATCAAATTCGTGAAAAGGATAAGAAAATAAACAAGATTCGCCTTGACTTAAGTGATCAACCAACAATTATTTAATTCAATTCTTATCTTTATTTAACGCAAGATACTATGTGGAATCGATTAATTAATTATTTTAAAGGTGATCAAAAAACACTAATTAATTAATTAAAGTTCTTTTTAACAAGAAAATAAATGTGATTTAACTAAGTGCTCGGGAACTTACCACTTCTCTTTGCTAGATCTCTGTTTAGAACACTTATGGACTCCTTGTTGGGGAACCTCCACCGTAGTAAGAAAGTATCGAAAGGGGTGAGTGTTTAGGATAATAGGGGCTAGGTTGCACAAGTTCACAAGTATTTCGCCAGAGTTTTAGGTTATTTTCTGTCTATTTAAGCCTCAGTCTAAGCTCGTATTTATAGGGAATGATTAGGTTTAGGGTTTCGAGCATTCTGCCGCAGTAGGTGTCGCGCGCAACAGAATGTGTTGCGCGCGGCATCCCTGCTCAAGTGATTGGGTTGCGCTGCTAGGTGCAGCGCAACTAATTGTCTTGCGCGCGGATTTATGGTGAGATTTGATTTTATATTTTCTGTTTAATTCTGAATCTTCCGCGGCGTAACTCTGGAGGTTGCGCTAGGTGTCGCGTGCAACTGAATTAGTTGCGCGCGACAGCCTAGCGCGACTCTTTGAGATACGCGCGGCTTTTTCTGTGGTAGCACTAAGACTTAACCTAGGCGTTCTTAAATCCGTCATTATTAGGTTTTAAGCATGGGCTTAAGCCTAATTATGATGAGGTTTAGTTAATTGGACCTTTGTTTTGGCTTTTTATTTAATTTGGGCTAGTCTTTTGCGTTTTGTGGCTTAACCACTTATCCATAAGCATTCTTCACTTTGATCCAACACGAAGATGGTTTTACTTATCGTCATTACACTTCCTGTCGGAACTGGAGGCCAAAAGTAGATGTCTACACAATCCTAAGATTCTTGACTACAAAAAGTTTCACAAAAGTTAAGAAAGTGTGCCAACTATTGCAAGTAACAATGCTTCGTATAAAAATTTAGACACAACAAAGCATCGAGATTCGCGACGCTTTTTAATGCCCAACGAAATTCGCGACTCACTTATTCTCGCCCCGCTTCAGAAAAGCATCGAGAGAAATTTTGCGAAGCTTTTTAGTGTGGAAAATAAGGCTAAAAAGCGTCTAAAAAGCATGCCTTTTGAAGTAGTGAATAATTATAACCATAAACATATTTAACATAAACACAAGACTAAGTGAGTAATTATTACCTTTGTAACGTGCTTCACTCTCTAAAACAAGCTCTTACTTGAAAGCCTTCAAGTCTCGCTCACAAGGAGACCTCCTTTAAGGTTCACTCGCAACGCGAGCACCGAACCGGTCTAATGCCTTTGAGTTAGCAAGGCTCGACCTAAATACCCGAGTAACTAGTGTTCAAAGGTTTTCACACTGTGATGCCTTTTTTAACACTTACTCAAGTGAAGGATTCCCAACTCCCTAAGTTGGTATTTATAGACGAAGGCTCACAAATTTCCCATCACCCTTCCATGTAGGAGATTTTGATTCTATTCATTTTATTTTAAATCAAAATAAAATGAATAAGCAAGCTACTTATAAATCAACAAGTGTCAAGCTCACATGAGAGTTTAGGTGAGGACCATTTGCAGAGGGGGGGGGGACCAAACTTGCTCCCCAAGAACTCCTAAAAAACCTCCAACTTACCCTTCACACTCCTTCTAGTTTTGCGCTACATGGCACCCACACTTAGGAACCAAGCCTTACAAGTGTGGGTTGCAATGTTGTTGCCTCACACTCGGCCAACAGGCCTCGCACTTGGGTGCGGGCTGCTTGGCCGAGGCCCAATTGCACGCAAGGCCAGCAACCATGTTGTTGCTAGCTGCTGCGGGTTGTCGCGCCTAGCATGGTGGCCCTTGCGGCAGGCTGTTGTAGCATGGCTTGCTAGGCAATGCACGCACATGGCTGCGCCCAGCCATGTGAGCATGGGTGCGCTAGCACGCACCAGCTAGCCTAGGCTTAGATTGGTGCGCATTCTTGCCACCATGCTAGGCCATATGCCCCTAGGGGTATTTTTGGGAATTTGTTGATTTATTAGTGTTTCTCGTCTCGTCTTTTATTATTTTCGACTTAACTTTCGTCGCTCGGATTGGACCTGCCAAGCTCGAATTTCCGACGCCTAAATATTAATTACTTGGGCGTCTCATCAATTCCTTCCGAATTAATTCGTCGCTTTGACTTGCTAGTTGTTGGGTGTGACCCGAAGGGTTTAGTCAAGATTAAGCTGTAATATTAATTATTCATTAATATTACTTATTCGGAAGCAGCCTCCACCTAGGCATTCCGATCACTTGACCTCACTGAATAATTAGCTTTATAATAATTCCAAACCCCTTATTAGAATAAACAACTTGTTCGAAGGAAACCATTTCTTTCAATCTCCCACTTGTCCTTCTAGACAAGTGCGCATTTAGTGTATATCCTTTTTCCTATATCACTTAATGTCTCTTCATGAACTATAAGGCAAGATTTATTTTTTATCCTTATTACGTCCAGAAGTGTTTCTTGAAACAGAGTCCGACTGTCAATAAACAGATGATTTCTAAAATCCATCCGAGCAAGACCATGCATTCACAGTCTCGCTCTTTAAGAGGCCTTGTAAACAACAAAGATATTTTCCCTATTTTAGTAAGGGGACATTCCCAGTCTTGTAATGTAACTTCTCTTACTAAAAGGACCTTCTTGGGGTTTGGTGAGTTCGACTAACCGCGGAAGGAAACCCGAACCAAGACCACAATCGCTAAAAATAAAACCATAAAGCATAATTAACTTAATGACAAGATTAGGATAGTAATTATACCTGTAACGAGTGCTTCGCCTGACCTCAAAGGTCTCTTACTACGAAACAAGTCTCGAAAGTGCAACGACCTCCAACGGAAGTCCACCCACAAACCGACCACCGACAAGGGTCTAATGCCTTGGAGTTAGAAAGGCCGGACCAAAACCTGAGTAATAAATGTGTTCAAAGATTTTCACAATGGTGATGCCTTTTTCAACACTTGCTCAAGTGAACAATCCTAAGCAATGCCTTGACTATTTATAATGAAAGCTTCCTTGTGAATTCCACTCATCTTTCAATGTGAAACTTTTTCACAAAAATATCCCACATGAAAAGATTGATGAATTTAACCCTTAGTTAAATAAACCAAGGAACAAGTAACAAGTAACAAGTGTTACATGGTTGGGTGAGGACTACTTTCTCGCTTGGTCTCTAAGGCAACTCACATGCATTGTGAGCTAACCATGTACGTGTCACCAACCTTGATCCCCAAGTTGGGTTCGGTTGGGCCACTTCCTTTAGGCCCGTGGCCATGACCCGTCACCCGGGTCCACGGCCCCCTTTGTTACATATTGTTGCCACCGTGGCACGCTGCCACATGGCGCGCTGCCAACGTGGCACACTGCCACTTTGTGGTTGCCAACATGGCTGCTGCCACTTGGCGGCTGCCAACGTGGCTGCCACGTGGCGCTGCCATGTGTATTGCCACATGGCGTGCTGCCAAGTGCGCTGCCACATGGCATGCTCCTATTTGGCGCGCTTCCCTAGCCTTTTGCGTGGCTAGGGTTTTACTTGTTACTTAAAGAAATTTCCCGTCTCGCCAAGTCCTAAATTTTTGCTCGACATTTGAGATTTGGTTCCGACGCTCCAAGTTTGAATTTCCGACGTCTAAATATTAATTACTCGGTCGACTCATCAATTACTTTCGAATTAATTCGTCGCATTGGCTCGTTATTTTCTTGGGTGTGACCCGTACGGTTCAGTCAAGATTAAGCTGTAATACTAATTATGCATGAATATTATGATCGGAAGCGGCCTCCACCCAGGCATTCCAATCACTTGACCTCACTGAATAATTGCTTTCTAATAATTCCAAACCCTCTATCGGAATAATACACTTGTTCGATGGACACCATTTCTTTCAATCTCCTATTTCTTTCTGGACAAGTGAGCTTTTAGTGTGTAGCCCTTTTCCTATGTTGCTTAATGCCTCTTCATTAACTATAAGGTAAGAATTATTTGTCATCCCTATTACGTCCAGAAGTGATTCTCGAAATCCAAGTCCGATTGTTAATATATAGATGATTTCTAAAATCCATCTGAGCACGTCCATGCATTTTCATAGTCTCGGTCTTCGAGAGGTCTTGTAAATAACAAAGACATGTTCCTTATAATTAGTAGGGGGACATTTCTAGTCTTGTAATGTAATCTTCTCTTACTAAGAGGACCTAGCCGCCCGTTTGTCGTCGTTATAATCTCCATGTACGGCAGACGATTGACTAAAAACAAAGCGGAATAGTAATCAAACAAGAGAACTCACAATACTTATGGTCGAGGAAAAAGGTTCCGATAGTAATAAGGAGAAATATACTTATAACGATTTTCAAATCTCTTAAAGTGTTCTCATAGGTCGATCAGTACAGTTCTAAACCAATACCTGTGTAAATGATTTATGACGATCATGTCCATACAACAAAAGAAATGGTTACTAATCGTCCATAGCTTAAATTTATGACCTCGAATAGGGATAATTTTCGATTAAAATATTCAATGTTCACTTAATAGGTGTTTCTATCCAAGACATTGTCTTGATACCCTATTTTGAATATTCTCAAAATTGAATGGACTCAATATTTAATTCTTAACCACAATTAAATAGTCAACGGAGTGATTTAAATTGCATGAAATTTTAAATTACTCCAAAACCTGAATGGTTCATCTTATGATAAATGTTTTTTCCGAATGTTTTAAGAGTAACACTCTTTATAAAACATTTATAGAAATCACACCCATATCTAATATGCTTGATTTCTTTCATGTATTTGTGAATGTTGTCGTTCACTTATTTCATAGGTTTAGTTATAATTATTTTGCTAATCTTAGCATCTTCATTACTGATCACTTTCATAATAAGATGATAAAATTTTAGAGTGCAATGGATTATATGTGATTTAGGATTTATTGTCCAAGTGATGGCTCCCACTCATTTTCATGATTGACATCTTCTACATGAAATCCTACAATCATTAACGTTCAACAACAAACTATTCATAGAACATCTTCTTTATTATTGCCATTAAGGCAAAAATATTCTCAACATATATTTTAGTAGACTTCCTAAAGATTCTTTGATTGGATTTCACTCCAAACGACTCACAATGATTTGGGATACCCTAATCACTTGTGATCATGGAAATTTACTTTAAATTCCCGCACATTAAACATGGATGCACATCCATGTTACCATTCTCAAGCCACGACTCATTGTTAGCTCGTGCTTATAAATGACTTCCTTGTAAAGGATCTAATTCTTGTTAAGGTTTGTGCTTGCAACATCAATTCTCAAATTGTGTTGGTTTCCACAAGTCAAGAACTCATCCTGTTACTTATCCAAGTAATTTGGATGTTCTTGGCTATAATCTAACGATCAATTACATAGATTCAGGTTGATTTGTACTACATAAATACTTCACATGCTCTAAGAAAGTGAGTCGTGTAAAGATTGATTCTCAATCTTTTCCACCTACATTTCATTTTAGCTCATCCAATTTAACAGAGTCTTGATAAACTGTGTGCTATGTGATATGGTTAAAAGTCTATACAAGAGTTTTTTTTTTGTTTTAATTAGTATTTAGCCTAACTCACCCTTAGTTCAAACATTTACTTAGTTTTATACATACGGGTCGAAAGTCTTTCAAAGTCCTTCAATTCATGTTTAACACGGTAAATTCCTTTACACGTTCAAACACTTCATTAAGTCTATACAATAGATCTTAATACCCAATATGTACAAAGTATCGTTTTTTCTTTGTCCATTGTCGAAAATACTTTCAAATCTAAGCATTTAGTATTTGACAGTTATTTCACAATAAAGTTCGTAAACTTTTTGTTGGACCTTTATATAAATTTATTTTGCTCCCACTAAACTTCTTATTCATAACAATTTCTATGTTTCTCCATAAGCCTACCCTATTATTAATTTCATGAGAAAACACGTTCCAATTCGTGTATGCAATGCTTCCTTTAATCCCATAATGGATTCCTTGAGCTTGCTTTCAAATCGAGCATTTATTTAGATTTTTAAAACCCTTAGACTATTTTATAGTCACTTCCAAAATCAAATTTTAGGAAGGCGGTTTTGGTATCTATTTTCCCATATTTCATATATGCAATTTAGCTAGAACAATCACAAAAAGACTTGAGCATTCCGATTGGTGAGTAGGTTTTTATTAAAATCAACTCCGCGAATTTAATTATATCCTTTTCAACCAATCTAGCTATGTATGCATATAAATTTCCGCATTTGATAGTTTTCTCCTTGAAAACTTATTTTCTATTTTATGGGCCTTTCACCCTTCATGCAAATCAATCAAGTTTTAAACATGATTTTCAACATGGAGTTTATTTCGGATCTTATGGCTTCTAACCATTATTTGGAATTTTGTTTTGTTGTAGCTATCTTACAAGGCATGATTCCCTTACTATCTAATATTAAATAATATGCTTGTAAATCTTAGGTTAATTTCTAATTTAATAGAAATTTATGGGATTCAATCCAAGCCTCTTGTGAATTCTATACCTATACATGGGTTATTGCATTAAACACTAAGTTTCAAGGTGCTTCCAAAGCCCTTTGATTATCTTAATCTTACTCCAACTTTTCAAAAGTTTTTTGAGTAATGAATTCTCTTTTAAGGCACTTGTAAAGTCCTTTTGAGTATTCTTGATCAAGTACTCTTATAAAGCCCTTTTAAGGTCTTTCGAGATTCTTTGTTCTATGTTGCTAAGCTCGATTGTCATCTAGTTCATTTTCCTCCCACTTGTCATTTTGGAAATGTGTTAATTTCCAGAAAGACACCACATAGAGCAAAAAACATTATGTTCTCATTTAGGTTGTGGAGGTAATGCCCTTAGTCTCACTTGAAAGCTTACAAAGAGACATGTATATTGTCTTTGGGTAAAAGTTTGTTGTGAAACAAACAGTTAGCTCCCACTTGAGCTATCTTTGCCTTTAATGAGCAATTAAGCTCTCACTAAACCACCTAAATCTTGCTATGCCGGTGAGCTCCCATTGAGTCACTAAGCTCCCACTGTGGCTAAGAGTTTTAGACATATACTTGAAAAGACATTTAGAAGTTAAGTCTATCCATAACTGAATATGGTGTCCTTTCTTAGCTCTGACATTTTGTTTAGTGTAACATTAGTCATTTGTGCAAATTGTAAGAACTTTATAGGAAGGGATGTGATCCATCATTGTTCGAGTCATTTTGAAATGACATCGAGGTCTCCGTGAAGACACACTATGTTCTTTGTGGAGTTATTTATGAAAATTTTAATTTCATAACTTTGTGATGGTCACGCTTGGCTCAAGAAAACATCGCTTGATCTAATCTAGACGTTTTAATATCTTTCAAAGTGGATTATGTACTTTATTGAACTCTTGAACTATTCAAGGTCAAGTTTGTTCACATTTAATGAATATAGCTATATTCTTTCAAATTCCTCGTGAAATGTTGAAGTAATTGAATCCTCTTTAGCTTTCTAAGTGAATTGTCTATACCAAGAACAATAACTTTTTACTTTATTGGTTTTTAACAAGTAAGACTTTCTTGTCTTAGAATAATTCTGAATCGATCAAATGTCAAGAGCCTATATAGCCTTGAGTACGTGCATGTTAATGTGACATTGCTAAAGATGTTCGAAACACAAATCATGCCTATGATTTGAACTTTTGTGAGTTTTCATGTTAGGGAAATGTTTGTTTATAATCAAGCATTCTTGACTCATGCTTTAGAAAAGCATGCCATTCAAATATATTTGCAACTATCGCTCTTTACTTTGAATGTGAGTCTTCCGTGTGTTAACGGATTGTTTGCTGATTATGGAACACAATAACCATTTATTTGTTCTAGCCTTAGCTTAAAGGTCTTTAAACAAAGCATACGACCTTACAAATGATGTACCGCCACTTGCTTCACTCTAAGCTTGTAAGTCGATAACTTTGCTGATCTTCAATAGTTTGAGGCCACTTCTAAAGTAGAACACTCAAGCAGTATCTAATACTTGTGAAGATAATAACTTGCTAAGTTAATTAGAATAACATGAAATCTTTAGCAGAAAGGGAATCTTATTCCTTTTCTTTGTTCCTCGATTCTTATAATTCTTATCATACTTTATCTCATAATATTTTAGAATCACTTCTTTAAGAGACTTTGATTTTTATACTTTTTTAGGCATAATTAAGCATCTAATGCGCCGTATAAAAAGTTCCATATTTTCCTTTAATTCTTACTTGAATTAATACATCAATGAGTTGTACTCACCCGCGTATAAAGCGAAAAGATATGTTGGTTGTCAAGCATTTACAATTTTGAGTTTCCAACTCTATATTTCATGTTTATCAAAACTACCTAGTATTTTGAATACATGATGTCAAACCGTCCTCTTGGACTTATAAAAGTCATTTATGAGAATTGTAGTTTTAGAATTGCCTTTCCTTTCTTTGAGAACCATTCTCAAAGATTTCCTTTACAAATCATGGAAAACAATATAGTTTGATTTGGAATTCTATAAATATAAGTGCAAGTATAACCATTTATCAAGTAAATAATATAATAAGTTTGAAAATTAAAATGTATTCATGCAAATTTTCAATCTTATTAAACGTCTTATCCACGCATTAAATTTTTTCCCCATTTTGCGAGAATAATTTGATTCCAAGATCCAAATAAACAAAGAGTGGTTAAGCATGCTTTGGCTTGTCTTAACACTTAATCTCCTAAGGTAAGCAACTCTTTGCTAATGGCTCTAAGCCACTCTTGGTTGAATAAATCGTCGCATCTAATGCTTTCTCAACAATTTATTCACTTTGCCACAACATGTTAGGACTCCATCACTCATATCGTTGAGTACAACCAAAACCAACTTGTATGCGATGTCTTGCTTTGGAAAACCCATCCACATACCTTACGTATCCTAGGGAATAATAGTGATGCCTCGCTTTGGCGTAGCTCATCACTACTCTCAATAGGTCGATAAGTGTTGTTTTGGAATGGCAATTTCACTTAATATTTTAGGGACCTAGGGTTTCTATGTTGGTTAATTTAAGTGAACTTAATTAATCTTCACAACATTCGTAATCCTAAACATGCATCTAACATATATACTTCATATGTAGATGATAGTAAATTATGTAGAGCATAAGCATTTTGATGCATAATGGCAGCTAGCATGACCCCTTGAATTCTTCAAGTCTTCAAAAGGTCTTCTTTTGCAACTTCATGGCTTCGTCTTCCAAGATCCCCCATCATCAAGACTTGACCATAATTATGCAACTGCTAGTATCAAAGATTAGGACAAATCTAGATATTAAGGTACAAAAATACCCAACGACACGTAGACCGTATTTAGATTTACAAAAATACATCACGGTTTGCAGTCCATATTTTCTATCCTAATCGGTCCCAGTGTTGCCATTTTATAAAACCTGTGACAGAATATACATTCCATACATCATTTCACTATTTGTGAATGGCCCATGCGTTTTACAACGATAAACAAGTAACAATGCATAAAACGCGCGTAAACTAGTAACTAATTTAGATTGTTTATCCAATTAACATGACTAACAAAAAATAGTCAAAGTTATTTAACCAATTATGTAAATACGTGCAATTAATAATTAAAGCTCCAACTAAATTCCGCATCCATCTTAATTAATCCAACTAATTAAGCCGGTAAACCCAATTATTTACCAAACCGAGGCTAAGCCTCCAAGAATTTATTAAAATAATTAAAACAAAATTTAATTAATAATTAAAACGATAAAATAAGCAAACACGAAGCCAACCGTACTCAAGTGGCTCACGCACTACATGCGTGCCATATTGAAGCCAAGGTCGTCTAGCAACCCCGGACTATGCGGCTTGGCGCATGTGCCTCCACCACCCCACGTAGCACTTGCTACCCACGTAGCACTTGCTATGTCGTGCCTAGTAGCATTTGCTACGGGTTACCTAGTGCTAGGCACATGCCCACAGCTGCTTACCCCTTCCCACCAAAGCACCAAGCATCAAGCATGCACTAACCCACGACCTACGCATAGCCGCACCAAGCCTCGGCCATCTCACTTGGAAGCCACATATGGGCTGCTATGCACCTCGGCTAGCCAAGTGAGGCGCTTGCCTCGGCTTGCGTGCCTTAGCTTCGGGTTTTCAACCCGATTTTTGCGTGACTTAGCAATTAATTCTAAATTAATTTTAGAACTAATTTAATGAGTAAAAATGAATAATTAAACAAGTCAAACTTTAATTTAAATATCACAAAAAGTGCACACAACCGAAATTATTTTGAGGAACCATTCTTTAGTAAAATTTTTTTCACTTGATGCAATAAAAGAATAAGGGCAATCACTCACTATTAATTTAATTAATTTAAACTAATCATGAGATTTTGACAAAATAAAAGGGAGTTAGAAACATAAACACAAGTTCAATAAAAATTCTAAATTTAATACTTGTGAATCCTTGAAAAATCAACTTCCAATATGAAGATTTAATGAAATTTGTATCACAAGATTTAAACTTTATGATTTCAATCAACTAAAAAAATGATTAAATCAGCAAAGTTCAACAAAAATTCATGGAATTTAGTAACTTAAAGTTTCAATCACTTAAAACAAATAAAGATTGAATCTTTAGTACTTGGAAGCAACAAAGAAAAAACATTTCACACTAAATGCAATTAATTTGCAATTACGTGAAAAAAAAAAACCAAACTTTCAAATACAAATTACTACCCAGTAATCATGCCTAAAGAGGTTTAAAATTTCACATAAATTAAGGATTAAACCAATTACATAACCACCATAAATAGGCAACGAATTTTCAAGGTTAGAAAGACTTAAAAAAATTTCGTCAAAACAAAAAATCCTTCAAAAAGTACATTTCAGATCGTTTTTTGGTTAAAAACACAATCATGAAAGTTAAACAATTTCCAGAACGCCTATTCCACTCAAAATTAACTATTTTTGAGCGAAAATCTGGGTTCAGGAGCTGAAGTCAGCTCTAATACGGGATTAAAATTAATAAAGCGAGCTACTAATCTAATTAGCAACTTAAAATGAGAAAAATTAAGCCATAAAAACGCCTTGAAAAAAAATGTGATTTTAAAAATAAACGAGCGAGGCTCCGACACCGCTGTTGCGGTTGGTCCGATTCACCGCGGAAGGAAACCGAAACCAAGACCGCACTCGCAATAAATAAAACCATAAAGCATAATTAACTTAATGACAAGATTAGGATAGTAATTACACCTCTGACGCGTGCTTCGCCCGACCTCAAGGGGCTCTTACTTCGAAAGCAAGTCTCAATAGTACGAAGACCTCCAGCGAAATTCCACCCACAGCCTGACCACCGACAAGGGTCTAATGCCTTGGAGTTAGCCCGGCCCAACCAAAACCCGAGTAATAAATGTGTTCAAAGGTTTTCACAATGGTGATGCCTTTTAAAAAACTTACTCAAGTGAACAATCCCAAGCCATGCCATGGCTATTCATAAGGAAAACTACCTTGTGAATTCTACTCATCTTTCAATGTGGGAATTTTTAACAAAAAGATCCCACATGGAAAGATTAATGAATTCAACCCTTAGTTAAATAAACCAAGGAACAAGTAACAAGTGTCACGTGGTTCGGTGAGGACCACTTTCTCACTTGGTCGCCAAGGCAACTCACATGCATTGTGAGCTAACCATGTGTTACCAAACCTTGAGCCTGGAGTTGGGTTCGGTTGGGCCACTTCCTTTTGGCCCGTGTCCATGACTCGTCACCCAAGTCCACGACCCCCTTTGCCAAATGTCGTTGCCACCGTGGCGCGCTTTCAACGTGGCATGTTGCCACATTGCACGATGCCACTTGGTGGCTGCGAACATGGTTGCTGCCAATGTGACTTCCACATGGCGCTGCCACATGGCACACTCCTATTTGGCGCGCTTCCGTGGCCTTTCATGTGGCTAGAGTTTTACTTGTTTCTTGAAGAATTTTCCCATATCCCCAAATCCTAAATTTTGGCTCGACATTTGAGATTTGGTTTTGACGCTCTGTTTTGACGCTCCAAGCTCGAATTTCCGATGTCTAAATATTAATTATTACGTCGACTCATTAATTACTTTCAAATTAATTCGTCGTTTTGGCTCGTGAGTTGCTTGGGTGTGAATCGAAGGGTCCAGTCATGATTAAGTTGTAATATTCATTATGCATTAATATTACTGATCGGAAGCGGCCTCCAACCAGGCATTCCGATCACTTGACCTAACTGAATAATTAGCTTTCTAATGATTCTGAACCCCCTATCGGAATAATACACTTGTTCGAAGGACACCATTCCTTTCAGACCTATTTGCCTGAGTGTTGCCATTATAATCCCCTATTACAGCAGACGTTTGACAACATCAAAGAGGACTAGTACTCAAATAATAGAACTCACAATACTCATGGTTGAGGAAATAGGTTCTGATAGCCATAATGAGAAGTATACTTATGACGCTTTTTAATCTCTTAAAGTATTCCCATAGGTCGATCCCGTATGGTTATAAACTAATACCCATGCAAATGATTTATCACAATCATGTCCTTGTAGCACAAGAAACGGTGCTATAAATCAAACTACACACTAATCTCAAGTGGTCATTAATCGTCCATTGTTTGAATGACCTCGATTAGGGATAATTTTTTATTATAATATTCAATGTTGACTTAATAGGTGTTTCCTTACCAAGACCGGTCTTGATACCCCATTTTGAATATTCTCATAATCGAATGGACTCATTGTTTAATCCTAAACCATAATTAAATAACAAACGGAGTGAGAAAATTGCATGAAATTTTAAATTACTCCAAAAACATGAATGGTTCATCTTATGATAAATGGTTTTTTTCGAATGTTTTAGGAGTAACACTCTTCATAAGAAATTTATAGAAATCACACCCATATCTAATATGCTTGATTTCTTTCATGCAATTGATAATGTTGTCGTTCACTTATTGAATAAGTTTAGTTATAATTACTTTGCTAATCTTAGCATCTTCATTACTGATCACTATCATATTAAGATGATAAAATTTGTGAGTTCCATGGATTATATGTGGTTTAGGATTTATTGTCCAAGTAATGGCTCCCACTCATTTTCATGATTGATATCTTCAACTTGACAACCTACAATCATTAACGTTCAACAACGAACTTTCCATAGAATATCTTCTCTATTCTCGCCTTTAAGGCAACAATATTCTCAACATATATTTTAGTAGACTTCCTGATGATGCTTTGCTTGGGTTTCACTAGAAACGGCTCACAATGATTTTGGGTACCCTAATCACTTGTGATCATGGAAATTTACCTTAGATTCCCGCACATTACACATGGATCCACGTCCATGTTACCATTCTCAAGCCACGACTCATTGTTAGCTCGTGCTTATAAATGACTTCCTGTTAAGGTTTGTGCTTGCAACATCAATTCTCAAACTGTATTTGTTTCCACAAGTCAAGAACTCATCCTGTTACTTATCCAAGTACTTTGGATGATCTTGCCCATAATCTAACAATATATTACATAAATTAATGTTGATTGGTACTATATATACATACTTTCACATGCTCTAAGCAAGAAAGTCATGTGACGATTTAATATCGTAGTGTACATGGTGGATTTAATTGTAGAATGATTCTCAAGCTTTTTCCACCCACGTTACATTTTAGCTCATCCTGTTTCACTGAGTCTTGCTAAACTGTTTTCTACGTGATATGGTTGAAAGTCCCTACTAGAGTCTTTCTTTTTTGACTTAGTATTTAGCCTAGCGCTTACTTAGTTCAAACATTTACTTAGTTTTATACATACTGTTCGAAAGTCTTTCAAAGTCCTTCAATTCATGTTTAACATGATAAATTCTTTTACGCGTTCAAACATTTTTTTTAAGTCTATACAATAAATCTTAATACCTAATATGTACTAAGTATCGTCTTTTTCTTGGTCCATGGTCGAAAATACTTTTAAATCTAAGCATTTAGAATTTAATAGTTATTTTACAACAGAGTTTGTAAACTTCTTGTTGGACCCTACAAGATTAAATCTTGCTCCCAATAAACTTCTTATTCATAAGAATTTCTATATTTCTTCATAAATCAATCTTATTATTAACTTTATGAGAAAATATATTCCAGTTCCTTTATGCAATGCTTCCTTCAATCCCATAATAGATTTCTTGAGCTTGCTTTCAAATCTAGCATTATTTAGATTTTCAAAACCCTTAGACTATTTTATAGTCACTTCCAAAATCCTATTTTATGAAGGCAGTTTTTGGTATCTATTTTTCCATATTTCATATATGCAATTACCCTAGAATAACCACGAAAAGACTCGAAAATTCCGATTGGTGAACAAGTTTTTATTAAAATCAATTCCAATGAATTAAATTATATCCTTTTCTACTAATCTAGCTATGTATGCATAAACATTTCCACATTTGTTAGTTTTCTCCTTGAAAACTTATTTGCTATCAATGGGTCTTTCACCCCTCATGCAAATCAATCAAGTTTTAAACATGATTTTCAAACATGGAGTCTATTTCGGATCTTATGACCTCTAACCATTATTTGGAATTTGGATTTGTCGTAGCTATCTTACAAGAAAATTTATAGGATTTTGTAAGTCTTACAAGAAAATGCTTGTAAGTCTTAGGTTTATTTTAACTTAATAGAAAATTTATAGGATTCAATCCAAACCTGTGGTGAATTCTATACCTATACACGGGTTATTGCATCAAACACAAAGTTTCAAGGCGCTTCCAAAGCCCTTTAATTATCTTGATCTTACTCCAACTTTTCAAAAGTTTTGTGAGTAATGAATTCTTCTTTTAAGGTACTTGTAAAGTCCTTTTGAGTATTTTTTATCAAGTATTCTTACGAAGCTCTTTTAAGGTCTTCCGAGATTCTCAGTTCTAGTTTGTTGCTAATCTCGATGGTCATCGAGTTCATTTTCCTCCCTCTTATTGTTTTGGAAACGTGTTACTTTCCAAAAAGATACCACTTAGAGCAACAAACATTATGTTCTCATTCAGGTTATGGAGGTAGTGCCCCTAGTCTCACTTGGAAGCTTACAAAGCGACATGTATATTGTCTTTAGGAAAAAGTTTGTTGTTAAACAAACAGTTAGCTCCCTCTTGAGCTATCTTAGCCTTTAATGAACCATTAAGAAATCCCACTAAACCGCCTAGCTCATTCTAAGCCGATGATTTCCAACTGAGTCACTTAGCTCCCACTGAGCTAGTAAACTTCTGCTATGGGTAAGAGTTTAAGACATATACTTGAAAGTCGTTTAGAAGTTAATTCTATCCATAAATAAATATGATGTCCTTTCTTAGCTCCAACATTTTGTTTAGTGTAACATTAGTCCTTTGTGGAAATCCTTAATAACTTTATAGGAAGGGATGTGTTCAATTATTGTTCGAGTCATTCTTAAATGGCATCGAGGTCTCCGTGAAGACACACTATGTTCTTTGTTGAGTTATTTATGAAAATTTCAATTTCATAACTTTGTGATGGTCACGCTTGGCTACACCAAACATCACCCTATCTAATCTAGATGTTTTGTTATCTTCCTAAGTCGATTTTGTACTTCATTGAACTCTTAAACTATTCAAGGTCAAGTTTATTCACATTTGATGAATGTAGTTGTAGGGAATATTTCAAGCATTACCCCAAACTTGAACACCACTGTGATCATACACTTAAGAATGGTGGCGTCCAAAGGGAAAGAAGCTACAGCAAAAGAGTCGCTAACAAGTTTTAGGAACTTGTAAACCGTTCACAAGGTGAAGGTTACACCCCTTAACAATCCAAGAGATCGTTAACTCCAATAGGTCTGGAACCATGACTGTAAGTTCTGGGATGAAGGTACAAATCTAACCTAAAAGATATTGAACCTGCCCTAATAATAGGCCTCTACTTTATTCTTCTCGTATTCATGTGCGCTTTCTGACTAAATATGCAATCAATAGCTTTACCCTAAACCTGTTTACGTTGGTTGAATATTAATGCATAAATAAATCTATTATTGGCGATCACTTGAATTATAATCATATTACCCCTAAACAAGATTATTAATTATCTTATTAAGCGTGATTACAAGTACCAACTCCCTTTAAACATGCATAAAAGGTGTGATCAAGCAATAACAATAAATAATCAAGCAACAACATAATAATAATAATAATAATAATAATAATAATAATAATAATAATAATAATAATAATAATAATAATAATAATAATAATAATAATAATAATAATAATAATAATCATTTTAAAGCATAATAATAGCAAGATCCTAGGCATGATACTAACAAGATTAATAACAAACCCTAGCATGTCACTAAACATCAAATATCAAATATATAGCCATAACATGATACTAACATGAATATTAGGAAAGACAATAGGAAGCATCACAGGAATCATAATAAGCATATTAATATTATAACCTTGATCCTAAATATGATACTAGGAATATCAAAACACCCTAACATGACACTAGGAATCAAAATAACAACCTAGACATGATTTCTATATCATAATATCAATGAAAACAATTAAAGCACTTACTTGGATGCCTCTTACCTCTTTCTAATAACAAAATACACACGTTAGTAACTTCAAGAAAAATATAAACACACAATTAAAATAAACAATTGAAAGAGAGATTTGGGACTAAACCCTCAGAAATTAAAACCTTTCACTTCTAGGGCGAAGGTAACTTCGAACTTGGCTAGATATGTCTAGATCTTGTAAATGCGGAATTTTGTAGAAGCTAGTTAAGAAAAGAGAGAGACTAATCAAGAATTTCTTGATGAGAGTTGGTGATGAGAATTATTGATAAGAAGAACTGATGATTCAAAACGGAGGTTTTAGGAGGCTATTTATAAAGAAAATCAGCCAGATATGATAAAAAACGAATCAGAGTTTCGAAAAGAATAAAACACGACATTGTTGCCAAACACACGCCTGTCGCCAGACGCTGCATGTGTAGCCAGTCGCCAGGCGACAGACCTGTCGTACGGCGCTGCAATAAGTCTTCCACGCGTTTTCTTATTTTAATAAAATTTAAGGGTACGAGAGGGTAAACTATAATTTCCTTAAAAACACTTCTTTTATTCTTATTAAAACTCTTAAAAGTCAATTTATCAATGCTTATGAAATTTGGATACAAAAAAACCTTCTAGAAGATTCTAGAAAACTATAATCAATCCTAATCGCATTAGGATTGATAAACCAATAATAGGTCCTCCTCTAGATCATTGGGCCGCATATAGGAATGAAATCGGGCCCAATTTAGTAATTTGGCCATAACTTCCTCATTATTCATCGGAATTTGGCTAATAATATATCGTTGGAAAGCTCTTTTCAACCCAACCCAAATACACTATTATTGGACCCTTGCCACGGAACAAACTAATCAGGATTAGATGTTTTCACAAAATAGGTTTTAAAAAACAGAGAGAAAGAAAAGAATTAAAAACTAACCGCAACATTAGACTTTCCACACTTTCACTTCATTCGATTACGATACGACGTGAAAGGTATTCATCACTGGGTTTAGTTTTGGGGAGACACAAATGGGTTTCTACAGATGCCCCCACTTTGATTGATCTGAGTTTGGAGAAACGCAAGTTTTGAAAACAAAAGTCAAAGTAGCGATAGGGACGGAGAATGATTTAAAACGTTCTGCAATCATAAATCATTCTTATAACTCCGATACCTGCAAACTAGCGATAGTTAAACATATAAAAGAGTTAAGAAACGCGTAATTTGCATCGTCGAGCACACGTCTCTGAGAGTAACCGATTTGTGTTACATTTGCTGTTGTTGACAACCTTCCACAAGCTAGGGAATGCCATCCAGCTGCTGTTTTGACGATCTTCCGCAAGCTAGAGAATACCGTCTGAAGACTGTTACGCCTGTAACTACCTCCAATTCTGCCGTGATAGACTTCTGCAAGCTAGAGAAACCCATCGAAGATTACTTTGCCTTAAACTACTATTTAGCGCTTTGTGACCATCTTCCGCAAACCAGGGAACATGACCGAAGATTGCTTCGCCTGAAACTATCTTCATTTATTGCGACAATACCCTAAAGAGTATCATCGAAGACCAACGCCTGTCGATCCTTTGCTTTTGCTATGCTAGTGCGGCAGCGCTTTGCTACTTTTGAACCAGTATGTCGGTGCTTCTGAATTGTGAACCAGTATGTCGGTGCTCTTGCGTTTATGAACCATTATGTTAGTGCCTTCGCTGTTTATAACCATTAAGTCGGTGTCTTTGCAGTGAGCCAATGTTTAGGCGCTTTTAAGCTAAGTGAGACGATCATTTATCTAGTCGATCACTTAATGTGATTGTAACTAAGCCAATTACTAAATCATGTCGAATTGCTTATAGGGGCGAACTGGCGTACCAAGGAACCCAAAATTGCTGTACGAGGTCGAAATAACCGTTCTTAATGGCTTCGACCTCTTTGCCGCTACAAAGCTGCTAGCGCCACGATTTTGCTCTGTCGCCAAACGCTTTACTCTGTCGCCAGGTGACAAAGCTGTCGTTTGGCGAGAATCGGGATTTCCATATAAATCCTTTTTCTTCCTCATTTCACTGCTACTGCTCTTCTTTTCTTCGAGTTTCGCCACGAGAGTTCAAATTGCTTGTTCTTGCTCATTTCTCAACCAAATTCGCTCAAATTTGCTGCAAATCAAAGCTTTGTTCATCTAGTTTCCTGATCTATGTAATTTTTTTCCAAACTCACTCGAATTTTTATGAATTTTACATATGTTTGTTCACGAATTTCTTGAAAATTCAAAACTTATATTGCTTAATTTGCTATGTTTGTCAAATTTTATGCCATGAAATAGCTTGATTATGTTTGTATATTGCCTTGGGAGTATTTTGAGAGTTGTTTGACTATTTTTGGTGAAGAAACGAACAATTCACCATTGTTTACCCTCTTAAGGTCGGGAAAATAATGTGGCTCGTTCTTGATGTTTTTGCTAGCAATTCTTGTCCAATTTGTCACAATAATTATCATAATATTGTAAGAAATTGTTTTGGGTGCTTGAAAAATTCCATATATGCTTGAATTGAAATTGTGCTTTGTTTTTGTACTACGTATTCTTTGTTTTTTTTTTTTCGAACATAGTATCATCGGCTAGGCGAACCTTAGATACTATAGAACCTTAATTTTTGTCAATTTTGCATAATGTAGTATGGCTAGAAAGCGAGGTTCAGGTTCACGGTCCCGAGATACGCGACGGGAGCATGAGCCCGTTGAGGAGGACGCCGACCCGTCCACTTCTCTTGGTCCCTTCCTCGAGTAGGATGAGCAGATTCTGTACTTTTCCCCTGACCACAATATTTCTAAGAAGGTGGTCACGGGATTACTATTGGTAGGACGCGTTGCCACAACTCGGGTAACGAAACTCTAAGCAAGCTGTACAACACATACTTTAGTGGAGATGAGGGGTTGAGACTTCTTTGGGAGTCTTCTAGGACACCACCAACACTTTTCACTTCCCTTGGGGCGAGATGATGGTCACCCCAGCCGACTTCAGTCTCATCTCAGGACTGGAGTTTTGTTCGACTGCACTATCGTTTGATAGCTCCATCAGCTTCTACTCTCCTGAGGTTGATGAGTTGTTGGGTCCGATTGATGTTCGGGCCCATGATGAGGTGGAGCTATCACGATTCAGCTCCAAGTGCATTCGTCAGTCTACACTGGCGGCATCTTTTGAGGATGATGCGGCCACCCGCCCGAGAGCATTGGGTGCACATCTTTGCACTTATTTTGGTGTCAGGGACGTTTTCCCCTGAGAAGGGTAGTAGAGTGCTGCTTTACTACCTTCCTGCTGTCCGAGTTCTTCAGCTGATTGGGACTTAGGACTCGGCCTATGCTGAATTTTTACACGCATTGCGAGACTCTTGTTGACACCGGTCTTATACGAGAGAAATCGCTCAGTCCGGCTTCTAGAGAGTCGTAGAGGTATATTTAATCTCCTACAAAGTTTAGCTCTAAGCTCTTGTTAGCACTTGTTGATATCTTTTATTTTTTGTAGATTTGGTTCTACGAGTACTTTCCTTCACTCGCGTCAGTGAGGCCATCTCCATGCGAGTTTCCTGTTGGCGCCTATAGGGAAGGCCACTAAAACAGTCGGGCGACTACCGCCCACGTTCGAGAGCTTATCCTTTCGGTATGATCTTTTGCATAGTTAACATCTTTGTATCGCTTTTTGGTAGATCTTTATCTCATAGGCATTCTTTTGCAGGAGCCCGAGGTGCTTTACTGGCCATGGGGCGGTATGATTATCCTTGGGCTGGCTGCGGAGTACACTGCTGAGCGTCTCTATTTCTTGGGGACATATGGGGCGACATTATACCTAGGAGAGAGAGTTTCTATTCAGCACTCCTCAGAGATTCTTGTCGTCCCTGCTCTTCCGCTAGGTCACATGTTCAATGACGTGAGGCTACTCAGCATGTCGGAGAGGTCGCCTGCTGGTACCCCTTGGCGATCACATGCTATCCCAGGGCGGTGCTACAAGGAGGAGTTGCTGCCATTGTTAGCTCCGGCCCCTTTTCTGTCTGCGGAGGCGGCAGTATGATTTTTATCTCATACCTTTTTTCTAAGTAGCCCCCAAGTGATATTTTATTCATTTTGATTTGCTTTTGCCAGGCCCAGCCTACTGAGTTCGTGCCCCTTCGTATGTCTATCCATTATCAGGGGACATATTGGCCTATCGAGGAGATGATTCCTCCGGCTCCCGAGGATCAGCGCTTTATTGAGCGATCTATTCTTTGCCGCCAGACTCGGATGAGTTGTTTACTTCCTATTTGTTCATATCTGTCTTGTATTGTTGCTGATTTTCTTTCTTTGACAGTTCTCGCGTGAGGTGGTTACTGCGATGGCAAGGTGCATAGACGCCTTTCGGAGCCAGCTCGTGCAGATGAGGAACGTGGCTTCCTGTCGTTGCGACGACGCTGTTCAGGAGGTAGCCTTTTATCTTTATTTTTGCATTGTTTATATTTCTATTTTCATTGCTTCTAACTTGGTTTCTTCTTACAGGGACAACCTATTCCTTCTCGTACTCGGACGAGAACTGAGGTTCGGAGAGAGCCGGCTAGGTCTAGCTCGAGGCGTTGCCGCACTACTTCTAGTGATCGGGGTGGCCGATCTGATGCTGACCGGACCGATGCGGTAGAGGGCCTGGGCTCTTCATCCAAGGGTGCACATGTTGGGTCGACAGGCCAGGGAGAGACGACTTCGGCTCCGAGAGGTGGTGGGATGTACGAGGTCGGCTCATCATCCACAATAGCCTCTGCAGCCTCAGCCTCTGATGATTCATCACCAAGGTGACCTTGGGTGGACTGGTCTTGAGTTGAGTTTCCCTTCTCTTGGAGAGACTGGAGCTGGTGGGGAGCATACTCCTCGTTCTGCGCGGTTTTTTTATATGATGAATATTCCTCATCATTTGCGTCCTCCAGCACCTTAATTGTACCTATGTTTATTTATTTTGACTTTTATTGGACTTTGCCTGATCGACTCATTTGTTAGACATATTTGTATATACAGACTATTATTTATTATGACTGTATTATTTACATTTATTTTTCATATTGATGTGCATATGTGTGTGCAAAAAATTATGATAAAATTGTGATTAATTTTGCGCAAAAAATTATGATAAAATTGTGATTAATTTTGCGCAAAAAATTTCCATCATTTTTATTACTAATGGAGGGTATCCTACTTTCACCCCAAAAAAGAAAAAATGAAAAATAAATTGGATTTGAAACATACCTAAAATTAAATTAATTCTAAATAAATCCAAAAAGAAAAATAGAAGGAAAATATATGAAATTAATATGTGTGGGTGTTTGTATAAGAAAAAGGGGTAAAATCTTTAAAATCATTGTACGAATTCGAATAATAGCAAGAAAAACGCGGTTTGCATAACACGTTGAGGAAACGCTGCAGCGCCACGTGTCGCCACGCATTTTATGTTGTCGCCTAACGCTGTTGTTGTCGCCAGGCGACAGGGTTATCGTTAGGCGCTGCAGTGCACTGATTCTGAGTCCTTTCCGGAGTAAAACTACATCGAATTTGTATATAAATAGCCCCTTAATCTGCCGAATTTCTGTATAATTTCAACATATTAATAATAGTTTAGTTTCTCACAAATAATCATGTCTTTAGTTACTAAGAGTTTTACCAATTTCACTCGTGAATGGTGTCGGCCTTTAACTGCTAAAGAGAGAAAAGAACTCGACTTTTTTCACATGGGAGTTATTTATGGTTTTAAGGGGGTATATCTTGATATAGATTTTATTCATACCGCCTTAGAATATTGGGACACAGATAGTCATTGTTTTAGACTAGGGTGTGATGAAATTAACCTTTTACCGGAAGAATTTGGTGCCATCTTAGGCTTCCCTTCATTAGATCTTGTGGTAATCCCTAGAATAAATGAATATTATTATAAATATTTTGAGCGCTTCTTTAATTTAAGAGACAAAGATCTAAAAAATATTGTAGATGGTAGTGTAGTTAATTTAAAAGAATTTGCACGCCATTACTTTTATAGACCTTATTCTGAATCTTTTCATGTTTATAGAAAAAGGGCTTTTCTCTTTTGCATGCTTAACCAATATCTTCTCACTAGTGTTAAAACTAATGAGGGCCAAGCAATTATATTAACTGTTTTGGAGCAAATTGAATCTGGAAGAAATTCAATGCCATTAATTGTTGGAGAGACTATGCTTAGTTTTGATGAATTGAAGAGAAATTCAAAAGCACCTTTTCGGGGCTCTCCAATTTTATTACAGGTAGAAAAATAATATTTTTAATTATAGAAATCAAAAACATATTTTTGTATAGTAATATTAATTTATATACATTGAATTTTTTTTGCAGATATGGCTAATGAAGAGACTAGAATTAATTAGTCCTCCTGACAATATTGAAAAATATACTCCAAATTGCTTTGTGAGGCGAAAGAAATGCTTCTGTAAGATGGGACTAGAGTTATGGGTAGTACTTTTTAAGTTGGTCAAGGTTTGTCATGTTCGAGAACTCATTGCCATCCATGTCAGTTAGTTTTGTTGCTCCACCTGATAGGATTGTTTTGACAATATAGGATTCGGACCAATTAGGCCTAAATTTGCCTCTTGGATCCAAAACATTTTTCCTTAATGCTTTTAACACCAAGTCTCCTACTTTGATGTTTCTTGTCTTGACCTTCTTATTAAAATGCCTAGCCATACGGGTTTGGTAGCATTGGGTATGATGTAGAGCCTCTAGTCGCTTTTCATCAAGTAGAATTATCTCTTCATACCTTGCTCTAGTCCATTCGACTTCATCGAGTTTACTTTCTAGTGCAATGCGTAGAGATGGTATCTCTAGCTCTACAGGTTGTACGACAACCATTCCATAAACTAGGAAGAATGGTGTATTTCTTGTTGATGTGCGAATTGACGTGCGAAATGAATTTTTTCAGGCCAATCCTTGTAATTTTCTATCATTTTCTCGATAATAGTCTTTAAATTTTTATTAGCTGCCTCAACTGCGCCATTTGCTTGAGGTCTATAAAGAGAAGAATGATGGTGTTCAATGCCATATTTTTGTAACAATTCTTCACATTTAGCTTGAAAGTGATGTCCATTGTCACTTATCATCTCATGTGGGACTCCGTATCGACAAATGATAATCCTTTCAATAAAGAGTGCTACATGTTTTGCAATGAGTTTAACATGTGATTGTGCTTCAACCCACTTTGTGAAGTAATCAATTGCTACTAAGATGTATTCATGACCTTGTGTCCCAGGAGAGGTAATTTTACCAATAATATCAATTCCCCATGTAGAGATTGGCCATAGTGAAGTGTAGGTGTAAAGTAGAGATGGAGGAACATGTTGTAAATTTGCATAAATTTGGCATTTAGGGAATCTCTTTACATATTGATGACAATCCCTGTTCATGGTAGTCCAATAATACCCTTCACGCATTATCTTTTTTACTAGCATTATGCCGTTAACATGGGTTCCACAAATGCCTTCATGGACTATCCTCATAGCTCTTTGGGCATCCCTTTTCACTACACATAAGAGAGCTCGACCCTTAGGTACCCTTTTATGTAACTCGTTGTCTATAAGTACGTATTGGGAAGCCAAGAGCCTTAATGCTTGTTTTGCTCTTTTGTCAGCATGAGGAGGATATTCTCCTTTGGTGACGTAATTAAGTATATCCGTATACCACAGTTCTTCTTCTTCTTCTTCTTCTTCATCTTGGACCACTTCATCATCTTCTATGGCTTGAATATAAGCTGGTTTGTGCCTTTCCTCTATAGTTAGAGGCATTTGCTCGATTTCCGTAGGAATCCTAACCATTGAGGCTAGTCTTGCCAAGGCATCAGCAAATTGGTTTTCCTCTCTAGGTAGATAAGTGTATTCTACCTTGTCTAACTGATTGGTGAGAGTTTCCAGATAAGTTTGGTAAGGGGCTAGACTTTCACTCCTTACTTTCCATCTTTTAGAAATCTGGTTGATGATCAATGAAGAGTCCCCGAATATTCTTAATATCTTTACTCCCAATGCCCAAGTTGTTTCAAGGTCTACCACACATGCTTCGTATTCAGCAACTTTGTTGGTAACGTCGAAATCTAGCTTTATAGAGATTGGGACGTGTTCTGCTTTAGGTGATACTAATAATAATCCAACGCCACATCCCTTTTGGTTTGAGGCTCCATCGAAGTATAAAGTCCAAGTATCATCTTATGTGACCATCAAGTCTTCGTTTGGAAATTCATTATCATGTATTGGCATCGAATCTTCTATTGGGAAATCTGCTAGGAAATCCGAGACCACTGATCCTTTGATGGCCTTTTGAGGCATGAATCTTACATCGAACTGGGCTAAATTGACTATCCACCTTGATATGTGCCCATTGAGTGTAGACTTCTCGAATAGATACTTAAGTGGATCCATTTGGGAAACTACAAAGATTGTATGTACGAGCATGTAATGTCTTAGCTTGGTGGTGGCCCACACCAATGCGAGGCACAATTTCTCAAGCGATGTATAGCGTACTTCATACTAGAGCATATTTTTGCTCAGATAGTAGATTGTATTTTCTTTACCTTCTACTTCTTGTGCGAGCATAGCCCCCATTGTCTCCTTGGTGACTGTTAAGTATAACCTAAGAGGTGTCCCTGGAAGTGATGGTGCTAATACGGGAGGATTTGCGAGATAGGCTTTGATCTTCTCAAAGGCTTTTTGACACTCATCGTCCCATATTACTTGCACATTATTTTTGAGTTTCTGGAATATTAGATCGCATATCTTTGTTAATTTCGATATGAACCTACTTATATATTGCAATTGGCCAATAAACCCACGAATTTGTTTCTCGGTTTTGGGCGGTGGCATTGACATGATTGCCTTGATCTTGGTTGGTTCTATCTCTATTCCTTTAGAGCTTATTACATACCCTAAGAGCTTGTCTGAGGTGACTCCAAAAGCACACGTTGATGGATTCAACCTCATGTTGTATTTTCTTAGCCTTTCGAAGAATTTTCTTAGGGCGACTTGATGTCCTGGGAGATCTTTTGATTTCACAATCATGTCTTCCACATATACCTTAACTTCTTTGTGCATCATGTCATGGAGTAAGGTAGTTGCTGCTCGTCGGTAAGTAGCACCCGCGTTTTTCAACCCGAATGGCATTACCGTGTAACAGTAAGTACCCCATGGTGTTATAAATGTTGTTTTCTCCATATCTTCTTCTGCCATGAGAATTTAATTGTATCATGCGTATCCTTCCATAAACGAGAGAAGTGCATGATTTGTTGTATTATCTACCAAAATATCGATGTGTGGTAAAGGGAAGTCGTCCTTTGGACTTGCCTTAATTAAGTCACGATAGTCGACACACATTCTTACCCTTCCATGCTTCTTCGGAACTGGGACCATGTTGGCTACCCATTCGGGGTATTTGGATACCCTGATAAAACCTTCAGTTATTTGTTTTTTAACTTCTTCTTTTATTTTAAGAGCTACGTCGGGTTTCATTCGACGCAACTTCTGTTTTACAGGTTTCATTCTTGGAATTAGTGGTATAGTGTGTTGAGCTATTTCTCTATTAATACCTGGCATACCTTCATATGACCAAGAAAATACATCAATAAATTCTTTGAGTAGATTAATTAAATTGGTTTTTTCTTGTTCATAAAGTGTTAATCCAATTTTAACTTCTCGTTGAAAGGTTGAATCATTTGAGATATCAACCGTCTCAGTTTCCTCAATTATCAGTGTTTTCTTTTCCAGTGTTTCCATTGCTTTAATAATTTCTTTGTCATTTTCATTGTTAGTTAAGCAATGCTCGTCGTCTTAGGTTAAGGAAGAACACATAGGAGTAAGAAGAAGAAGACATATTATTGAACTCTGAAATCATTACATAGAAAAGGGAAATGTCCTCGGGGACTTGATTACTAACTATCCTAGGAGTAGAAATAGAAGAAATAGGGGGTGCTATAGCTAAAGACTTGGAAGACTCAATAGGAAAAGACTCTGACTCTGACTTAGACGACTCTTCGAACATCGGTCCTTGCCCTGTTGTTATAGAGATTTTCCTTCCACTTGGAGTAGTCACCTTGACCGTCTTGCGCCATCCTTGTACTAATCAGAGTCGGCAAAGGAATTAGTTCACAATGCTTTTCTTTTTCGAGCGATCGGTTTGTCAAAAAGTTGTACTTGAACGAAAAGGTTGTCTCTGATCAAACGTCTTTCCTTTCTTGACCAGGCGCTATAAATTAAACCATTTTTATTTTAATGACTTGACTCAAATTGACTTTGACTTTACGGGTTTATAAGGAAAAAGAAAAAAGCGAAAATAGGGTGTATATTTTTGGGAATCAAGTATAGGGTTCAAACAAGTGGTTTAATTGGAGGATTAATACCTAACTTACCCCCCTACAAAAAAATGACGGAAAACACGCGCATGCAAGACTCTTTAGACATGGTCAAAGTGCATATACATATTAGTGTGTCCTATATTTTTGAGTGCAAGTGACATGCTTTGACTCTTGTGTAAGACCATGGGACTTGGTGTCTAGACTCAATTAACGACTTAACAAAGGTACTACTATTAACAAAATAATAGAATTGATTAGCAAACTGTTTAATTAGACTCGTTGTGATGACTCGAGTAAAATCCTGAACTGTCGCCAAAGCAACAGGACTGTCGCCGTACTCTGCAGTGCAGCGCCAGATGACAGAGATGTCACTTGGCGTTGCATCGCAGCGTGTGGCGCTGCAGCCCAAATCGTGGCGCCATTACTGGAGCGTTAAGTGTCTAACTTACACGAGAGGTTAGGTGAGGACCAGTTGGAGAGAGGGGGACCAAACTTGCTCCCCAAGCACTCCCCAAAAATCACCAACTCACCCTTCACGCCCCTTCTAGATTTGCGCCACATGGCACCCACACTTGAGCACCAAGCCTTACAAGTGTCGGTTGCAATGTTGCTGCCACACACTCGGCCAACAGGCCTCGCACTTGTGTGCGGGGTGCTTGGTCGAGGCCCAGCTACACGCAAGGCCAACAGCCGTGTTGCTGCTAGCTGCTGCGGGCTGACGTGCCTAGCATGCTGGCCCTTGCGGCTGGCTGCTGCAGCATGGCTTGCTATCTTTTGCACGCACATGGCTATGCCCAGTTCGCCAGCCAGCCTAGGCTCGTCTTGGTGCGCATGCTAGCCACCATGCTAGGTCATACGCTCCTAGCACTCGGTTTTCTCGGGGCATTCCAATGCTAGGGGTATATTTGGGAATTTGTTGATTTATTAGTTTTTCTCATCTCGTCTTTTATTATTTTTGACTCTACTTTTGATGCTCGGATTTGACGCTCCAAGTTCAAATTTTCGACGTCTAAATATTAATTACTTGGGCGACTCATCAATTCCTTCCGAATTAATTCGTCGCTTCGGTTCGCTAGTTGCTTGGGTGTCACCCGAAGGGTTCAGTCAAGATTAAGCTATAATTATAATTATTCATTAATATTACTGATCGAAAGCAGCCTCCGCCCAGGCATTCTGATCACTTGACCTCACTGAATAATTATCTTTCTAATAATTCCGAATTCCCTATCGGAATAATACACTTCTTCGAAGGACACCATTCCTTTTATTTTTTGGGTTTTTCCCAATTTTTCTCGGGATTTAATTCTCATCTATGGATGAGAATTCTATTTTTAGGGTTTCAATAATAAATGAGAAGGTGATTTGGATTCATATGAGTTTAGGGTTTGTCATCAACTCTACGAACAAAACATCGGCGCAGATTGCGAAGGTGTCCACTTGGAAAGATGCTAAGATATCGGAAATCATTTCTCGCGTCAAGTTTGAAGCGGTGGAGTGTGAGGTATGCTTCATACAAATTAGTTAAGATTTTCATTGTAAACTTTACGTTATTTTCTCTAGATTTGTGGTTTACAAATCTTTATTATTATTGTAGATGTATGTCTATTTATTAATGATAATATTCTTCTACCTGTCAAAAAAAAAAAAAAAAAGTGGCACTTTACGACTTTTAAAGTGTTTTTTTTTTGTTTTTTGTGTTTTATTTTTTTTTGTTTTTTTTTTGTTTTTGTTGTTGTTGTTTATCAAGAGATTTAATTGTATTTGGGGCTTCAATGGTCACTTTTTGGAGTTGACCATCATAAGTATCACGTGATGCCTTAATTTTCTCCCTTCTCCTTCACAATATATGACCATGTCCACCAATCCGCCACAACCACCTAACCATCCAATTAGTTACACTGTCTTTTAACCAATTTCCTCGACATTATGTACAAATTCAAAATTTTGGTTTTATTATTTATAACGTTATACTTTGATCTCGTCAATAGGAGGGAAAAAAAGGAATGAGGAAATTGGTAGCTTAGGGTTGATGGTCAAGTATGAGGAAGATAAAAAAATAAAAAAATAAAAAGCCAAAAAGGGTGAGAGGTAGTGAGAGTTAGAGAGGGATAGTATCTGTTTACACTATATATTAAAAGACATTTTCAAATTAAAAATATCTATGTGCCACGTGTGTCCCTTTTTACACTTGCATCACCCTACATCACTAACAATTTTTATTATATGTAATCATTAACAAAAAATGCATACAAAGAAGTTTGACTATAAAATTCATTGGATGAAAACCTCACTTATGGGCTTATGGCTATCTTTACTAGAAATAGAGCTCTCTATTAATACACAAAAAAAATATATAATTTGAAATATTTACAAAAAAGCAAAAAATATGTAAAATAATTTATTGTTGTCATTATATATTAATTAAATACTCTAAAAAAAAAAAAACTCAAAGTTGCACTCGGAACAAAGCCTAGGTCACACATGACTTGTTATTATAAACTTAATTAGTATATAGTCCGGACACTGCAAATGCCACTAAGTAATTTCGAAATTCACCAAATGCCATCGAACTTTTCCAAATTCACCAAATGCCACCGAGTTTTAACAAAATTCACCAAATGCCATTAATGACTGACAACCGTTAGTTGACCGTTAGTAGACCCCATCACTTGCCACGTGTCACTTTCTAATTGGTCCATTTTTTAAAAAAAAAGTAATTAAACAAAAATTATAAAAAAAAGTTTAAAAAATTTTAAAAAAATTAAAAATAGTAAAATACTTTAAAAAATTAATAAATTAAAAAAAAAAACAAAAAAAAAATTTTGTTGCCACCACCAGCCCGCCACCGGCCAGCCCACGAAGCCGCCACCGCACCCTTTTGCCGCCGGGGCTAGAACCGGCAGGCGCGCCGGCGACCCTTCCCCTAGCCTTATCCCGTCGCAACCCCCTCCCCTAACCCATCGCAGCCCCTTCCTCTCCCCTTTCTCGTCGCATCCCCCTCCCCTTTCCCGTCACAGCCCCCCTCCACTTCCCCTCTCCCCGTCGCAGCTCACCGTTGACGCCAATAATTTGCCACCCCTTAATGCCGGCATCTGCCCCAACTCCGCCGGTTTCCCCCTTCCCTCGCCTAACCGTCGCCCAATGTTACCCCTCCCCCCTCCCGCCGGCCAATTGCCCAGCCACGCACGAAACCCCTTTTCATTTTCTCTCTCCTCTTAATTGCCCCCGGCCACTAAATCCGGCGACCTGTGCGCCGCCGCTCGCAAAACTCCTTTGGAATGAATCCCTTCCCTACTCCCAAAAACACGTAACCCACACCTAAAACCTCCGTTTTCGTTGGTGGGTTTTTGGGGTTTTGACTGGTGGCTGCGATTTAGGGGTTACGGTGGTTGCGTGGGGTTTCGGGGAAGGGGGAAAACGCCGACTCAAGGGATGGGGGGAGACGCGACGGGCTTGGCTATGGTGGTGGAGGTTAGGGTGGATCGGTGGGGTGGCGGGTTGGGCTGTAGTGCTGGAGGTTAGGGTGGATGCGGGAAGGGGAAGCTGGGTGGGCAGTCACGAAGGAGGTGGTGGCTGCCACCTCTTAATTTTTTATTTTTTTTTTGTAATTTTTATTTATTTTAATTTTTTTTTTAATTTTTTTTAAAAGTTTTTAATGTTTATTTTTGTTATTTTTTTAATTTTATTAAAAATATATATATTTTTTTAAAACGGACCAATCATAAGGTGACACGTGGCAAGTGGTGGGGTCTAACTAACGGTCAACTAACGGACATTGACGGTCAACTAACGGAAATGGCATTTGGTGAATTTTGTTAAAACTCGGTGGCGTTTGGTGAATTTGGAAAAGTTCGATGGCATTTGGTGAATTTCGAAATTACTCAGTGGCATTTGGTGAAATAGCCGTATATATTTTGAAATATTTACAAAAAAGCAAAAAATATGTAAAATAATTTATTGTTGTCATTATATATTAATTAAATACTCTCAAAAAAAAAAACTCAAAGTTGCACTCAGAACAAAGCCTGGGTCACACATGACTTGTTATTATAAACTTAATTAGTATATAGTCCGGACGCTGCAATGGGTTACTACTTTAATTAAACCTTGTGATGTATGTATTTGATATTTATGGTGTTTCTTTTTAATTTTTTAAATAAGACATTGTAATTTGCAGTTATGTGCATTTATTATCATGTTTACAACATGGTTGATAATTGGTTTAGATGGTTAAGTTACCATCCTTTTTATAAGAGATTTGATGTTTGAATCTCATTAAGAGGTTGTGTGGGTGACAGGTGTGACAAAAAAAGGGTCAATATGACACACATAAACATTCTTAAAAGCGACTTTTAATATATTAGTATGTATATAAAGTATTAAAAATTCTGTCAAGAGAAATAAAGCCTTAAAATAATGAAAAAATGCACTTTAATAATCCCAATTATGGGTGGTTTATTTACAATAATCCTAATTATGCCATGAGTTTTCCTCCACCAGTCCTAACCGGTTAACACAAAGTCAACGACCTGTTATAACATGTACCATGACATGTGTCAACACGTGATTGGTCCAAAATAAAAAAAAATAAATAAATAAATAAAAACACAAAACCCAAAACCCAGCGGCCAGCGGCCAGCACAGTCAGCTGCCGCACGCCTACCGTAAAATTCATCTGAAACCAGCCCTTTACCACCCATCTAACCCGGCCACCCCGACCTCCGAAACCAACCTAACCTACAACAACCAAAACCACCAGCCTAGCCCACGCAAACCCCAAAACAACCAACCTAACCTAACACCAACCTTGACACGTGACCCCCCCCCCCACTTGAATCCGCCACTATAACTGCCCCTCCTCTCTTCTCCCACCACCGAAACGGACGATTTCGAGGGTGGGGAAACGGAGAAGGGGCATTTTTGGTGGCGGAGGAAAGGGCGGGTTATTTTGTTTTTGTTTGAATCGATTTTCCGACGAAGGGGAGGGAAGGGAGGAGAGTGGTTTAGGGGTTTGGGGTCAATCGGGTGTGTGTGTTTTGAGGGTAAGGAGGGTCGGCTGGCCATTTTCAAGAGTTTAGGGAGGTGGTCGGCCAGTTCTGAATGGCTGTGGGTGGCTGGGAATGGCTACAGTTGGCTGAATATAGGATCGCTTTTTTTTTTTTTTACTTCTGTTTTTTTTTAATTTTTTAATTAAGTCAATCATGTGCTGACATGTGGCATTTAATAAACAAAAAAAAAATTACCCTTTCTTTAGGTAATCGGTTTATGGGACTGTTGGAGGAAAACTGATCTAATATTAGGATTATTAAAATATAAATCTTAGTTGAGATTATAATAGATAAATCGCTTATAATTGGGATTATTAAATTTATTTTTCCTATAAGAATTAAATTTTTTTTAGAAAAAATCTTTGATGTTGTACCTCCTAGACTTTTTGTGGGGTTTTATGCAATTGGCTAGTGATTACTAGATAAGAAATTTATACTTCGTAGGAAAAAAAAAAAATCTTTGATGAGCATAATGTTTTCCGATTATAGTAATGACGTCTGATGATAGTAGAATGCCAACCATTTTTATTCGTTTTCACTTGATTAGTTTATTTGACTTATAAGAAATTAGTTATTATATATAATGGAACAATTCTAAAATTTGTCAAAATAAAAATGGGATCACATTTTCAGAATCAATGCTAAGCTAAATAGGTTGTGTAATTAAATGATGAAATAATTTTTTGTTTCCATTACACATTGGAAAAATGTAATCTAATAATCTCACCTTTAGTCGGTATTTCATAAACAATCCCACCTTTTGAAATTTGAGAAACAATCCCACCTCAGACATAGATCTTCCGCTAACGATCCCATTGACCTACAACCTGTTAAACAAGTTTTTTTTTCTTTATTTTTAAAAAAAAAAAAAAAACCATTCTTCTCAAGCTACTAGTCCACTACCATGGCCATCCCAACACTCACCCCTTACCACCACCCCACCCACCAAGCCACGCCAGAATATCCAATAACCACCCTGAAAACCCAACCACAGCCTCGAAAACCCCACCCATAGCCCCAAAAAACCCCACCCAGCCCTGAAACGTAACCATCAGCCCCAAAATACTCTACCCTATCCCCGAAAATTCTACCCACAGGCCCGAAAAATGCCACCATCTTGAAAACTCAGCCCCGACAGCCCCAATTGCCTCTCTGTTTGATTTTCGGTTTGAAATTGAAAGGAATGGCGTCCTTCGAACAAGTGTATTATTCTGATAGCGGGATCAGAATTATTAGAAAGCTAATATATTCAGTAAGTTCAAGTGATCGGTATGCCAGGGTGGAGGTCGCTTCCGATCAGTAATATTAATGTATAATTAATATTACAGCTTAATCTTGACTAAACCCTTCGGGTCACACCCAAGCAAATATACGAACCGACTTAACGAATTAATTCGGAAGAAATTAATTCGTCGCCCGAGTGTTAAATATTTAGACGTCTGAAATTCGAGCTCAGAGCGTCAAAATCGAGCGTCTGAAGTCGAGTCAAAAATAGTAATAGACAAGACGACAAAATTAGTAATAAATCAACAATGACTAAAATACCCCTAGCATCGGAATCCCGAGTGCTAGGGGATTAGGCAAGCTAGCAGCCCGCACCATGTGCGAGGCTTGCTAGCAAGCTACAGCCAGCAGCCCGCAAGCATTACGTGGCTTGCTGGCGCGCGCTACTGCTAGCGGCCTGCATATGTGTGTGGCTTGCTAGCAGCGCCTATCGGCAGCAGCAGCCCGCACATATGTGTTTATGCGTGTTGGGCCGAGAAGGCAAGAGCTAGTAGCCCGCGTGTGCGGGGCTTAGCTGTGCCGAGTGCTAGGGCCGAGTCATTGGAGAATCATGTGGAGGGATTGTGTTTGTGTAAGGACAAGTGGCACAAGGAGAAGAAGGAGTGGGGAGCAAGTATGGTCCCCTCCTCTCCAAGTGGTCCTCACTTCTCTTTACATACAACAAGGACACTTGTTGATTTATTACTTGCTTGCCTATTTAATTTATTTTAGCTTTAAATTAAATTGTGGAATTTTATGATCCCATATTGATGGGATTGAAATTCTCAGTCCCACATTTCTCTATAAATACCCATCCTGGGATTTGGAGAAAAGTGCTTGAGTGGGAGTTAGAAAGAGCATTGCATTTTGGCAAAAACTCTTAAACTCCATTAACACTTGGGTTTTGGCCGGACCTTGCTAACTCCAAGGTAGCGGACCTAAAAAGTCAGTGTTCGTCCTTTGTGGGTGGATATCGTTGGAGGCTCGGTGTTTTCGGAGCTAAAGCTTTCAAGTAAGAGCCCGACTTTGAGGGCGAAGCACGCGTCAAAGGTAAATTCTGATTTTATCCTTTTTCGTTTATTTGTTATGCTTCATGGTTTTATTAATTGTGAGTGGTTTTTTGGGTCGGGGTTGTTTCCGCGGTAAGTTAGATTTACCAAACCCCAACCGCGGTATTGGAGCCACGCTCGTTTATTTTTAAAATCATAATATTTTTCAAGGTGATTTTTATGGATTAATTTTTCTGGTTTAAGTTGCTAATTAGATCAGTAGCTCGTATTATCTATTTTAACCTCGTATTTAAGCTACCTTCAGCCCTGAACCCAGATTTTGACCCAAAAATAGTGAATTTTGGGTGGAAAATGTGTTCTGGAAATGGTTTTATACTTCTAGGGAACGGTTTTTAGCCAAAAAAACGACTAGAAATGCTATTTTTGAAGGTTTTTTTCATTTTTACGAAAAATTTTAAGTCTTTCTAACCTTGAAAATTAATTGCGTATTTATGGTGGTTATGTAATTGGTTCAATACATATTTTATATGAAATTTTAAACCTCTTTAGGCATGATTACTTGGTAGTAATTTGTGCTTGAATGCTTGGTTTTATTTTTTCACATAATTGCAAACTAATTGCATTAAGTGTGAAATTGTTGTTGTTTGAGGCTTCCAAGTATTAAAGATTCAATCTTTAATTATGTTAAGTGATTGAAACTTATATTACTAAATTCCATGAATTTTTTGTTTAATTTTGTTGATTTAATCATTTTTTAGTTCATTGGAATCATAAAGTTTGAAACTTTGTGATAGAAAAATTGTTTATCTTCATATTGGAAGATATAATTTTTCAAGGATTCACAAGTATTAAAGTTGGAATCTTTATAGAACTTATGTTCATTTTTCCAACTCCCTCTTATTTTGTCAAAAACTAAAGGTTAATTTAAATTAATTAAATTAATAGTGAGTAATTTCCCTATTATTTTTCTTGCACCAAATTAAACCAATTTAATTAAAGAATGGTTCTTGGGAATTATTTTGGTTACATGCACTTTAAAATTTTATTTAAGTTATACTTGTTTAAATTTTTTATATTGCTCAAATGAATTAGTTCTAAAATTAGTTTATAATTAATGATTATGTCACGCAAAATTGGGAACAAAATCCCGATGCTATGGCACGCAAAACGAAGCAACACATCACTTGGTTAGCCGGGCTGCATAGCACCCCGCATGTGGCTGCCAAAGATGCAGCCCTAAGCTTGCGCGCGAGACGATGCGTGGCTGCTGCTTGCTGCCAGCAAGCACCAAGCAGCAGCACGACGCAGCAGCAGCAAGGTGTTGTGTGCGCCTGTGCGTGCTGCCTTGTGTGGCTGGCCGCGGATGGTGCAAGCACGAGCACATGTGCATCACTTGGGACTTCGTGCATGCGTCGTGTAATTAGGGGTATGCGTGGACGTTGCTTGCGAAGCAATGTAGTGCAATGAATTCGTTCAACATGGCCATCAAGGGCCACATTATTGATGTGTAAAAGTTCCTGATGTGGGTGGTGTAACGCTTAGCGACATCGGGCCCACTCCCACGTTCATTGAGCATCTAACGGTTGTGTGAAATGTGAGCACCGTAGACACTTTGGACTACGTATTTTTGCTTAAAAATTATCGTTTTATTATTTTATTAATCTAATTTGTTTTAATTATTTTAATAAAATTTGGAGGCTAGGCCTCGGTTTTGAGCGACATTGGCAAAAACGTTTTTGAAATTTTTTGGGAATTACCGACTTAATTAATTGGATTAATTAATTTGGATGCAGAATTTAGTGGGAGCTTCAAATGTTAATTACGCTTATTTACATAACAGGTTAAAACAACTTTGACTAGTTCTAATTAGACGTGTTAATTGGATCAACCACCTAGATTAGTTACTAATTCACGCGTGTTTATGCATTGTTACTTGTTTATCGTTGTAAAATGCATGGGCCATTCACATGTCAAATAGTGAATGGATGAATGGAATGTATACTCTCTCACAGGTTTTATGAAATGGCAACTAGTGGGGCCCGATTAGAATAGAAAATACGGACTGCGATCCATGATGTATTTTTGTAAATCTAAATACGGTCTGCGTACCGTTGAGTATTTTTGTACCTTAATATTTAGATTAGTCCTAATCGTAGATACTAGTAGTTGCTTTTAATTATGGTCAAGTCTTGAAGATGGAGGTTCTTGGAAGACGTAGCCATGTAAGTTGCAATAAAGACCTTTTGAAGATTTGAATATCTCAAAGGTCATGCTAGTTGACAAATGCATCTATATTTATGTTTTTTGATATATATATATATATATATATATATATATATATATATATATATATATATATATATATATATATGTCTATGTATATGAATTATATGTTAAATGCATGTTTAGGATTTCGAATGTTGTGATGATTAATTAAGTTCACTTAAATCAACCAACATAGAAACCCTAGATCCCTAAATATTGAGTAAAAACTTGTCATTCCAAAACAACACTTACCAACCGAACGAGGGTAGTGGTGGGATACGCCAAACTGAGGAATCACTACCTCTCCTAGGAGCGTAAGGCATACCGGGTATGCAAGTTGGTTTTCGTTGTACTAAACGATATGAGTGATGGTGTCCTAACATGTCGTGGCAAAGTGAATAAATTGTTGAGAGAGCATTAGATACGACGATTTATTCAACCAAGTGTTGATTGGAGCCATTAGAAAAGCGTTTCTTACCTTATGAGATTGAGTGTTAAGACAAGCCAAAGCATGCTTAACCACTCTTTGTTTCTTCAGATCTTGGAATCGACTTATTTTCACCAAATTGGGGACAACTTTAAATTTGTGAATAAGACGTTTTACATAAGTTTGTTAAAATTCATTAATTAAATCTTATTTAAATTCATGAATGGCCTTTCATTTCAAATTCTTTCAATTGTAGAATCATGTCTTCAAATAACTCAAACAACCAATTCTCGTTACGCTCAATTCTCGACAAGGAGAAGTTGAGTGGGCCAAAATTTTCTTGATTAGCAAAGGAGCTTGCGAATTGTTCTCTTGCGAGAACAAAAGGAATATGTCCTTGATGAGGAAAGGCCTGAGGCTCCCAAATAGAAGGTGACTCAGGCAGCCCTAAATCGATGGCAAATTGCCAATCGAGATGTCAAATGCATCATGTTGGCCACAATGTCTCTAGAGCTTCAAAAGACTTTATTTGAGAAGGAGACAACTTTTGAGATCATTTCTGAACTGCAGAATATGTTTCAAGTGCAGGTTCGAACTGAATGGTTTGAAACCCACATGCAGATCCTTGAGAGCAAGCTCAGGAAAAGAGAGCCAGTCAGCCCACATGTACTCAAAATGATAGGATTATTTGAGAACATGAGAAGGCTTGATGCGGGGTATTCAACCGAGATGGCAATTGACATCATTCTCCACTCGCTGCACAAAGGCTATGATCAGTTCAAGATGAACTATAACATGCAAAACATGGAGAAAACCCTCACCGAGCTTCATGGTATGTTGAAGCAAGGAGAGCAAACGCTCAAGGATGAGGGGAAGCATGATATGCTCATGATTAAAAAGGGCAAGCCGTTTAAATTCTCAGGCAAAAAGAAGAAAGGCTTTAAGGGGAAGGGCAAGAGGAAAACCTTTTTCCCAAGCCTAAAGCTACCAAGGATAACAAAGAGAAGAAAGTAGCATCTTCTAAATTTGATTCCGAATGCTTCTACTGTAAGAAAAAGGGACATTGGAAAAGAGATTGCCTCAAGTTCAAGGAAGATAAGAAGAACGGAACTGTTGCTTCTGAATCAGGTATATTCATTATAGACTTTAACTTCACAAGCTTAGCATCATGGGTATTAGATACCGGATGTGGCTCACACCTTTGTTCCAATACTCAGGGACTAAGGAACGCTAGATTTCTAGAGAAGGGAGAGGTTGAACTCCGGGTCGGTAATAGAGCCAGAATTAGTGTCGTATCTGTAGGAACTCTCAGTTTATCTTTGCCCACTGGGATTTTTTGGAACTAGATAATGTTTATTATGTTCCTAACATTACCAAAAACATCGTTTCAATTTTGGCGTTGGACGCCAAGGGTTTTGAATTTCGAGTAAAAGACAATGAATGTTCGTTTTATCTCGATAATGTTTTATATGATATTGCACATTCTGAAAATGGTCTTTATGTGCTTGATCTGGACAAACAAGTTTATAATGTGAAAAAATACTACCAAAAGAGCTAAGACCATAGAGTCAAACCAAACTTACTTGTGGCATTGTCGTCTTGGCCATATTAGCATCAAACGAATCAAGAGACTTTTACAAGAAGGTGTTCTTGACTCTTTCGATTTAGAATCGTTTGAGAACTGCGAGGGATGTTTATTAGGAAAGATGATGAAGCAGCCATTCTCCAAGCTGGGAGAAAGGGCAGGAGACTTATTAGGTTTAATACACACTGATGTATGTGCACCAATGACCTCAACCACAAGAAAGGTACACTGATATTTTATCACCTTCCCAAATGACTATAGTAGATATGGTAATGTCTACCTAATGTCGCATAAATCTGAATCATTTGAAAAGTTCAAAGAATTTTAGAGTGAAGTTGAAAATCAGCTTGGCAAGAAAATCAAAGCCCTTCGATCAGATTGAAGTGGTGAATACATGAGCCAAGAATTCGATGACCATCTGAAAGAAAAAGGTATACTTTCAGAATTGACACCTCCAAGAACTCCACAATGGAACAGAGTATCCGAAAGGAGAAACCGGACCTTGTTAGACATGGTACGATCAACAATGGGTCTTAGTGATCTTCCTATCTCTTTCTAGGGACACGCACTTCTAACTGCGGCACTTACACTGAACCGTGCACCATCAAAAGCTGTAGAAAAGACTCCATATGAATTTTGGACAAAGAAACCTCCTAGGTTGTCTTTTATAAAGATATGGGGATGTGAAGCATATGTCAAGAAATTGATTTCTGACAAACTTCATCCCAAATCTGACAATGTTTACTTTGTGGGCTACCCAAAAGAAACCAAAGGGTATTACTTCTACAACAAATCGGAGAGCATAGTGTTTTTTGCTCGCGATGGTGTCTTTTTGGAGAAGTAACACCTTACCAAAATGACAAGTGGGAGGAAAATCGAACTCGATGAAGTTCGTGAGGATGAGCAACAAAATTAGAATGACAGTCAAAGTGCTCAAACAGCACCTATTGACGCAGGTCAAAATGATCAAAATGTACAAAGTCAAACTGACAATGCAAATGCTCAATCCATTACTCTACGAAGGTCTTAGAGGCCGAGATCTCAACCTGATAGATATCTTGGTTTAGTATTAACCGAGATCTCAGAGGACATCCTAATTATGGATGGAGATGAACTGGCAACCTACAAGCAAGCGATGGCAAGCACCGACTCTGCTAAATGGCATGAGGCCATGAGACCTGAAATGGATTCTATGTTTGAAAATCAAGTCTGGGACTTGGTTGACTTACTCGAAGGATATACAACTATCGGATGTAAGTGGATTTTCAAGATGAAAATCGACAAAGATGGAAATGTATTCATTTACAAAGCTAGATTGGTGGCAAAAGGTTGTAGACAAGTTCATGGTATTGATTACGATGAAACCTTTACACCAGTCGTAATGCTTAAATCCGTTCGGATCCTCCCAGCGATTGCTGCATATTATAACTATGAAATATGGCAGATGGACGTCAAAACCGCCTTCTTAACTGGTATTTTGGAAGACACTGTGTACATGACACAGCCTGAAGGTTTTGTCTACCAAAACAATGCTGGGAAGGTTTGTAAGCTTAAGAAGTCCATTTATGGACTAAAGCAAGCTAGTAGAAGTTGGAATCTACGATTCGATGAAGCCATCGGTAAGTTTGGTTTTATCAAGAATCCAGATGAATCTTGTGTTTACAAGAAGGTCAGTGGGAGTGACATCGCCTTCTTAGTCTTATATTTCGATGACATATTTCTCATTGGAAACAGCATTTCATTGTTAGAGTCTGTAAAGGCCTGGCTTGGAAAATGTTTCTCAATGAAAGACTTAGGAGGGCTCGGTACATACTAGGCATCAAGATCTATAGGGATAGATAAAAAAGGATGATTAGATTGAGTCAAAGTACTTATATTGATAAGGTACTTGCTCGATATAGCATGGAGGAGGCCAAGAGAGGTCACCTTCCAATGTCACATGGCATAACCCTGAGCAAGAAGCAGTGTCCACAGACACCTAATGAGCGGGAAAGAATGAATCTGATTCCATATGCTTCGCTTATTGGATCGATCATGTATGCCATGATATGTACTAGGCCAGATGTATCGTATGCCTTGAGTGCTACGAGCAGTTACCAATCAGATCCAGGAGAGGCTCATTGGACTGCGGCTAAGAATATCCTAAAGTATCTGAAAAGGAACAAGGATAAATTCCTAGTGTATGGTGGTTCAGAGGAATTAGTTGTTGAAGGTTATACCGACGTAAGCTTCAAGACAGACAGAGACGATTTCAAATCGCAATCTGGATATGTGTTCTTTTTAAATTGAGGAGCGTTCAATTGGAAGAGTGCCAAGCAGATTCTACAACTGAAGCCGAGTACTTAGCAGCTGCTGAAGCGGCTAAGGAGGTTGTTTGGATTCGTAAGTTCATTGGTGAACTTGATGTTGTACCCTCCATAAAGGGTCCAATAGCCCTCTATTGTGACAGCAATGGAGCTATTGCTCAGGCCAAAGAGCCAAGGGAACATTAGAAAGTCAAACATGTCAAATGGCAATTTCACATGATTCGAGAATGAAAATCAGAAGGTGAAATCAGAATTTGAAAAGTTGAAACGGATGACAATGTAGCTGATCCACTTACTAAACCTTTGCCTCAAGTGAAGCACAACAAGCACTTTGAGGCAATGGGAATCAGGCATGTAGGAGACTGGCTTTGATTTCCTTGTTTAGTGTTTTAGTTAATTTTTGAACATTTAATGTACGACACTAAGAAAAATCATTCAAGTTTTGGAGTAATATAAATTTCATGCAATATTTTATTACTCCGTTTGCTATTTAATTGTGGTTTAGGATTAAATAATGTGTCCATTCGATTCTTGATATATTCAAAATAGGGTATCAAGACCAGTCTTGGTAACGAAACACCTATTAAGTGAACGTTGAATATTATAATCGAAAATTGTCCCTAATCGAGGTCATTTAAATGATGTACGATTAATGAACAATTGAGATTAGTGTGTAGCCTGATTTATAGCACTATTTGTTGTGCTACGAGAACATGATTATCATAAATCATTTGCACAAGTATTGGTTTAGAACCATACTGGATCGACCTATGAGAATACTTTAAGAGATTAAAAATCGTCATAAGTATACTTCTCATTATGGCTATCGGAACCTATTTCCTTGACCATGAGTACTGTGAGTTCTCTTGTTTGAGTACTAGTCCGCTTTGATGTTGTCAAACGTCTGCCGTAGTAGGGGATTACAATGCCAACACTTGGTCGGCTAGGTCCTCTCAGTAAGAGGAGCTACATTACAAGACTGGGAATGTCCCCCTACTAAAACTAGGGAAGATGTATTTGTTGTATACAAGGCCTCTCGTAGAGCGAGAATGTAAAAATGCATGGCCGTGCTCAGATGGATTTTAGAATTCATCTGTTTATTGACAGTCGGACTCGGAATCAAGAAACACTTCTGGACGTAATAAAGATGACGAAATAATCTTACCTTATAGTTCATGAAGAGACATAGGAAAGGGGCTATACACTAAATGTTCACTTGTCCGGAAGGACAAGTGGGAGATTGAAAGAAATGGTGTCCTTCGAAAAAGTGTATTATTCTGATAGCAGGATCAGAATTATTAGAAAGCTAATATATTCAGTAAGGTCAAGTGATCAGAATGCCTGGTTGGAGGTTGTTTCCGATCAGTAATATTAATGTATAATTAATATTACAGCTTAATCTTAACTGAACCCTTCGGGTCACACCCAAGCAAATATACGAAACGACTCGACGTATTAATTCGGAAGAAATTAATTCGTCGCCCGAGTGTTAAATATTGCGACGTCGGATATTCGAGCTCAGAGCGTCAAAACCGAGCGTCGGAAGTCGAGTAAAAAATAGTAAAAGACGAGACGACAAAATTAGTAATAAATCAATAATGACTAAAATACCCCTACCATCGGAATCTCGAGTGCTAGGAGATTAGGCAAGCTAGGAGCCCACCATTTGCGAGGCTTGCTAGCAAGCTACGGCCAGCAGCCCGCAAGCATTGCGTGGCTTGCTGGCGCGCGCTACTGCTAGCAGCCCGCACATGTGCGTGGCTTGCTAGCAGCGCCTATTGGCAGCAGTAGCCCGCACATATGTGTGTGGGCGTGCTGGGCCGAGAAGGCAGCAGCTAGCAGCCCGCGTGTGCGGGGCTTGGCTGGGCCGAGTGCTAGGGACGAGTCATTGGGGAAGCATGTGAAGGGAGTGTGTTTGTGTGAGGAAAAGTGGCACAAGGAGAGGAAGGAGTGGGGAGCAAGTATGGTCCCCTCCTCTCCAAGTGGCCCTCACTTCTCTTTACATACAACAAGGACACTTGTTGATTTATTACTTGCTTGCCTATTTAATTTATTTTAGCTTTAAATTAAATTGTGGAATTTCATGATCCCACATTGATGGGATTGAAATTCTCACTCCCACTTTTCTCTATAAATACCCATCTTGGGATTTGGAGAAAAGTGCTTGAGTGGGAGTTAGAAAGAGCATTGCATTTTGGCAAAAACTCTTAATTAAACTCCATTAACACTTGGGTTTTGGTCGGACCTTGCTAACTCCAAGGTAGCGGACCTAAAAAGATGGTGTTCGTTCTTTTGCGTGGATACCATTGGAGGCTCGGTATTTTCGGAGCTAAAGCTTTCAAGTAAGAGGCGGACTTTGAGGGCGAAGCACGCGTCAAAGGTAAATTTCGATTTTATCCTTTTATGTTTATTTGTTATGTTTTATGGTTTTATTAATTGCGAGTGGTTTTTTGGGTCGGGGTTGGTTCCGCGGTAAGTTGGACTTACCAAACCCCAACAGAAATTAAACGCAAGTTATTATTTCAATCATCTGAAAAAATCGAATTGAAAGGAAAATTGATGAATTTATAGGAGAGAGAAACGTACTAGAGTAGTAGCGATATGGGCTGCGGTTTTTGGGGAAACGTACCCAAGAGAAGAGAGAAAGAGAAGGAGAAAGAAGGGTTCTAGTGCTAGAGTAGTAGCGATATGGGCTGCGGTTTTCGGGGAAACAAAGCGGCTACTGTAGGGGTTGGATTGCGGGAGAAAGTAAGGGCGGAGATGGGGAGGGGATACGGTGGCTTGGATGGGGACGAGATATGGTGGCGTGGCTGAGGCTGGGGTTTTTGTTTTTTTTTTCTCTTTTTTAATTAGTTTTTTTTATTATTATTAAATATTAAAATAAACCTATTAAAATCCGACACGTATCTTATAACCTTAGAAACAGGTTACTAAAATAATCCAACCGGTCAGGAACTGTTATTGGAAGATGGGAGTCAAAGGTGGAATTGTTTCTGGAATTTCAAAAGGTGGGATCGTTTATGGAATGCCGTCTAAAGGTGGGATTATTAGATTACATTTTTCCTTACATATTTACATGTAAATTGTAAAACTTTCCATGAATTGTTGTGAAAAGTAAGATGTTTAGGAAAATTTTGTGTAATTTGTGGGGGCAGTTATCATCAGTGTGCATTTTGTCACAATCAGCTAATAAGCTCTATCCAATCAAGGGTTGGGATGTTACATATTTCTTTTTTCTTAATCCTTTTCATTTTTTAACTTTTCATTAATTATTCAACTATGTTTTTTATTCAATACAAGTTGAACTCACTCATGAATGCAAAAGTAAGAGTGAGTATTATGATGTGTATCTGTTAGAAATATGAGATATCAGAAAATATATGTGTTTCCGACATCTCATATCTCCAACAATATCCCCAGCATTGAAGAAAACAGAAAATTGTATCCATTTTTTTTAAAGGCTAAAGGTAAGTTTATCCCAAGACCAAGACTTATACTCCATCCTTTGTCACATCAAATTTCCACTAATTTTTTATTAGGTTTTGGGTTTTTCTAAGTTATGCCCCCCAAGTTCTTTGGTTTCTAAGCTGTACCCATGCTTTTTCAAAGTTATAGGTTGTGTCCTCCACCTCATGATATTTTATCAACAATACCCTTTGACAGCCATATTCGTTAACGAAAATTAAGTTATTTTATTAACAATGGTTTCGTGGCATTATTAATTCGACACGTGTCCCGTTTTAATTGGTTTAAGACTTTCAAAAAAATTTAAAAATCAGAAAATAAAATAATGAAAAAGGTTATTGTTAACGTCAAAGGTTATTATTAATAAACATTAGTGAGGTTGAGGGCAAAGATTAGACGTTTGAAAAAGTATGGGCACACAACTTAGAAACCGAAAAAGTTTGGGGGAATAACTTAGAAAAACCCTTAGTTTTTTTTTATTATTCAGACTCAGACAAGACACTACAAGAAATTAACAGTTTTTCAACAACCAAAATCTTTCGCAAAAAATAGTTACGACATTCAATTATCGTAATGGGTTTGTCGTAATAACACTAGTAGAAAATAATAAAAAGGCACCCCCTATTTGCCACTGGTTCATTCCAAACCGGTGGAAAAAATGGGCTGGAAAATGGGCGGAAAATAGAACCTAGAGTTAAGGCATCAGTTCAATTCAAACCGGTGGCAAAAACATAAAGGCCATCGAGTTGAACCGGTGCCTTTGTGAACCGGTGGCATTTTGAAAAAAAAAGCCACCCTTTTTTCTCTTTCCTTCCCCCTCCATTCTTCCTTCTCTTTCCTTAACATTTTCATTTCGTTCAAACCCACAAAAACCCATTGTTACATTCGAGCAAACCCAGAAAAACCCGACTTCTCCTCCCCTTTTCCCTCCACCACAGCTACCACCTTGAACAGAGGTTCGAAGACTATGCGCCACCTCTCTTCTCCCCTAGTCAAAGACCCTGTCCTTCTCTTCTCTACTGTTTGAAGAAGTCGCACCATCTATCTTCTCTACTATTTGAAAACCCCCTCCACCTCTCTTCTCTTCTATTCGAAGACGTCGCGCCGCCGCCCTAAAGGTCGCCACCAGACCACCTTCCACGGCTGCTGCTCCATCTCTCCTTTCCTTCAAGCTAAATTAAACCACAATTTGAGTGTTTTAGGTTTAATTTTTTTTTCTTTATTCACAATTATTTTATCAATCATGTACTTTTATTAATTTCTTTTACATGTTGAAGAATTGTTAGGCAAATTAAAATTTAGGTTTGAATATAATTTTACTTCAATTTTCATCAATTTTTTGTTTTTTTATTTGGAAATTGTGAAAATATTAGAAATTAGTAACCTTGTTACTCATTTAGTTTGATTTTACTATGTTTTAATGGTTAATTTAATTTGTTTTGATGTGTAGTTTTGAATAAAGTAGAGAATATTAACCTTGTTACTTAATTACTTGAAATTTGGTATGTTATAATGGTTAATTTAAAGTTGTTTTGATGGGTAGTTTTAAATAAATTAGAGATTAGAAACCTTAGTATTAAATTAATTGAGTTTTGGAATGTTTAAATGGTTAATTTTAAGTTGTTTTGATGGGTATTATTGATTAAATTAGAGATTACTAACCTTGTTACTAAATTAGTTGAATTTTGGAATGTTTTAATGGTTAATTTAAAGTTGGTTTGATGGGTAATTTTGAATAAATTAGAGATTAGTAACCTTGTTAGTTTAGAAATTTTGAATAAATTAGATGAATTTTGAACAAAGTAGTGACTACATAGTTTAGCAATTGTTAGTTCGATGAATGATGTGTTTTAGCTTAGAAATAAATTAGTGAATTGACATGTTATGAGAAACAAATAGTACATACATAATATTTAACCTAATTTTTGTTTATTGTTTTTTTTAATAGATTTGTGAATTGAAGCACGAGTTTAGCTTGAGGACTACATATTGAGCTCAAGTGGGTAGTTGCTATATTGGTATGACTTATAAACTTTACTAAGCTATATTTCTTTCTATTTATCCATTTAATTAAAGTTTATTCATGATATTGCAACTTGTGTATTGTTTAATTGCAAATAAATACAACAATATATAGAATACTTGTATCAACATATGCCTAGATACCCGTTCAAGGCTTTCTTATTAGGAGAAAGCCTTGAATAGTCCCCGGTTAGGACTGTTCTTGAAAGTGTACTCTCACTTAGGTGGTGAATGTATGTTTTCTTTTCGATTTTAAGGAACATATTGGCTTACCATTTCCTCACTATGTTCTCCGGGTACATATGTGGGTAATTAATTATCTACATCGTGTACTTGGAGAACTAGGGGGAAATGTTGCTGTATTTTCCTTAAAATTGGAAAGTTGACATACATTCATTAGTGAGAGTAGACATTCAAGGATGGGTTAGGTTGGAGTGAAAAGGACCCTTTGGAAACATGCATTTTTTCACTATATGAATGGTATATTAACGTTTTGTACTTGAATTTGATTAGCATTAAATATGTAGCAATTACACATTATTCCTTATATGTTGCTATATATGTTTAGAGACAATTTACTAAATGGAGAAGGATCGTGGTTGGATGTATGGTAGACGCGATACATTGGAATTTTGTAATGGGGTTCAAGAGTTTTGCGAAAGGGCTTTAGCTTATCAACGCAAATTGGGTGTGGCAAAGGCCTTTATTGTCCTTGTGTTGATTGTTATAATGTGAATGTGGTCGACAGTTTTGAAATCATTAGAGATCATGTATTATGTCGTGGGTTTAGGCATAAATACCATGTGTGGATTTGGCACGGAGAAAGTGGAGATTAAAGTGGGGATATTGATCGAAATGATGTGCGTGTTCGAAGCAATGAGATTCTTGTTGGACAGGGGCGGCTCCCTCGGCTGTTCCGGCCTCAGCAGAAGGTGCACGTTTTTTAAAAAAATATTTGAGCCATTAATTTTTTTTCTTAACTCACTCGATCATTGAATTTATATCATAATTACATATTTATAAGTGATTGTTACTTGCAATAACATAAAAGAGCTAAGTTCTATGTTTTTTGGTCCATTTCATCAAACTAAAGCCATTTTGAGCCAAAATGGCTTCTCACATGCCTATTTTCTTCATTTCTCAACTTATGAACTTATTCTTTCTCAAAACATATCATAATTACATATTTATAAGTGAATGTGACTTGAAATGACATAAAAGAAGCTAATTTCTAAGTTTTTTGCTCCATTACATCAAACCATAACATTTTGAGGCAAAATGGCTTCTCACTTGCCTATTTTCTTCAATTCTCAACTTATAAACTTATTCTTTCTCAAACCATCTCATAATTACATATTTAGAAGTGATTATGACTTGAAATGACATAAAATAAGCTAAGTTCTAAGTTTTTGGGTCCATTTCATCAAAATAAAGCCATTTTGAGCCGAAATGGCTTCTCACTTGCCTATTTTCTTCATTTCTCAGCTTATAAACTAATTCTTTCTCAAACCATCTCATAATTATATATTTATAAGTGAATGTAAGTTGAAATTACATAAAAAAAAAGCTAATTTTTAAGTTTACGGGTTCATTTCATCAAAATAAAACCATTTTAAGCCAAAATAACTTATAATATGCCTATTTTCTTCATTTCTCAACTTATAAACTTATTCTTTCTCAAACTATATCAGATTTTGCATGGAATAAAACTTCAAAAGAAAAGAGGGTGGAAAAGCCTAAAAGCATTGATCAACCTAAGAAGAAGCTAAGTGAACAACGGTCCAAGAGCGAACAAGCGTCGAAGTTGCACTCTACGAAAGGTTCACCCATGCAACCTACTCCACTTGTTGAAGACATTGTTATTCAATCGCTCTCTGCTGACATGACCTTTCTTCGTAACCGTGCTTGTCATTTGGTCGATCCCATGGAAGTTGCACTTCCTAAGGCAATGTTCCACTATGATGAGGATGCAGTTGCATGGATCAGCAAAGAAGATGTGAAGGAATTTCTTCGTGGTGCAAAGCTTAACATTTCCCTCATTCAAACATTCATGAGGTACTTCAATGCCCACATAATCTACACTTTTTTCAAGTTATTCAAATTATGGTGATTATCCTTCATGTGATTAATTATTTAATGTTCATGCACGCAGAGCACTACAGGAGCACTTAACTGAAACTAATTCTCCTCGTATAGTTGGGTGGTTATGCCCCGAGCAGTTATCCACTACTAGAATCTTAGGCGACCCATGTGACGTGTTGTACAATGTTGAATAGAGTATCAGGGAATCAGCGCGTGCGGGAGACAAGTTCATATTCGCCCCATGTTATAGAGAGTAAGTCTTACCATGTCAAATTCAATCGATTTGGCCTCATTATATGTTGACTCCTAAATATTAATTTGCTTGTCTATTGTGAACATAGGTAGGGAGAATTGGAGCCTCATGGTTATTTGTAATTCCAATAACACAATTTATCACCTTGATTCAGCTCAATCATCGGAGAAGTGGCTAGTGAAGTCTATATTGCAAACGTAAATATATATAGCTACCTAGTGATGATTATTGCTAATAATAACTAATTTAGTAGTCAAACGAATAATCAAATTTGAATGTAATTTATTTATTACAGTGTTATGAAGAAGCTACATTGTCGTGCTCCACAGGGTCTAACATGGAAGTCACCTTTGGTAATTTACATGATATTGTGATTATCTTCAAAATCTATGTTAGTAAATATTTCCTAATTTCCTTTGCATGTTTCACTGCCGTGATTTGTTCGTCATATGCTAGTGCGCACAACAAGAAAATGGACTTGATTGTGCTTTGTATGTGGTGAGATTCATGCTTAACATAGTGACTCATTGTACGGACAGTCAACAGCTTGATAAGGTAAGTCCTAAAACTTAATGAAATGCTATTTTGATGTAATTTATAGCCTTAGACATATAATATTACCCAACATTGACATGTTATGAGAAATAAATAGGTCATTTGACAAGAAAGGTAGAAAATGGGCTGAATAAAAGTCATATGGGCCATATTTGGGCCATTTTGTGTTAATATACTCTTTTGATGTGATTTCATTCCTTATACGCCTATAACTAGATAATATTGACATTTTATGAGATAAATAAAGTTCATTTGATAAGAATTGTAGGAAATGGGCAAAGTAAAGTCATATAGGCTATAGTTGGGCCATTTTGAGTAAAAAGCGTCTTAAACCTTAATAAAATGTTTTTTTGATTCAATTTAGGGCTTAGACACATAAAAATAGATGAAATTGACATGTTATGAGAAAGAAATAGTTAATTTTATAATAAATGTAGGAAATGGGCTAAATGGAAGTCAAATAGGCCATATTTGGGCCATTTTGTGTAAAATGCATCCTAAAATTTAATGAAATGCTATTTTGATGTGATTTCTAGCCTTAGACACCTAATATTACTCAAAATTTATATTTTGTGAGAAATAAATAGGTCATTAGACAAAATAGGTAGAAAATAGGCTGAATAGAAATCATATGGGCCATATTTGGGCTATTTTGTGTTAATATGCTCTTTTGATGTGATTTCATTCCTTATACACCTATAACTAGACAATATTGACATTTTATCAGATAAATAAAGTTCATTTGATAAGAATTGTAGGAAATGGGCAAAGTAAAGTCATATAGGCCATATTTGGGCCATTTTGAATAAAAAGCGTCTTAAACCTTAATAAAATGTTTTTTTGATTCAATTTTAGGGCTTAGACACATAAAACTAGGGGACATTGACATGTTATGAGAAAGAAATAGTTAATTTGATAAGAAATGTAGGAAATGGGCTAAATGGAAGTCAAATAGGCCAAATTTGGGCCATTTTGAGAAAAATGTGTCCTAAAACTTAATGAAATGCTATTTTGATGTGATTTCTAGCCTTAGACACCTAATATTACCCAACATTGACATTTTATGAGAAATAAATGGGTCATTTGATAAGAAAGGTAGAAGATGGGCTGAATAGAAGTCATATGAACCATATTTGGGCCATTTTGTGTTAATATGCTCTTTTGATGTGATTTGATTCCTTACACACCTATAAATAGATAATAATGACATGTTATGAGATCAATAAAGTTCATTTGATAAGAAATGTAAGAAATGGACAAAGTAAAGTCATATAGGCCATATTTGGGCCATTTTGAGTAAACAGGGTCTTAAACCTTAATAAAATGTTTTTTTGATTCAATTTTAGAGCTTAGACACATAAAATTAGGGGACATTGACATGTTATGAGAAAGTATTAGTTAATTTGATAAGAAATGTAGGAAATGGGATAAATGGAAGTCAAATAGGCCATATTTGGGCCATTTTGAGAAAAATGTGTCCTAAAACTTAATGAAATGCTATTTTGATGTGATTTCTAGCCTTAGACACCTAGTATTACCCAACATTGACATTTTATGAGAAATAAATGGGTCATTTGATAAGAAAGGTAGAAAATGGGTTGAATAGAAGTTATATGAACCTTATTTGGGCCATTTTGTGTTAATATGCTCTTTTGATGTGATTTCATTCCTTATACACCTATAACTAGATAATATTGACATGTTATGAGATCAATAAAGTTCATTTGATAAGAAATGTAAGAAATGGACAAAGTAAAGTCATATAGGCCATATTTGGGCCATTTTGAGTAAAAAGCATCTTAAACCTTAATAAAATGTTTTTTTGATTCAATTTTAGGGCTTAGACACATAAAACTAGATGACATTGACATGTTATGAGAAAAAAATAATTCATTTTATATGAAATGTAGGAAATGGCCTAAATAGAAGTCATATAGGTCATATTTGATAAAATACATATTGTTTTGCGTAATTAATTAATTCTAACATAATTTTTTTGTATTTCGAGTTTTGCAAGGTACAAAAGGATGGTCCGCTGACAATCAAGGAACTTAATGAAGTTCGTGACATGTTTGCGTCTTTTATCACCTTCAACATGTAAATGCCATTTTAATTGTAAATTTATGTTAACATTTTAACTATATTATTATTCATTATTTACTTACTATCATTTGTATATATATATATAATACTTTTTTTTTATTTTATTGCGTTTGGGAATATATATATCTATATATATATGAATTCTTATTTTTATATTATTTGTATCTTATTATAATATTTAATAATATTATTATTATTAGTAATTATAATATTAATATTATTAATTATTTTAATTAAAATCATTGCTGGAATTACAGGTTATTATTGCTGGAATACCGGTTGTTTTTTTTAATATTATTGCAAGAAAAAAGGAAAAAAAATTACTAAAAAGGCACCGGTTAACCGGTGCCAAAAAAAGGTGTCACCAAAAAAAAATTTGCGGGAGTATTTATGGCACCGGTTAACCGGAGGCCAAAATAATTAAAGGCACCGGTTAACTGGTGCCAAAACCGGTTTATGGCACCGGTTTTGAACCGGTGGCAAAAAGGGGGGCTAATTGGCACCCCCCAAATTGTAACCGGTTCAAACCGGTGCCTTAGGCCGGGTTTGAACCGGTGCCCTTTGCTATTTTTCTACTAGTGTAAGATATGTCTCAAAATTCCATTTTGCGACAGTTTGACTGTCGTAAAAAACAATTACGACACTTTAACTAATTTCAACTACAGTTTTAAATTCTGTTGCCAAAAAAAAAAAAAAAAAACAAAAAAGGCTTACGACTGCCTATAGTTGTCCCAGTTTACGATAGTCTTAAAAGCTGTCACAAAAAGAAGTTTAAAAAAAAACTCACCCAACTATGGCAACCTTATTTCACATCTCTTTACGACAATTCACCCACAATAACCATAACCACCATCCCCGCCCTTACGACCACCATCCCCGCCACCTCGAACCACCACCCACTGACCCATGAACGACCCAAAACAACAAAATTAAACCCAAAAAAACAAATAACCACAAACAAACTTTAGATCTGAAATACCCACAAACAAACTTTAGATCTGAAATTTACTTATCCTATTAATATTATTCCAAAACTCACTCCTAATTTGCTTATCCTATTAATATTATTCCAAGACTCACTTCTAATTTACTTATCCTGTTAATATTATTTCAAGACTTACTCCTAATTTACTTATCTTATTAATATTATTAGCATTTATTTATTTTTCTATAAATTATTTTTAAGATGACGAGTTAGCAGCTCACTATTTGGCAACAAAAATTTTTTTGTCCTTTTGTAGTGTCTTAATATGAGTTTTGGATTTAAATACTCATCACTAGACTACATATACTTCCTCCGTTCTTTTATTATTGCACCACTTGCCTTTTTAGGAAGTTTCACAAACATTGCACCATTTCCTCTTTAGGAAAAAAATTATATGTGTTCACACCACAAATACCCAACATACCCTTGCTTTTTCACACTTACTTTTTAATTTATCAATATGTCACATGGGCAATTTTGTATTTTTACCTTTCTCTCCCTTACTTTTTTCCACTACCAAAATATTTGTATCCAACCCCTATGGTGCAATAATAAAAAAACGGAGGAAGTAGTATTTCAGTCTTTGTATACATTATTGCAATAATTTTTTTCAAGAATCCTTCCAAGACTTGGAACAAACTCACCCTAAGGGTGTACTACCCTCATTTTCATATAATTTTGAGATAAAACCTGCTTAGACTTATAAAGTGGTAATAGTTTTGTATAGAACAGACTCACATGAGTCCGGTCATACAAACAGGAAAAAAAATTGAGGAAAAAAAAAATCTTAATAGTCGGAAATTAGATAATAGTAGTCAGATATTAGATTATAATGGTTAGAAATTAGATTAAAATGGTCAGGTATCGAGGAAAAAAATTCTTCATGGTTAGAAATCGGATAATAATAATAATCAGATATTATATATATATATATATATATATATATATATATATATATATATATATATATAATATATATATATATATATATATATATATATATATATATATATATATATATATATATATATATATATATATATAGAGGGGGAAGCTCTCGTGAGAATTTTTTTTATGTGAGAACGCTTTTTATGTGATAAATTTTTATTTGTATGTTCTAAATTTTAAATCTGATGTTCTAAACTTTTTCCCATGTGTTCTAAATTAAATCAGATGTTCTAAATTAGTACTCACATGTTCTAAACCATAAATTAGTTAAGTTAGATGTTATAAATTTTGAATGACTTATAACGAAATTTTAACTTACATATTCTAAATTTTAAAACGTGCGTGTGTTCTAAGATTTTTAGTTATATTCTAAATTCGAAAGCATATGTTCCAATTTTTACTCACATGTTCAATATTTTTACTTATATGTTCAATATTTTTACTCCCATTTTCTATATTTTATACCAAGTGTTCTAAATTATTTTATTCACATGTTCTAAATTTTTAATCAGATGTTCTAAATTTTAATCACATGTTCTAAATTTCATTAAGTAATTTTTTTAAATTTTTACTCACATATTCTAATTCTTGAATCACATGTTCTAAATTATTGCTCACACACATGTTCAAAATTATTAGTTATATGTTCTAAATTTTTACACATATGTTCTAAATTTTTACTCATGTGTTCTAAATTATACATCAGTTCTCATATAAGTCTGAATTCTCACATATAAACCTATTCTCACCGGATCCATCCCCTATATATATATATATATATATATATATATATATATATATATATATATATATATATATATATATATATATATATATATATATATATATATATATATATATATATATATATATATATATATATATATATATATATATATATATATATATATATATCAGAAAATAAGTTAAATTTATAAGTTATTGAAAAATGGAGTGTCTGCCTCACCTTGTCGCCATTGATGCTCAGTCATTGATGAATGATGCTCAGCCATTTTTAGCTTATTTTGCTTACACTTCGGTAGCTTATTTTTTTTTACATAACCACAAAAACTTCAATTAATTAATAAGGGCCACTTTGTCAAAAGTAACAAAGGAAAGAAAACAGGGAGGCACTCCTCCATCCAAATCGTAACCTCAGATAGGCCAAGAGAAAACTTTGCAACGGAGTGAGCCTCTTTATTACAAGTTCTTCGACGAAAATTAAAGCAACAACAGACAAAAGAGCTTGCAGCAAATAAAAAGCATAATAATAGGAAGCCTGAACTCCGTTGTAGAGAGGTAAGTCTGCACAAACAATGTATATATTGAGATATATTGAGGAAATATTAGGAAATATTGGTTTGGCATATTTTGTGCTAGTAAATTTTTTGGTAAATTTTATCTTTGGTAGTGTAGAGAATATTTCAACCATTACCCTAAACTTGAACCCTACTGTGATCATTCACTAAAGTACGATGACGTCCAAAGGGAAGGAAATTAGAGCAAAAGAGTCGCCAACAAATTTTAGAAACTTGTACACCGGTCACAGGGTGAAGGTTACACCCCTTAATGATCCAAGAGATCGTTAACTCCAATAGGTCAGGAACCATGACTGGTAGTTCGGGGACGAAGGTACAAATCTTACCTAAAAGAGATTGAACCTGTCCTGATAATAGGCCTCTACTTTATTCTTCTCGTATTCATGTGCGCTTTCTGATTAACATGTAATCTATAGGTTCACCCTAAGCCTGTTTAATCTATGTTGGTTGAATATTAATGCACAAACAAATCTATTATTGGCGATCACTTGAATTATAATCAAATTAGCCCTAAACAAGATTATTAATTATCTTATATAAGCGTGATTACAAGTACCAATTCCATTTAAACATGCATAAAATGTGTGATCAAGAAATAACAATAAATAATATCAAGCAACATAATAATAATAATCAAAATAATAATAATAATCATAATTAACATAATCATGTTAAAGCATAATAATAGCAAGATCCTAGGCATGATACTAACAAGATTAATAACAAACCATATCATGTCACTAAACAATAAAAATGAAAGCTTTAGCCCTAACATGATACTAACATACTATTAGGAAAGACAATATTTGATATTATAAGCTTTTCCCTAAACATGATACTAGGAATCATTGTTGTTATTCAAAACATCAAGTTAAGAAAAACATCCTAACATGATACTAGGAATCAAAATAACAACCTAGACATGATTTCTATACCATAATAACAATAAATCAATTAAAGTACTTACTTGGATGCCTCATATCTCTTTCTAATAACAAAATACACGCGTTAGTAACTTCAAGGAAAATAATAAACAAACAATTAAATCAAAAAATTGAAAGAGAGATTTGGGACCAAGCCCTCATAAATTAATACCTTTCACGTCTAGGGTGAAGGCAACTTCGAATTTTGCAAGGTGTATCTAGATCTTGTGAATGCGGAATTTTGTATGCAAAAGGCTAGTTTAGAAAAGAGAGAGAGAGAGAGTAATCAAGAGATTCTTGATGAGAGTTGGTCAAAGAGAGAATTAGAGAGAATAAAAATTTATGAGAAGAATTGATAAGAATTGATGATTGAAAACGGAGGTTTTAGGAGGCTATTTATAGAGAAAATCAGTAGGATATGATAAAAAAACGAATCAGAGTTTCGAAAAGAATAAAACACGACGCAGCGCCATACACGTGTGTGGCGCCAAATGCTAGAGTATAGCGCCAAACGCCAGGTTTGGTGCCAGACGCTGATCCCGTCGCCAGACACTGGAAATAAATTTCCAAGCATTTTCTTATTTTAATAAAATTTTACCGTACGAGAGGGCAAAATCGTATTTTCCTTGAAAACACTTCTTTTATTCTGATTAAAACTCTTAAAAGTCAACTAATGTCAATTTATCAATGCTAATTAAATTAGGATTCAAAAGAACCTTCTAGAAGAATCTAATCAATTCTAATTGCATTAGGAATGATAAATCAATATTAGGTCCTCCTCTAGATCATTGGGCCGCATATAAAGATTAAACCGGGTCCAGTTTAGTAATTTGGCCATAACTTCCTCATTATTTATCGGAATTGGGCTTATAATATATCGTTGGAAAGCTCTTTTCGAACCCGACCCAACTACACTATTATTGGACCCTTGACATGGACCAAACCAAACTGGATTTTCTGTTTTCTTAAAATAGGTTTTCAAAAACACAACGAAAGAAAAGAAATAAAAACTAACCACAACGCTAGGCTTTCCACACTTTCACTTCATTCGATTATGATTCGACGTTAAAGGTACTCATCACTGTGTTTGGTTTTGGGGAGACACAAATGGGTGTCTACATGTAGTTTCCTAATCCTATCACAATAGGGTTGGTCTTTATATTATATAATCTTTGGCAAAGTCATTAATGAAATCAAGCAATTATGTTCATAATATTTAGCATGGTATGAGAGCCAGTGTTTTTTTTAATAATTAATTATGGCTGGCGGAGACACACCACCACCGCAACTACCACCAAAAATCTAAACAAATTCAGCCTTCTACTTAGGGGCGCAGGATAGGCTAGGGGATTTCATAACTCCGATCAGATTAACGCTTGATAATTTTGATGTTTGGGCTCATGCCATATACGTGGCTCTTTCCTCTCGACAGAAGTTTGGGTTTCTTGATGGAACAATTACAGAGTTTGTGCCGCCTGCAACTCAGGAAGATTAGGTTGTGGTTCATTGTATGCTTGTCTCGTTGCACATGAATATGATCGACCAGGAGGTAAAATCTACGCTTCTAATTATGATAATGCAAAGCGTTTGTGGGATAATTTACATGAACGATTTTTTATCGTGAATGGTCCTCATATTCAACACTTAAAAGCACAAATTTATATATGTGAACAAACTAAGAATATGATTGTGGCTATTTATTTTAGCAAACTAAAGGTTTTGCGTGGGATGAATTAGAAAATCTTGAATCTTTAATTAATTGTAAATGTGGGAAGTGCACTTGTAATGTGGGTAGGCAGCATGAGAAACGATGTGAGGATGATAGGTTACAACGATTTTTTCTTGGTCTGTGTTCTGAGTATTATTCTCCAACAAGGTCAAATATTTTATCTCAAGACCCTCTACCTACCTTAAATAAAGCATACGAACAAGTATCCCATGATGAACTTGTTCGAGGCCTCAATAAGGGCCGTGAAGAACCACCACAAGCAGTGGGGTTTGCTGTCCGTACAGGTGGAGTTAGAAGGGCTATGATGGCTTAGGTACAGTGTGTGAAAAGTGCAAGAAAGTTGGCCACGATACATCGAGTTGTTGGTCTAATAAAGTGTGTAATCATTGCAAGCAACAGGGTCATATCGAAGCTAAGTGTTTTGAACTTCATGGATATCCACCTAGCATGGGTGATGGCAGCCAGAGGAGGGGGCGTCCACGGGTGGTCGTGGTCAAGGCTCGGTCCGAGCTAATGCGGTCTTGGGTTCGAGTGCTTCTTCAACAAGTACTCCCTCTCAAGGTCAAGTTTTTTCAAGCGAGCAATGGAAGGCAATTACAGGTTTGTTAGGTAATGTCTCTAAAAATTGCTTGAATGGTAAGTTTGATGTTTCCTCTTGGATTATTGATACTGGGGCAACTCACCATGTTATAGGAGAAAGACCTTGGTTATTTGATACACATGATTTTGAGTGTCCTGTTGGTTTACCTATCGTGGCTAACGTTGTGGCTTCTTTAATTGGTTCGGTTCGTTTATCGGACAAGATTTATCTCAATAAAGTTCGTTATGTTACGCATTTGAGTTGTAATTTCCTTTCTATTTCACAACTCTTGGGTGATCTCAATTGTATTAATCAAAACAATTAAAGTTCTTCAGAATTTTCTCCACATAATGAGACTGAGACAAAAAATACCCTTTCTTGGTTTTAGTAACTTTAACACCAAGGATCACATTTATCCCTCCCAAATCCTTCATCTCGAACTTTGAATTTAAATACTTCTTAGTTTCATTTATGACATACATGTTTGTGCCAAACAGGAGCATGTCGTCAACGTACAGGCATAATATCACACATTGCGCACCAAACATCTTAGAGTACACACATGTATCACTACCATTGGCAACAAAACCAAAACTAAGAACAGTTTTATGAAATTTTTCATACTATTGCTTCAGAGCTTATTTCAAGCCATACAAGGATTTCTTTAGTCTGCACACCTTATTCTCCATCTTAGGAACTACAAAACCAGGAGGTTGCTCCATGTAGATCTCCTCCTCCAAATCACCATTCAGAAAAGCTGTCTTAACATCCATCTGATGCACAATCAAGTTGTAAGATGAATCTAAGGCAAACAAAACACGAACAGTGGCAATTTTAGTCACAGGAGAATAAGTATAAAAATAATCAAAGCCAAATTTTTGAGTGAATCCTCTTATCACCAATCTAGCTTTGAACCTTTCCACAGTGCCGTTGGTTCTCATTTTTCTCTTGAAAATCCACTTGCACCCAATAGCTCTGCTCCTTTTTGGCAGGTCCACAAGCTCTGAGGTTCCATTTGACATGATTGAGTCAAGCTCACTGTTTACAACTTCCTTCCAGAAGGTTGCATCTACTGAACTCAAAGCTTCTTCAAACGATTTCGGATCTTCATCTACAACCTGTAGACACAACATGATCTCATCTAGATCATCTTCGAATCCACCTAGATTTCCGCACTCTGCTATAAAGGCTGTTAGGAAATCAGGTCCAAAGCTTGTCTCCACTCTTTGCCTTTTACTTCTCCTAGGTTGAATCTCACTTTCAATCCTAGGGGAAGCATCTTCTGGCTCTACAGATGAAGAAACTGAAGAAACATCGTTAGTAACTAAGTTTTTCTTCAAAGGAAATACCTGTTCAAAGAACTCTACATCACGAGATTCAGATATAGAGCGATCTTCTAGACTCATAAACCTTTATGCGGCACTATTCTCAGCATAGCCAATGAATACTGTATCATAGGTCCTAGAACCTATAGTTGATCGCTTGAACGATGGATAGCCCACCTTAGCTAGACACCCCCACACTTTCATGTGATTCAAGTTTGGGGCATAGCCCTTCCATATTTCATATGGAGCCTTGTCTAACTTCTTGTGAGTTACTCTGTTCTGTACATAATTAGCTGATAGAACCGCTTCACCCCACAAATTGTCTGGCAACCCGGAACTTAGGAGCATTGCATTCATCATTTCCTTCAAGGTCCTATTTTTCCTCTTTGCCACACCAATTTGCTGCGGAGTATACGAGGCTGATACTTCGTGAATGATTCCCTCACTTTTACATAAGTCCTTGAGGAAATCGGAGCCATACTCTCCACCCCTATCTGAGCGAACTCTCTTTATTTTCCGCTCCAACTGATTTTCTACCTCTGCCTTATACAGAAGAAACTTGGACTCAGATTCATCCTTCGTCCTTAAAAGATACACCTTTCTATATATCGAACAATCATCAACGAAGGTGATATAGTAGCGTTTCCCGCCTCTACTTTCCAAGTTCTTAAAGTCTGCTAAATCTGAATGAATTAGCTCAAGTGGCGTGGTCTCTCTCTTCGTGACATATTTGTAGGGTTTCTTCACGAATTTAGACTCCACACACACTTCACATTTTTCAAATCCATCGAATGACATATTTGGGAGCAAATTTAAACTTTTCATTTGTTTCAATTTTGTTGCACCAACATGACCCAACCTACTATGCCATAATTCAAAGGACTCAACAATATAAGCAGAAGTAGAAATATTATTCATTGAAGGAACAGTTGCAATCTCAAGAACAAATAGGCCCCCACTAATGTAACCCTTTCCAACATACTCCCCATTACGGGTTAACACAAGTTTATTAGCATCAAAAAACTAACTTAACTCCTACTTTGTTCAACAAAGCACAAGAAATTAAATTTCTATGAAGAGAAGGAAAATACAGCACATTGTGAAGAGCCAAGGTCTTCCCTGAAGTCAGCTTCAGAACCACTTTGCTTTTTCCAAGTACCTCAGAGCTGCTTGAACTTCCCATGTAGACTTGTTCATCTTCCTTTGCATCTTCCATACTGACAAACAGGTCCTTGTTAGCACAGAAGTGTTTAGATGCACCAGTGTCGACAATCCATTCACTGTTGTTCTCGACCAGGTTGACTTCAGAAACAACTGCAGCGATGACATCTTCATCCTCATTCTCAACCAGATGAGCCTGACCCTTGATTCCTCCACTCGATTTCAGATTTTTCTTCTTTTTTTTTTCATTGTGAAGCAAACTGCCCCACTTCACCACATGACAAACAATTGACAGTGACTTTCTTCCCAATCTTGCCCTTAGCTTGGAGATTTCCCTTCTTCTCAGAGCTCCCCTTCTTGGCATGATTATCACCTGCTTTCTTGTCAGAGTCAGCACCAGATTCAACAAGGTTAGCCTTGATTGCTAACACATTCTTTGGCTTAGAGGAAACATCCTTAAGCCTGTTGGCTTCCTCAATCTTCATGTGGCTCACAAGTTCTTCTAGGGTTAAACCCCTCTTTTTATGCTTGAGGTGATTTCTATAATCAGACCAGGAATCAGGTAATTTTTCAATCAAAACATTAACCTGAAGGATTTCACACATCTTCATACCCTAAGCAAGAATTTCAGCAACATAATTTTCATACACATGGGCTTGATCCATAATAGGCTTTGTATCAACCAATTTGAAATTCAACCAATTTCCAGTCACATACTTCTTTTTCCCAGCATCATCAGCACCATATTTCTTCTCTAAAGACTCCCACATCTCCTTAGAAGATTTCATATTAACATACAAATCAAATATGTTGTTTTTCATGCTGTTCAAAAGATGACCTCTAACAAATTTATTATCACGATCAAATTTCTTGATTTCAGATTCATTAGCAATAACAGTAGTGGTCCTTTGACTAGAGCTAGATTTTTTATTCCCAGGAACAGGAGTACTAGGAATTTCAATCATGGTATTGGTTTACTCAATAGGTTTTGGAGCATCCCTAAACAAAACATAATCAATTTCTACTTGTTCAAAAGCAATCAACATCCTTTGTGACCATCTCTTATAATTAATTCCATCAAGAGACTCAACCTTAGACAGATCTAGGTATAGACGAGTTTGAGAATTGCTAGTCATGATATCAACAGAATAAATCAAAATATTTCGCTTCTAAATTATTGGTAAAATAACTGTTGAAATCAATAACAAACAAAAGATTAAAACTTTCCTGGATTAAAGATCCCAAACTCACAGTCGCGCCGTGGAACAAAATCCACTGCCTTAGAAGCGAAATACGCCACCACCGGTACAAGTTTCCTAGTGACGCACGCCCTCCAAGTTTAACGCAACTCTCTTCGTAATCCGTGCACCCGAACTCGAAGAGTGGAATTGCTCAAGAACTGTTCAGATCTCAAAAGGTAGGTTTGTATTTTCGGCTAGAAAGTGAATGAATCTCATGAAAAGGCAAGACTCATATTTATATGAGTCCTAGAAAAGGAAACACGCAAAACAAACCGACCTAGGAAAAAAGGCGGGCCCGATCGGGCGCGAGATCGAGTTTCTCCAGACCTAGTGTCGCACCCGATCAGGCGAACATCGCCCGGTCGGGCGATCTAGAAACCCCATCCCGGGCGAGCCATCGGGCGAAGCCGCCCGATCGGGCTCGTCAAAAACTCGAGTCCGTCCGATCGGGCGCGAGAGTTCTCCTATTTTCCTTGATAACCTCCGCCCGATCGGGCGTGGCCGCCCGATCGGGCGCGAGCATCCGTTTACATTACCTATTTCCAACATCACACGGGAGAACCAATCTGCTACCAAAGAAAAAATTAAACTAAGCGAGTAAACAACATTCCTGAAGACGTGGTGGTTATTTATTACTTGTTCATGTGAGATTCTATCTCTATTTTGTGACTCCATTAGGTAAATGAATTTGAAACGTCTACTCAATTAAAGAGAAATTAAATGAAATAATAAAGTTTGAAATGTTTGATTTGTGACTCCATTAGGTGGATGGTTTTTAGTTTTTACCTTTATGTTACAAAATTTCAAGTATATAGTTAATATGAAATTATATAGTCCGTATTACCATACTGCAACCAAAATCCTTAATTATGTACCCTTTTCAATGCAAAAGGTATATCAATCATGGCCTGCAAAATCTTCTCAGCATGCCCAAGCTTGACAGGGGAATCATCCATGTAATATTTTAATTATGGGTATGATTTTTTCAGTTATGGGTATAATAAATCAATCAATCAATAACTCAATAACTATATGCTAAAAGACACAACAACAATGACTGTAAGGAGGGTGATCCCATTGTAAGGGGTACTCTCCTTAAATGCCCCTGACCACTTAAAAGCCTAGGACTTTACACTTGTTAGGGTGTAGTAGGATTTGAATTCTTGCCTTTTTGGGGGACCTTGAATTAGAATTTATTCTATCATCACGCTTTTTTGTAAGAAACAAGTAGGAATCGCCAATGAGTTTTAGGAAAACTCATAAACCTCGTTCATGCCTTTCTTTCATGTGGAATTCATGGAATAATTAGCACAAATCAGAAGTTTACCCATGCCCAAATTGGTCTATAAACCAGAAATGAGTTCGGGAGAGAGGGTACTAAGATAACGTCCCTTTTAGAGGGAAATCATCATCCTAGCCCTAGTATGGCCTCTACTAGCTCTTCCTTTTTTACAATTTCATCACCAAACAATATATGCAACACGATACCTAAAACTATGTTAGTTGATTTTATTTACAAACATTAATTCACGTAGGAATTACATTGCAAAAGTCGTTATTCTTATTTAATAATATTCGTGAAAGAACAATAAAATAAACAAGATTTGCCTTGGCTTAAGTGATCAACCAACAATTATTTAGTTCAATTCTAATCTTTATTTAACGCAAGATACTATGTGGAATTGATTAAATAATTATTTTAAAGGTGATCAAACAACACTAATTAATGAATTAAAATCCTTTTAAACAAGAAAATAAAGGTGATTTAACTAAGCGCTCGGGAATTTACCACTTCTCTTTACTAGATCTCCGTTTAGAACACTTATGGACACCTTCTTGTTGGGGAACCTCCACCGTAGTAACAAAGTATCGAAAGGGTGAGTGTTTAGGACAAGAGGGCTAGGTTGCACAAGTTCACAAGTTATTTCGCCAGAGTTTTAGGTTAATTTCTATTTGTTGAAGCCTCGATTTAAGCTCGTATTTATAGGGAATGATTAGGTTTAGGGTTTCGATCATTCTGTCGCAGCAGGTGTCGCGCGCAACAGATGAAGTTGCGCACGGCATCCCAGCGCAAGTTATAGAGTTGCGCTGCTATATCCAGCGCAACTATTTGTCTTGTGCGCGGCTTTACGGTAATATTCAATTTTATATATTCCATATAATTTTGAATAATTCTGAATCTTCCGCAGCGCAACTCTGAAAGTTGCACTGGGTGTCGCGCACAACCGAATTAGTTGCGTGCGGTAGCCCAGCGTGACTTTGTGAGATGCACGCGACTTTTTCTGCGGCAACACTAAGTTTTAACCTAGGCGCTCCTAAATCCGTCATTATTAGGGTTTAAGCACGGGCTTAAGCCTAATTATGATTGGGTTTAGTTAATTAGACTTTTGTTTTGGCTTTTTCTTTAATTTGGGCTAGTCTTTTATGTTTTGTGGCTTAACCAGTTATCTATAAGCATTCTTCACTTCAATCCAACTCGAAGATGGTTTTATTTATTGTCAATTCACTTCCTCTTGGGACAGGAGGCCAAAAGTAGATGTCTACAGTTAGCCCCACTTTGATCGAGTCTAGAATAGACGATGATCAAAGTAGTCAAGGAAATAAATCCGAGACTCATTCTGCGAAGTTCTCTAAGGATAGAGAATCTTTCAGTAATGTTTAAGGATGTCGAAACAATCCTTGGTTCGTTAAGTGTTTGAAACAAGTAGCTATTAAGGCTAGAAAAAGTCCTTCCTAGTATTAACGCGCTAAAGAATCTAGATTGATCCTTTGCAATTGCAGAACGCTTTCACAAGTAAAAATGTTCCGGGTGATGTCAGGTCATGAGAAAAGATCAGTTTTAAAAGGATAAAAGGGGAAGATTTCCTCTCAATCATGTCATCATTGGTCAAAAGTCTCTCGATATGTCATTGAAACTTTAGCCTGACTTTAACATAGTAAAAGATGAAAAAGGGTTTTTGGTATTAGAGCCAAAATGGTCCGATATTCGAGCCGGGACCGGTATTCGAGCCAGAAGTCCACAAGACAGAAATACATGTCTCAAGACTAGAGGCATATATCCAAATTCAGCGAGAGGGAAGAAAGTCAGCAACTCTCTCATTAGTTTTGTCCACAAGATGAGTACACGTGTCTCAGGACTGGTGGCACGTGACTACATGGGCACGACATCATCTCGTCGCTTCTTTATACAGGGGATGAATTTGACACCCTAACTGTCCGATAAGTTAGTAAGCGCACTAACTACCGTATCCATTCAAGAATGCCTGTTCCTGAAGGTTCGGCGCGCCTGTCAACTTGTTGAGCTAATGCCTACAGTAATTCTCTACCTTTTAGTCCCGAGAGGTAGATCTCGCAAAGCTTGGGCTGAGTGAAATTTTACGCAACACCTACGCCGTACAATTTTGCGCCGTACGATACGCCATTTGCATTTTTACACTGCATGAAAACCTCTTCTTTTTGCTTCGGACGTGAAAAAAGAAGAAAACCCGGAGTAACATCAGTACAGTAAAATGACAAACCTGTCTATGGGTGCTTTTACGTAAAGCACCACCACGGAACGTCTTAAGGCACTCTTACGAAAAACGTTCAAAACTTATGCTTGGGGAAGGCACAAAGCACGGTGTGCATGCAATATGATGCAAAAAACTAACAAAAATAAAACAAACTACAATATGCAAAGCAATTTAAAAAGATTTTGATAATTTGCGCGCCATTACGTCTAATAACGAGCAAAAACCGTTCAAAAAATGATCAAACGGATCAAAATAAAAAGGAAAAATTGCTCCCATTAATCTGAACTTTGCCTCATTCGCCGAAATTAATCCCAACTTCAGTTTATTATCTATCACTCCCAACTTTGGTGGGTATTAATTTTTGTTGCACCCAAATGACTTGCAACCGGTCAATCAGGTAAACATGTGTGAATTAATTTTTTGCACACGTGTCAATATGTAATTGGTTGAAATAAAAGAAAAAAAAAGAAAAGAAAAATGTAAAAAAAAAAAATTCCTAAAACCAAACCCAGCCACCCCAAAGCAGCCCACTGCCACCAACGACCACCCCGCAGCAACCCACGACCAACCCACGAACACCGTTCCCCTCGAGCGCCGGTCGCTGCCCAGTCATCCTTCCCCTCTCCTAGTGACGGCGATGCCCGAACACCCTCCCATTTCCCTTAAAAATCGGCCGCTACAACCACCATAAAACGCTGCACTACTTCTCCCTGAAAAAGACCACCGAAATGGTCGAAAACAGCCGAATTTCGGGTTGAATGGTTGGTTTTAACCGAAAATTGGTCAATTTCGGCCGTTCGTGGCTGAGTTCGTTAGCGGTGGCTAATTTCGTTCATGGTTGGGCGGGATTTGGGGAAGGGAAGGGGTGAGGGAGGGGTTTTCGGGGGTGGGGGAAGGGAAGGGGTGGCTGGGCGGCGGTTTCCGATAGCGGGGGAGGGGTTGTCGGGGAAGGGGCCGATTTTTCGGCGGTGGGGGTGGGGGTGTGGTGTTTTCCGGGAAAGGGTAAGGGGCTGGGTTTGGTAGTTTTTTTTTAATTTTTGTTTTAATTTTTTTTTGGACCTATCACGTGTTGACACGTGTATAGGTAACCTGCTACCTCAGGTTGGATGACTTGTTAGGTGCAACGAAAATTAATACCCCCCAAAGTTGGGAGTGATAGATAATAAACAGAAGTTAGGATTAATTTTGGCGGATGAGGCAAAGTTCAGATTAATGGGAGCAATTTTTCCAAATAAAAATCCTGGTCTTTTAGTGACCAGTATCCGCGTGCAACTCAGTGGGTCGCGCTGGCCAGGCGCGCACATCGTTCTGAGTTGCGCTGGTATGTCACGTGCAACTGATTAAGTTGCGCGCGACATTTTAAGTCAACAAAAAGAGAATCGCTGAGCGCGATTTTTCATTTCGCTTTCTCTCTCCTTCCTTCACGATTTTCGCTTCTTTCTCTCTCTAAAGAGCTTGGATTTTCTTGTTTTTTGAAGCTAAAGGATGTAGATATCGTCCCTTATTTATATTTGCCATAATTCGTTTATTCTTGGAAGAATTTGGGCGATTTTCGAGCTGTTAAACCCCAAATTTTGAATTTGGGGAGTTTTTGATTCGACTTGTTTTCATGAATTTATTTGTTTGTCGTTGTGACATGTTTAAGCAATATATTGCAAAAAATTTCATGTGAAGTGATAAAGTATTGATCCTGTATGAGCATGTCAAGCATATATGTGTTTTTTTTGTTCTAATTTTGACTTTGTGCTTGAATTTTATTTCTCTTTTGTTTTGCTCACATAGACTATACTTGTTAATTTTAATGTAAATTGAACTGTTTAGAACAACAATTACGCATTAAAATTATAAATGAAATTTTGAACTTTTATAATAGCATGAATTTGTTCTTGCGACTCATGTTTATATTTTCACGCGTAAGTTTCAAAATTGGTTTTATCAATGATAAAAATAACCGACGGTTATTACTTTTCACTTATAAAACTGTGATCTCAAGATTTGCACAAAACTAGTTAGTTTAAGGAATTCTTGAAGACATCATCGAACTAGAGTAGTTTGGCTATACTTCGGGATTTTGAGCCCCCATTTTATGTTATCGAATATTGTAGCCTCCAATGTTGGGTGACTTCGATGGCTTGTTTTTTTTTAGTAATTAGACCCTTTCATGTTGCTTGAAATGGGTCTAGAAATCCTGTGTTTCGTCTTATTATGATAACAACTAGGATCTTGGAAACGATTAAACTAGTGTTTTAAATTGTTTTTTTAACCATTCATAGTTTTAACAAAGAAATTTGCTAAGTCTAATAATATTGGTCATTCTTTAGAACAAGTAAGAGGAAAAAAATGAAATGTTGTTCAATTTTTGTTTATTTATTATTTTTTTTTTTATCTATTCTTGCTAATTTTGACTTCTTTCTTTTGAGTTCAAATTTTGTCACTGTTTTGAAGCTAAAAAAAAAGTAGATGTTATCCTCCTTGCGAAATTCCAATGTGTGCAACAATGGAGAATAATTTGAAATGAAGACTCCTCAATTTAGAATTTAGGAGTCTTTGTTTACATTCTAACTCATGAAGTTGTTTGTCTTATATTAATAATGTGCTTTGATACAGTTTTCATGATGAATGATTAAGTACTAAACTTTCGTATGAGCAAGTATGATTTTGTTTCTTTTGCTCTATACTAGTCATACTCTCTAATCTCTAGAGTAAATTGAAGTATTGAAACAACAATTATGCACTAAGATTAGTTTTTGAAGTTGAATTTGAAAATGGCTCGAGTATGTAACCTGTTTAATGGCCAAGTTCAGTTGCAAACTTAGTTTTCAAAGGAACAACATGATTATTATATCATTTTGATACATTTGAAAATTGTAAGACTCGATATCTACGTAAACCATTTGTAGTTTAGGTGATTCTCGAAAGTAGCTCGAATGGCATGAATATCTCATTTTGTTTTTTTGTTGATATTGGAGCCCCCATGTGTCGGGTTATGCGTATTCTTTCTATTTTACAAGTATTGGAGCCCCTAATTTGGGGTAGTTCTAATGACTTGCTATCATTTAGACTATTCATATGATACTGAGATGGACCTATGTATATGCCCTATTTTGTTTTGAGATATTTAGGACAATGACATGGCTTTCACATTTTAGTTAAAGGGTCATGTTCAAGAAAGCAAGTTAGTTCTTTGCTTGTTTATAAACCAAAACAATTGTGTTTAAGGTTTAGTAGATCATACCTAATGTCTAAACATTTGTAAAGATCATAGTGGTGATTTTATTCTCAAAGTTGATTTAGAACATCAAATATTTTCTTTGTTCTTATCAATCTTTGATTTTGGTCTAGTAGGTGGTTTGTTTACCATCCCTTAGCAAATATTCGCAGGAGACCTAAGAGAGAATAAGTTCGAGTCAAGATGAAGTCAAATCTTTATTCATTCCTTTTGGAAAAATACATGTATTATCCAACCAGTTATAGAGAACCTGAACATTATTTATTTGAGAAAACAAAAATTCAGAAAGGAAATTTTGAATAATATTTTTTTATTAGAAACATGTTGTTTCGAACTAGAATTCAAAATTGGAAAAGTGATCCAGTAATTATATTATATTCAAAACTGGACCCAAAATGGAAAGAAAAGTCTAGCTCATAATTGAGTGTGACTTTTTTGTCCAAGATTGATGAAGATAAGTTGTAATTTGTAACTTATTTCAACAAAGATATGAAAATGTGAGAAAACTTTCGTATATCTGATTTTGTTTATGTTTTTCTGCTTGTCATCTTTGTCATATTTTTCTAATTAAAAGTGAAGTTCTTTCAATTAAATAAGTACCGTAGTTTGAAAATGAATGTTATCAAACTTAGGTTTGGTGAAGTGTTAGAATAATTTATAAAATCATTCGAATCACTTTCTAATATGGTCTCATTTTAAAATAAAATTTAAGGTGAGACCTATATTTTTAATTTGAAGCCCCCAAGCGTAGACTTTAGGTGGCTTTTTGGAATTCATGTATACATATGCTAGGGGATGTTTCTCGTATTTATCTAAAGCCCCAAGACATGTATTTTTAATTTGTGGTATATTGCATATGTTTATTACAAATTGTTTGATCAAGTAACATAATTAATTATCTTGGTCAAATAATAGGAAGTGGTATTCTTCCTTTTGTCATTTAAAGTTATTAAGATGGTTCGTAATAAGCTTTGCATGACATTGATTTTGCAGCATAAATAGCGTGTTCAAATATGTAAATAGAGAGACGTGAGGATGTTTTGGCTTTATTAAGCCTCCAATTCGAGGCAAAGAGCGAAAAAATTATACAATTTTTTAGTATTTTAGATTCCAAATGGGAGGGATCATCCCAACTTACCCCCTTAAAAAAGAAATGAACAAAAAAGACAGATTTGTATAAAAAGGAAGGGGAATCCAACTTTCCCATAGAAGAATAAAGAAAGACAATTAGACATGTTTTCGAAAATCAAGGATTATTGACTTAATATTTGAATCATCGTGATGACTTGGCAGTGAGGTATACGTGTGATAGCGATAACGATCATTTTTTTCATGTAGCGATCATGTTCAATCAATATTCCTCGCTTTAGAGAAGATGGAGATATCCCACATTGGCGGACATTTTAGTTGCTCATGACAAGTGAAAAGACCATTTCTCAAGAGTTGTAAAAGGCATCTAAAGTTGACGTCGAGGCTGTCGACATATCAAATCAATTTATTGTATTAACTCTTTTTCTTTCTGGGCAATGTATATAGAACTTGAATTAACTTGGTAATAAATAGCCCTATTATTAAAAGAAAATAAGATGATTGTTGTTTTATTTTTAAAGTGATAGTCATCTCATTTTTCTTGGCAAAAGATATGGAAAACATCGAATTTAGCTTGATTCGATTGCCTTACTAAATTGGTGTCATCGAGCCAATGGCTATCAAACCATCCAAATCATTTGATTTTTTTTTATGATTTTGTAATCATGACTCAACACTTCATGCATTTAATATATGGGCGATCAAAGGTTGGCCATATTTTCATGGAATGATGATTTTGGTACATGGTTATGGTCTACCTCAAGAAGGGCCTTTCCAAGGTTGTAACGTGGCTAGGCTTGGGGTTATGAAGAATGGGTAGGCTCAAGTATACTCCCAAAATCCCTTACTTTTGGTGCTTCTTAAATTAAAACCTTTCTGCTTTGTGTGGCAACGTCCTACATTAGGTGCCTTTTCCTTGTCCTCTCTCTTTTTTTTTTCTCTCTTTTTTTTTTCCACAAGTTTTGTTTTGGGTTTAGAACGATTTCTTTCTTTCTTTTGCATTAGATCTTTCCTTTTCAGTTTAGACTAACTTTGTGTCCCCCTCTTATGTTTCGTTCCCCTAATTTTCTATTTGTATCTTTGCACCATTCCCATCCCAAGGTATGGAATAATGTAGGTTGAATAACTAAGGCTCAATTGACGAGGCTCAAAAGGGCTGCCAAAAAGATGGATTTTCTCTAAGGTTAAGAACATGGGATTATATTTATGGAGTTTCAAGTTGCCTCCTATGTTGGTGAAATCATCAAATCCTTTCTTTGTGGGCCTAACATGGGCCTCTTTTTATTCAATACATCTTATAAGCCAAAGCTCATCAAGATTCTTAAAGTGTTGAGTATGTATGCCTTTTGATATTGCCTGTTTGTATGTATACGTTTTATTTAATCCAAGTCAATAACAATAAAGAGATTGAAAAGAGAACAAGAAAGACGTACTTAAAAATATTTTTTTTATTCACTAATTAATGAGAGTACAAAATAATTAGATTCGACAGCATGAATCTCTTAGTCTATCATAAAAAACAAAGGAAAGAAACAAAACAAGACCTAGGGTGGTACATCTTGAATTGTTGATAACTTCTTGAGATTGCGTCTTCGAGCTTTGTCCGTTTCTGACGTAGGTGAAATCGATCCTCTCTAAAAATCAAGTCCATCTATATGATTCATTGTTTCATTTATCAAGTCCCTTTCAATTAATGTTCCCACAGTATAGACTTTTTGAAATGTGTCTAAACCAAGGTATTGTAAATGACACTTGTATGGTGGAGACATATTGTCTATGAACTTTGTGACAAGTTCATGATCCAGAGGTCTTTGTGGAATAAGAGCAACCTTTGATCGCCACCTGGAAAAGAAGTCAATGAAGCCTTCTTCTTCCCCTGGCTTAAGCAATTCGAGATCGCACAAGGTAGTTGTGAGCTCGATGTTATCTCCGTATTGGGTTAAAAACGCTTTTACAACGTCACTCCAAGTGGAAGTTTGTTTTGCATCGAAGTTATAAAACCATGCTCTAGCAGTTGGGTCCAATGAAAGAGGAAAAGTACATGCATATAGGCTTGACTCAACCCCTTTCAATGCCATAATTCCAATAAAGCTCATTAAGTGAGTTTTAGTATTGTCTGTAACCTTAAAGGTTGGCAAATCCGTAGTCAATAACTTTTCTAGGAGAGTCTTGCCACTAGGTTGTGGTGCAAGCTCATAATTGAAGTACTTATTCCCTGAGTTGGCTCGTAGGATAAGTTTCTCCAAGGCCTCTACTCTTTCGGCTCTTGCTTTTTCTTACAGAATGTTTTCTTTTTCTTTTTCTGCTTTTATTTTAGCCTTTTCTGCTTTTTTATGAGCCTTCATTTGGGCTTCTTCTTCTCGTAGGGCCTTTAGGTTTTGGAGTTCCTCTCTAAGTTTCTCAAATGCTACTTTGTCACCCATGATTGGACTAGTATGCGAATGTGACAGATGATCTAGTAATATGTATCACGAGAAATTGAGCGCGTTCACTTAAACCTTTTCTGCCAAGCATTCAAACAAAGAACCAAAGTTAAAATGATTGTTTTATTTCTCTCTCTTTTATTTAATCCTTGTAATACGAATTCACTTTAAGCAAGTTTGTTGATGAAGAATGTCAAAAAATTCACGAACAATCATTAATGGAATGTCATGATTTGTGTTGACTTCAACAAGGTAATCATTTAAGGATTTTACTTTAAATGAACTGTTTTCGAAAAAGGTAGAAGAGAAAGTTAAGAAAGTTGGATTGAAAATGCTCATCAAATTTTATGAATATTAATCAACTCGAACATACTCCTTAAAATGATCAAATAAATAAAATGATCAATCCCATATGCGCTTTTTTTTTTTTTTTTTTTTTTTGTGTGTGTTTTGCAATAACGCAAAAGGAACGATAAAAAAACATTTTTTTTTTCAAAAACGCAAAAAGAACTATAAAAAACATTTTTTTTCGATTTTTTTTTTGAAAAATGAAAACAACGATTAAATAAAGGTAACTAAGTTAGACAACGTTGTTAGCCAAAGAGATTTTTTAGCACCTACTTATCGATTAACCTTGAAGCGGTAATATCGTTTTCACCGTATGATATTGCTCGTAACGAGTCAAAGTCAACGTTGAACAGTGGGCGTGCGCATGACACAGAGTTGCGCCGAGGTGCCGCGCGCAACTTCAGCACTTGCGCTTGGAGGGCGTGCGCAACTTTGACAGTTGCGCGTGCCACTTGGCTGGTTCGACATTTTTTTTTTGTGAAAACGTAAAAGGAACGCTAATTTTTTATTTTATTTTTTTTTGTCGAACCATAATTTTTGCAAATTTTTTTTTCTATTATATCTCTAGGTAACAAGTTAGAATTAGCTAGATTAGACACGAAGCACATATTCATGTAGTCACATAAGCACATAAAAGGAACCGTCAAAGCATACAATGCCATTCTAAGGTCAAGGCTTGGGTGTCCAAAGGTACCATATCTTAAGAAACAATGCACAAATCAATCACTCAACGTGTTGACTCATGACATCGCCCTCTCAACATTTTGTTGAAGATATGGGTGGGATGATTGTTAATGATGTTGGGATAGAAGCCTAGTATTGGCAGCCCCTAATCAATGAGAAAATCCCCAATGGTTAAAGTGTGATATGCTTATGCATGATGCTATGTTGCTTGTTTCGTTTTTACTTTTGTGAAAAAGGAAGATATTATGCGTTCGAGTCTCGCTCTCTAACTAGAGATTATCCAAGTTAATTCTCGTTACAATCCATAGGCAACCTAGTGTTGGAAACCTTGAACCATAACTACGAACTAATCTTGTAACCTCTATGTCCCCAGTGGAGTCGCCACTGTAAGGAGGGTGATCCCATCGTAAGGGGTATGACAGGCTAAAGTCGTAATCACCCAATCAAAAAAATACCTAAATCCACTAACTATGTAGATATGTGATGCAAGTCTAAGTATGGAGAACTTCGAAGATTTGCTTATCATGCATCAAGATAGCTTGTCCCTAAACATTGATTCAAGCCAAGCATTGCATGGACACTTTCTTGGATATCAAAGCAAAGCCACGGTTTGCTTAGTGGCTTTTCTTGGAGTCTAGTTCACTTTCTTGAACTTTCTTGAATTTTCTTTACTTAGATTTTTCCTTACAAGTTTTTACCTTTCACTTGAAAGGGTTTTTCTTGGTTCAAGCATTAGGATCTTTAATATTTATTTAGTTGCTTTTAAAATCAGTTAGTTAGCAAAATAAATCAGTTTAGGCGTGTGCTTGTGCTCCAAGGTGCTTGCTCTTCAAGCAAGTTAGAATTCTAGTTTAATTAGGATTGAATTAGGAACTTGTCCTAATCTTCCTAGGTAAACTAAGTCTATAAATAGGGCTGAAAAACACACGAATTAAAGAGAGATTAATATTCAGATTTATTTCTTAAGTTGCATACTTGAGTTTTTGTTGATTGCGATCAATTGCTGTTTTGCTTGTTTTAGTTAAAACATTCGTTTGGATTGATTAATTAGGTGGATTCTTAATTGATTAATCTTAGTTTTTGTTTAATTCTTGGTGGATTTCCTGTATAGAATTATAATTAAACATATCCCTTGTGTTTTGTTGATTTTCGGATCAATAATTCACATCATCTTTGGTATCAGAGCAAGTTTGCGCAACTTCGGTAAAAATTAAACTGGGAACAATTGGCTGGGAATTTTTACGTGATTTTTTTTTGCATTGAACTCTAAAAACGTCCATATATCACCATATAAAATTTCATTATTTGTAGTTGAGTAACGCGCTCTACACAGCCTCAAACGTTTGGTGTTTGTGCACTGATTTGCGGTTGGGAGTCCGGTTCTTGTGATGCCTAGTTTTCCTTCAAGGTTCGATCTTTTAATCAATATTTTTGCATAAACTGACTTGGTTTGTGTAGGAATCATGAGTGACGAAGAGGTTTCACAGGTTCCAAGGGGATTAACCTTAGAACAGGCTCAAAATCTTAGAAGAGACAGGCGAATTGACGAGTTAGCAGCAAGGATGGATGAGATATTAAAAAGGCTTGATACTCTTGCTGGAGATTCTTCAAGGAAAGGGAATTCTAACCCAAGGAGGCCACGAAATAATTATTCCTCAAGTGATGAATCACCAAGGCCTAGGAGAAGAGATAGACCAAAGGATGATGATAGGAACCTTAGATTAGATCTTCCCGAATTCAACGGGAGTATGAATGAACCTGAAAAATACTTTGAGTGGATTAGAAGGGTCGAGACAATCTTTGATTACAAGGAGTAAGATGAAAGGAAAAGATGCAAATTGGCTGAATTAAAACTGACCGGTTATGCTAGTTTTTGGTACGATAATCTGAAGAAGAAGAGGCATAAGGAGGGGCGTGCAAGAATCTCAACTTGGGAACAACTCAAGAAGCACATGAAAAAGAGGTTCGTACCTAGTGATTATATTCAAGATGTTTATCTTAAGATGCACTTTTTTAAACAAAATTCTATGACTGTTGAGAATTATATTGGTGAATTTGAAAAGTTATGCATGCTATGTGGCTTAGAAGAGATTGTTGAGCATAAGATTGCTAGATTTATTTCGGGATTGAATGATAATATTGCTGAAAAAGTTGAATTGCAACAATATTGGTCCTCTGAGGATGTTTGCAAGGTAGCTTTGAAAGTTGAAAAACAGATAAAGGGGAAGAAAGGGACGTACACTAAGTCCTTTGTAAAGGGTTTCGCTAAACCTTTTGAGAAGAACAGCTTGGAGAAAAGTGGTTCTAGTTCGAACTACAAGGATACTAAATCAAAATTTGAAGCTCCTAAAAAGCTTGTTGAAGATAGGAAGTGCTTCAAGTGTGGTAGTGTTGGTCACATTGCAACTAATTGTCCATAAAAAAGAGTAATGACTGCTCAAGAGTGGGAACAAGAACAAGCTAAGTGTGAGCAAGGTAGTGACTATGAAGAAAAGAACGAAGAGGAAAACTTTGAAGAAGAGGAGGGGCATATTGACGAAATTGATCCCGAGACTCATGGTCAAAGTTTGGTTCTAAGAAGGGCACTACACTCTAAAACCGTACCTATGGAAAACAATCAAAGGGAAAAAATCTTTCTTACAAGGTGCAAGGTAGAAGATAGGTTGTGTGACATGATCATAGACACGGGGAGTTGCACTAATGTGGTATCTACTACTTTGGTAGACAAATTGAAGTGGCCAAGTACTGAACATCCAAGCCCTTATAAGCTTCATTGGCTTAATAATTCGAGTGATGTTAAGGTAACTAAACAAGCCTTAATCTCCTTTTCAATTGGTAAATTTCATGATAAAGTTTTGTGTGATGTTTGTCCTATGGATGCTTGTCATATACTATTAGGTCGTCCTTGGCAATATGATAGATTTGTGAAGTTTGATGGAAGAACTAATGTGTATGTTGTGAGAAAAGGAGAAAAAGAGAGACCGGTTGCTTTAAAACCTTTGATAAGCAACAAGTCTTCTAATGTTACCTCTAATTCGAAGAGTTCTTATTTGATTAGTGAGAGGGAATTAGAAAAAGAGATTTGCAGCAACAATGTGGTATATATACTTGTTTCTAATGAGATTTGAATTGGTCAAGATAAACAAGCAAAGAGGTCGTATGAGTTGGAATCTATTTTAGAAGAATTCAGGGATGTCTTTCCTAAGGAATTACCTCTGGGACTACCTCCTATTCGTGGGATAGAGCATCAAATTGACTTGATTCTGGGAGCACCATTACCTAATAAGGAAGCCTATAGAAGTAATCCGGAAGAAACAAAGGAGATGCAAAGGCAAATTGAAGAGCTTATGGCTAGAGGATACGTGAGGGAAAGTATGAGCCCTTATGCCGTGCCTAATTTACTTGTCCCTAAGAAAGATGGGAGTTGGCGCATGTGTATTGATAGTAGGAGTGTGAATAACATCACTATCAAATACCGATTTCCTATTCCAAGATTAGATGATCTACTTGATGAACTACATGGTTCAAAGTTGTTTTCTAAGATTGATCTTATGAGTGGTTATCATCAAATTCGAATGAGAGAAGGAGATGAGTGGAAAACAGCATTCAAGACTAAGTTAGGGTTGTATGAATGGTTGGTGATGCCGTTTGGACTCACTAATGCACCTAGCACTTTCATGAGGTTGATGCATGGGGTACTTAAACCTTTCCTTGGCAAGTTTGTTGTTGTTTATTTAGATGATATTCTGATATACTCAAAAAATTTGCATGATCATCTAAATCATCTAACAAGTGTGTTTGAAGTGTTAAGAGAGAAGAAACTCTATACTAAGCTTGAAAAATGCTACTTCTTAGTGCCTAGTGTTACTTTTCTTGGTTATGTTGTATCAAAAGATGGAGTTTCAGTTGATCATTCGAAAGTAGAGGCTATTAAAACTTGGCCTATTCCTACTAATATGAGTGAAGTAAGGTCTTTTCATGGACTAGCTTCGTTCTGTAGAAGATTTGTCAAGAATTTCTCAAGTATTGTGGCGCCTATGACCGAATGTTTGAAGAAGGACAAGGGTAAATTCGAATGGACTAAAGAAGCTCAAAGTGCGTTTGAGTTGGTTAAAAAGAAGCTATGTGAAGCACCTATACTTGCGTTACCATATTTCTCAAGTCCTTTTGAAGTTGAAACCGATGCTAGTGGAGTTGGAATTGGAGCAGTTTTACTCCAAAAGAGGAGGCCTATTGCATATTTCAGTGAGAAATTGGGAGGGGCTCGATTGAACTATTCTACTTATGATAAAGAGTTCTATGCCATTGTTAGAGCTTTAAATCATTGGAGTCATTATCTCCGACCTAATCACTTTGTGTTGCATTCTGATCATGAAGCATTGAAGTACATACATGGACAACAAAAGCTCAATCCTAGACATGCTACGTGGGTTGAATTTTTACAATCATTTAATTTTTCTTCAAGGTACAAAGAAGGGAAATCGAATGTTGTGGCTGATGCATTATCTAGAAGATACACTTTGATTGGAATTCTAAATAGCAAGCTACTTGGTTTTGAATTGATCAAAGAATACTATAAAAGTGATGATGATTTTGCTACATTGATTGAAGAGTGTTCTAAAGGAGCCGTGGGTTCTTATTTGCTGCAAGATGGTTTTCTTTTCAAAGGAAATCAACTTTGTCTTCCTAAGTGTTCTATTAGAGAGCTAGTTGTTAGAGAAGCTCATGGGGGAGGAATTGCTAGTCACTTTGGCATTACAAAGACCTTGAGTATGTTACAAGAACACTTCTATTGGCCTAAGATGCTCACGGATGTGCAACTAGTTATTTCTAGGTGTGCAACTTGTCAAAAAGCGAAGGCTACTTTTCATCGAGGCTTGTATACTCCTTTACCTGTTCCAAATTCACCTTGGGAAGATATTTCTATGGATTTTATTGTGGGATTGCCGAGAACACAACGGGGGAAAGACTCTATTATGGTTGTTGTGGATAGGTTCTCTAAGATGGCTCATTTTGTTCCTTGTCACAAAGTGGATGATGCTATGAAAGTGGCGGAATTATACTTCAAGGAGATTGTTAGATTGCACGGAATTCCGAAAAGTATTGTGAGTGACCGAGATACAAAGTTCATGAGTTTCTTTTGGAAGTCTTTATGGAAGCTTGTGGGAACTAAATTGCTCTTTAGTACATCTTACCATCCACAAACTGATGGACAAACCGAGGTGACTAATCGTACTCTTGGTGCGCTTTTGCATGGGTTAGTGAGTAAGACACAAAAGGATTGGGACATCAAGTTAACTCATGCGGAGTTTGCTTATAATAGATCACCTACATATGCTACCAAACATATTCCTTTTGAGGTAGTCTATGGAGTCAATCCGAAACTTCCAATTGATCTTGTTCCATTGCCTAAGGGTGAGTTAATTCACAAAGATGCCGAGTCTAAGTTGAAGAGTATGCTGAAATTACATGCTCAAGTTCGAACAAGAATAGAGAAAGTAAATGACATGTACAAAGCTAGAGCAAACAAGCATAGAAAGCAACAAGGTTACAATGTTGGAGACTTGGTATGGTTACATTTGAGAAAGGAAAGATTTCCAGGAAAACGCAAGAATAAGTTGATGCCTAGAAGTGAAGGTCCTTTCAAGATTATTGAGAAGATCAATGACAATGCTTATAAGTTAGAACTTCCGGGAGAATATGGAGTTAGTGCTACATTCAATGTTGGCGATTTGACTAAGTATATTCCTGATGAAGAACTTCGAGATTTGAGGACAAATTCTTTCAAAGAAGAGGAGGATGATGTAAGTCTAAGTATGGAGAACTTAGAAGATTTGCTTATCATGCATCAAGATAGCTTGTCCCTAAACATTGATTCAAGCCAAGCATTGCATGGACACTTTCTTGGATATCAAAGCAAAGCCACGGTTTGCTTAGTGGCTTTTCTTGGAGTCTAGTTAACTTTCTTGAATTTTCTTTACTTAGATTTTTGTTTAAAAGTTTTTACCTTTCACTTTAAAGGGTTTTTCTTTGTTCAAGAATTAGGATCTTTAATATTTAATTAGTTGCTTTTAAAATTAGTTAGTTAGCAAAATAAATCATTTTAGGCGTGTGCTTGTGCTCCAAGGTGCTTGCTCTTAAAGCAAGTTAGAATTCTAGTTCAATAGGATTGAATTAGGAACTTGTCCTAATCTTCCTAGGTAAACTAAGTCTATAAATAGGGCTGAAAAACACACGAATTAAAGAGAGATTAATATTCAGATTTATTTCTTAAGTTGCATACTTGAGTTTTTGTTGATTGCGATCAATTGCTGTTTTGCTTGTTTTAGTTAAAACATTCGTTTGGATTGATTAATTAGGTGGATTCTTAATTGATTAATCTTAGTTTTTGTTTAATTCTTGGTGGATTTCCTGTATAGAATTAGACTTAAACATATCCCTTGTGTTTTGTTGATTTTCGGATCAATAATTCACATCAATAGGGAAGAAGGGTCGAACCACAGGGAAACAAGTCAATTTATTTCTAATTAATTAAAAGCAATCTAAATTATCAAGTAACCAAATTATTATTATAAGGGTAACTAAACTACTAAAAGTAAGAGTAGGAAGGAATAAAAGTAAGAGGGAATTCAATGAAATAAAAGCCTAGGGCATTGGTTCACCAATAACCAATATTTCAGGGTAAAACATAACAATCAATCATCATTGCATCAATTAATCAGATCATAAAGGGTTTTCGCTACGTATTACAATCACAAAGTTAATTTACCGGTATTAAATCTCATCTCTCGAATCTCGACTTTACCATTTATAAATTAGTATGCCTATTGAAACTAAGCCTAAACATCAATTCTCATCTCTCGAATCTCGAATCAATATTGCTAAACTCATACAATTAAATCTGGCCAAATCTAATTGCATAACATTAAATCAATCAATAGGAAAATAATTAAGCATTCAAAATCAACAATCATAAATTACCCCTTCATATTATTTATTGGATCCCCATAAACCCTAGAAATAAAACTACTCACTCATTATTAAATCTAAACTAAATAAAGCAATTATATAAGCCATTAGAGAATAAAGAAATAAAATTGCTGAAATTAATAGAGAAGAAATAGTTACCAAAATCAATGGAACTACAAAGTTGAGTCAAGAACAAAAGTTGAGAGAATTCTAGAGAGAGAAAATAATCTAAGTAGAGAGAGAAAGTCTAAAAGAGAAGGTAAACAAAAATTAAGTACTAAAATCGTACTTAAACAACTCTAAAAATAATCCTAATTAGAAACTAAGAATTCGCCAATCAGGTTCCTCAGAAACACGCGCTCAATCGGGCGAAGGGCCACCCGATCGGTGTAGACACCTAAAAATGTCTCCCCAAAACCAAACCCGATGATGAACAACCTTTCACCGCCATTATTGGTCAGGTTGAGTATTTAATCTTAGAGTGCTTAAATCCATATCTCCATTTCACAAACCAACCCAACTTCTAGCCCATTTCCCTAAACCATAACTTATTTTCCTCTTTTCTGCCTTTAAACCCAAAATATTTCATTTCGTATCCTTTAAAATCATTCATTTCGTGTCCTTTTTATAAAAACGTTTGGTCCCATTTGTTTTGGTCCATAATGTTGGTCCAATGATTTAAAAGTTAGATGGGGCTTGAAAATAGATTTCCAACGATATATTATAAGCCCAAATCCGAGTTATAACAAATAAGTTATGGCCAAAATATTAAACTGAGCCTAAACCGAACCTAAGCCCACCTTACCTACGATCCAATGATCATGTGGAGGGTCCAAATGATTTAATCAAATTCCTTAACCAATTAGGATTAATTTGAAGATTCTATAAGTTTCTAAAATATCTTAATTATCCTTTTTGAAAAGATAATATTAAAGAGTTTGAAATTGAATAAAACTCCTCTTTTTTAAAGTCCTATTTTTATCCGAATTGAAAGACGTTCAAAGATAGACAAATATTATTTTCTTGCCTCATAGTTTTAATCCAAATTTTATATGGTTGGATAGCACTTGAAATTATCTTTCCAATGATATATTATAATATCAATTCCGAGCTATAACGGAAAAGACATGAATAAAATATCAAACACTATCTAAAACTGACACCGTCTCACTATTTCGGCCATATCTTTTATTATGTAAAATATTTTTATCTTATTCAAATTGTGTTAGAAAGTAGAATTCAAGATCTTTCCAACAATATCTTATTCATCTCATTCCAATTTCTGGATCAAAAGATATGATAAAAACAAAAACCGCAAAAATTGCAGTCTATCGAGTTTTATTCCGATATAATTCGGATCTTATCTTAATTCTTCGACCCTTCTTTTTTATTTCTCTATAAATAGAGGTCATATCACCCCTTTTCCAATAATCAATAAGCTTGATCACAAAATAATTCTCTTCTCCCTCTTTAGCCTAAATACTAGCCACCCTATTCTCTCAAAATACTTCCCCTAATTAAGCACTCCAAGGAGTTCATACAATACCCAAATTTCTATACTTAAACCAAGGCGTGAAAGGTATAATTAACTGAGGGTTCGGACTAAATCAAATCTACATTTATTTAACTTAATTTATATTTGATTTATATTTTAATTGAAGTTACTAACAGTTTATTCATGATGTAGCAATTTAAAGGAACGTGTGGAATGTGAGTAATTAATTAATTTAATTACTCTTATTCTATTTTAATATTGCTAGTATCATGATTAGGTCATTTTATATTTGATTTGACTAACATTATTGTTGTCAAATTTCTTCCAATATTAATGTTGATTCTATTATATTTTTTTATGATCACCATATTGCATGTTTAAAGGGAATATGTAATTGAAAATCACGCCTAATAAATAATTTGGAAAACTGGTTTAGGTTCCTTTTTAATCTTGTAATTAATTCAAGCGATCACAATATTTTAGAATAATGTGTTGCATTAATATTCAACCAATTTAGCATAATAATAGTTTGGAGCAAATTGAATATTTTATTTGTAGGTCTTTGAGATCGCAGGAATCACTTTTCACTATAAGAATCGAGTAGAGGCCAATACGGGCGAATGTGACTCCATAACTCACTTCGTACCATTATCCCCGATCCTCCTTTCGTGGTTCCGAACCATATGGAGTTAGTAATCTCATGGATTATGAATGGGGTGTAACCTTCACGGGTGAATCGTTGTTGCCTTCGTTGTCCCTTTATCGTGGTTGCCTTTTATGATCCGTGAATGGTTTACAAATTCCTTAAAAAACTTGTTGGCGGCTCCCTAATTTATTTGTCCCTAATCGTATACGTCAATTCCCACTTCCTAAGAGTGTCGAGCATATTCATACATGCTTTTAACGGAGGTTCACTTCGAACGACGCCTACAATCAATTTGAGTGATTGGTATTTAATTAAGATGAGTGGATGAGACTTGAAAGATTCTTGAATTGTATTCCTGCGATTTAATTGGCATTGTCATATATGCATATGTTTTTTAGGTTACCTATTTTTCCAAGATAGTACGTGTTCTACGTATGTGGCTAGCCCGAGGGATATAAGCTCTATCAACTCGAAAACGCTCATGGCAATAAGGGTTCCTCCGAGTTTTTAAATCCACCCAAACCAGGAGTCGAGTTTGATTTCATCACGAACTCGCGGAGCCGTCCCTTGGCATACACCCTCAAGGGAGGCTGCCTTGCTAATGCGTCCAAACTCTTAACCATGGTACCGTTTGACACCCAAAAGCTTGACCATAGTCGAACATAGAACTTGACTTTAGGTTGCGAACTTCATTGCATCATGCGTGACGATATGCTTATATGTGCATTTTTTATTGACTCTTTTTAATTATTTTTTTTTCTCTTATCAAACCCTTTTTTTAGAGTCGATTCAAATATATAACTGATATACGAATCACAGCTAAAAATTTATAACTGATATACTACATCCAGTCCAATTTAGGTATCTTTTAAGCGTCAACTTTCTTTTGTTTTATTTCATATCTTTTTGTGTCAAGCTAGTATTATCCAAATCCTTTAATCTGTGTCAACTCGTATAACATAGGATTATAGATTTTTATTTTTATTTATTTATTTTTTTTATACCCATGAGTCATAACTCTTCTAGAATTCTAGTTCTCTTCCTAATTTCTTGTGATTGATTTTTGTGCTAACCTTAACATGTGTTCTTTGTCTTTGATTGTGGATGATCTTATTTATGACTAACGATTGAAAATGGACCGTATTCACCTAGTAAATAGCATAAACATTAAAATTGGACAAAATTAATCAAGTTAGTTTGTCTTTTAGTCTTCCGTGCTATTTGGTCATTGGGTCTTTTGTTTTTCACAACGTCCTCATGTCTAACCATGCGATCACACCACGAGTCTTATTAAACTTACCTAATCACATATTTTGAGTTGTTGCACACACTTTGTCTTCGAGTAATACATTATATTGTTTATGATCGTATACTAGGACCATGCATGCATCACTTTCCGTCGTAATAGGAATGAGTGGAGTATTTCCCATAAGTTTTCAAAATTGTTTCATACACTCTTCCTTTCCAATTCGTGTATTGAGTTAATGCATTAGATGAGTTCGTCATTACACAGTACTTGTGTCTAATGTCACCAGGCAAGAGTTGGAAGAATAAGGGGAACGTCACTCCTTCCTTCTTTCCTTCCAATCAAAGCATCAACAACAAAAAACTTTTTTCCTCACTAGGCGGCAAGAAGTAACTCATAAAAATCCACGAAGACAAAGCACAGTGCAATCTTCTCACCAAGATTTCATGTTTTCTTCTTCTTCTTTTGTTTCAAACCCTTCCCCCTAAAAAGTCTAGCATAGGTTCTCCTTATCCATGTGTCTATGTGTCACATTTCTTACCTTCTTCATAAATGAGAATCTCTTTCTTACATTCGGTCTTGTGGTTAGTAAAGAAAAAAAAAAATCAATTACCGAATTAAACACAAGGTACATCAATGACTTGAGGCACCTTTGCAACCTTGCCATTCCCTGTTAACCGTTCAATCACATTCCATTTCTTCATCAACCACTTTGAGCCTCATCTAACGTTTAGCCTTCATTTCTTCAACCCACATTCACTTAACCCTGGGATTGAAAGATGTGTAATTGTACGACATTCAAAAAGCAAGTAAAAAAAAAAGCAGCAAAGCAACAATAAAACAATGTCTAAAGGCAAGTGTTCCAATGTCTTTGATATGAACATGTCTCAAATTGTGACTCTCATCGAGTGCTTGGTACCGTGCCTGAGAAACATGAATGCTAAGTGAGTGATGGACCGCATGATCTGAGATTGCCTACATTGATTCAAAGAATGAAAAAAAAAAGAAAAAGAAATTCAAAAAATGTTAAAAATAAAACTTGCAAAGTCTAATACATAATTGCATATCTAGGGGGCTTCTCTTGGGTCTTGAGCCTTTTATGCCTATCTTTCTTAAACCTTCAGCTTAACCACCTTTCAACCCTTGAAAGACCTCTTTGAGGTGTGCACACACTTGTGCAAAGTTCGGTTAGAGATACGTTTGGCCTGATTCCTAACGGATACGTAGGTAACCTCACATCGAGGTGCGGCCACATTCATATTCATATCCATGCATGATCGAGTCAAAGAATATCCAATGCTTACCCCTACCCATTTAGAGCTAGACTTGGGGGCTTGAACCCGCATCATTAAGCCTACCCAGCCTAAAGAGTCATCATTTTTGACTCTTCTCACATCTATTTCCATCACCATAGCCTTTGCAGCTAGCCTTAGTATCACATTCACATACTTCACTCACACATCCATATCCATATGATCTTTCCCTTTAAGAACCCTTTTTTGTGAAATCTTGTTTCAACACTGTGCATGCTTCATCATCTTTCAAGACAACATTCATTAGAAGAAACATTGTATACTTGCTTATCTTCCTGACCTGAGCAAAATTCATTGTTTCATATATCGCATATCGTTCTTAGCTCCTTGACCTAAGCAACGTTCATTATGCAATAATCACTTCATCTATATACGTGCTTAGATTCCAGACCTAAATGACATTCAAGATCGCTTCTTTACACCATATATGATGCTTAGCTCCATGACCTAAGTTCATTCATCGTTTCACATGATGTAATTGTCCTTAGCCTCCTGGCCTAAGGACAAGCATCATGCATACATTACTTTCAAGAAAAGCAATTCAATCCATGTGATTCATTTTGTCTTGCTCAACGAGGAAGTTCAAAACTTCTTTCCTTTTTTCGCTTCTTTTCTTTTGGGGAAGTTTAAAAAAACTTTTCCAAAATTTTCTCATCGAGGGAAGTTCGAAAATAAAAGTTCAGTTATCACATCTTTCTTTTTCGGGAGAAAGTCAGTACCCTCCACTCATGACAAAAATTGACGAAATTTTTGCTTTTGCATCTTTGTTTGCTTGTGTCTGCACACACACATATACCCAAACACACACACTCACAAGTCATACACATGTCATGTCACATCATGTTAAACATGGTCAAGTCAGTTTGTTAAGTCAATCATAGTCTATACGAGTCCCTTGGAAAATTTTATTTTGCAGGTCTCAATTACAGCCCACGTCCGGGGACAAGCGGGCCATCTATAGCCCACGTCCGAGGACAAGCGGACCATTTACAGCCCACGTTCGGGGACAAGCGAACCATTTACAGCCCACGTTCGGGGACAAGTGAACCAACTACAACCCACGTTCGGGGACAATCGAACCTGCCAAAATCAGACAAGTCTTTCCTCAAGCATGTAAAGTGTCATATGGTGGATTTCTTCAAGCATAGAAAACCGCTAAATTCCTTTGTCGGATTTCCTCAAGCATGGAAAGCATTATCGGTGGGTTTCTTCAAGCATAGAAAACCGCCAAATTCCTTTACCGGCTTTCCTCAAGCATGGAAAGCATTATCGGTGGATTTCTTCAAACATAGAAAAACGCCAAAATCATATGTCGACTTTCCTCAAGCATGGAAAGTGTCATCCGGTAGGTTTCTTCAGGCTTAGAAAGCTACCAAACTCATCTGTCGGCTTTCCTTAAGCAAGGAAAGCATTTCAACAAACGTCATCTGGTGGATTTCTTCAAGCATAGGAAAATACCAAACTCATTTGTCACCGATACACTGGTGTTAGATAAGCGTTCTATCCCTTTACTCTTTTATATGTGGAATTAACATTTTTTGCAGGTATCGGCGTATACAGAGTGATTTAGGATCGCCAGACCGTCTTAAATCATTCTCTGTCCCTATTGAATACTTTGACTATCATTTTTGAAACTGAGGTTTCTACAAACCCAATAAAAGTGGGGGCTTCTGTAGACACCTAAAAATGTCTCCCCAAAACCAAACCCGATGATGAACAACCTTTCACCGCCATTATTGGTCGGGTTGAGTATTTAATCTTTGAGTGCTTAAATCCATATCTCCATTTCATAAACCAACCCAACTTCTAGCCCATTTCCCCAAACCATAATTATTTTCCTCTTTTCGTGCCTTTAAACCAAAAATAATTCATTTCGTATCCTTTAAAATCATTCATTTCGTGTCCTTTTTATTAAAAACGTTTGGTCCCGTTTGTTTTGGTCCATAATATTGGTCCAATGATTTAATATTTGAATGGGGCTTGAAAAGAGATTTCCAACGATTTATTATAAGCCCAAATCTGAGTTATAAAGAATAAGTTATGGCCAAAATATTAAACTGAGCCCAAACCGAACCTAAGCCCACCTTACCTACGACCCAATGATCATGTGGAGGGCCCAAATGATTTAATCCAATTCCTTAACCAATTAGGATTAATTGGAAGCTTCTATAAGTTTCTAAAATATCTTAATTATCCTTTTTGAAAAGATAAGATTAAAGAGTTTGAAATTGAATAAAACTCCTCTTTTTAAAGTCCTATTTCTATCCGAATTGAAATACGTTCAAAGATAGAAAGATATTATTTTCTTGCCTCATATTTTTTATCCATATTTTATATGGTTGGATAGCCCTTGAAATTATCTTTTCAATGATATATTATAATATCAATTCCGAGCTATAACGGAAAAGATATGAATAAAATATCAAACGCTATCTAAAACTGACACCGTCTCACTATTTCGGCCATATCTTTTATTATGTAAAATATTTTTATCTGATTCAAATTGTGTTAGAAAGTAGAATTCAAGATCTTTCCAACAATACATTCTGATTTCTGGATCGAAAGATATGAAAACAACAAAAATCGCAAAAACTGCAGTCTATCGAGTTTTATTTCGATTTAATTCGGATCTTTTCTTAATTCTTCGACCCTTCTTTTTTTTTTTCTCTATAAATAGAGGTCATATTACCCCTTTTCCAATCATCAATAAGCTTGATTACAACATAATTCTCTTCTCCCTCTTTAGCCTAAATACTAGCCACCCTATTCTCTCAAAATACTTCCCCTAATTAAGCACTCCAAAGAGTTCATACAATACCCAAAGTTCTATACTTAAACCAAGGCGTGAAAGGTATAATTAACTGAGGGTTCGGACCAAATCAAATCTACATTTATTTAACTTAATTTATATTTGATTTATATTTTAATTGAAGTTACTAACAGTTTATTCATGATGTAGCAATTTAAAGGAACGTGTGGAATGTGAGTAATTAATTAATTTAATTACTCTTATTCTATTTTAATATTGCTAGTATCATGATTAGGTCATTTTATATTTGATTTGACTAACATTATTATTGTCAAATTTCTTCCAATATTAATGTTGATTCTATTATATTTTTTTATGATCACCATATTGCATGTTTAAAGGGAATATGTAATTGAAAATCACGCCTAATAAATAATTTGGACAACTAGTTTAGGTTCCTTTTTAATCTTGTAATTAATTCAAGTGATCACAATATTTTAGAATAATGTGTTGCATTAATATTCAACCAATTTAGAATAATAATAGTTTGGAGCAAATTGAATATTTTATTTATATGCCTTTGAGATCGCAGGAATCACTTTTCACTTTAAGAATCGAGTAGAGGCCAATACGGGTGAATGTGACTCCATGACTCACTTCGTACCATCATCCCCGATCCTCCTTTCGTGGTTCCGAACCATATGGAGTTAGTAATCTCATGGATTATGAATGGGGTGTAACCTTCACGGGTCAATCGTTGTTGCCTTCATTGTCCCTTTATCGTGGTTGCCTTTTATGATCCGTGAACGGTTTACAAGTTCCTTAAAAAACTTGTTAGCGGCTCCCTACTTTATTTGTCCCTAATCGTATACGTCAATTCCCACTTCCTAAGAGTGTCGAGCATATTCATACATGCTTTTAAATTAGGCGCACTTCGAACGACGCTTACAATCGGGCCCGCCTTTTTCTTCATAACTCTCCTGGGAAGCCGCGCCCGATCGAGCTAACTCTCACCCGATCGGGCGCGCCTTTCTCAATGCCTTTGACTGCGCGCCCGCCCGATCGGGCGTATGCTTGCCTGATCGGGCCCATTTTCTTCCTCGAGGCTTGGACTTCGATTGGGCTTTATTCTTCGGCCCAATCCGGATTTCCTCTTCGGGTCTTGAATACTTGGTCCAAATCCTCGGTATCTTACACCGAGCCCTTAATCACCGGCTCTAACCGGTCCTGGGATTCAAAGATGGTCGTGTTCTCCCAAAGTCCGTAGTTGCTCCATGAAAAACCTGGAAAACGCTCCAAAAGTTCAATTTCCTACAAAACTCAATAAAAACTTCAAAAACACTAGAAAACACCAATTAGTAACAAAAGTGGCTCTAAAGAGCCAAAAACACTACTAATTATGACCCATTAAATAATTAGCAAGATCAGCATACCAAGGGTGTTGCTCTACAACTGCATACAAGTTGTCATTAGGGAAAGAATCATCTATAGGAAGAGAATCCTTACCTTCATCGTACCTGATACGTGACAAGTGGTCTGCCACTACATTCTCTGCTCCCTTTTTATCCTTTATCTCAATATTGAAATCCTGGAGAAAAAGAACCCAATGGAGTAGCCTAGGCTTTGATTCCACCTTGGCTATCAAGTACTTCAGAGCTGCATGGTCAGTAAAAACAATAACTTTAGAACCAACAAGATATGATCTAAATTTTTCTAAAGCATAAATCACAGAAAGAAACTCCTTCTCCGTGGTGGCATAGTTGACTTGGGCTTCATCCAAAGTTTTACTTACATAATAAATAGCATGCAAAACTTCGTTCTTTCTCTGTCCGAGCACGGCTCCTAGTGCAAAGTCACTTGCATCACACATAATCTTGAAAGGAAGATTACAATCGGGAGCACATATGATGGGTGCCGATATCAAAGCCTGCTTAATCCTGTTCAAAGCCTCAAGACACTCGTCAGTAAAAATAAAAGGGGCATCCTTGAGTAAAAGCTGAGTTAGTGGTTTAGCAATTTCAGAAAAATCTTTGATAAAGCGACGATAAAACCCCGCATGACCTAAGGGACTTCTAACTCCCTTAACATTAACCGGGGGAGGTAATTGCTCAATCACTGAAATCTTAGCTTTATCTACTTGTATACCCTTATCAGATACAATATGACGAAGAACTACTCCTTCTGTCACCATAAAGTGACATTTCTTCCAGTTTAGAACCAAATTGCATTCTTCACATTGTTTCAAAATTTTAGCGAGATTTATTAAACATGCATCAAATGAAGAGCCATACATGCTAAAATCATCCATAAAGACTTCCATAATAGACTCTATGAAATCAGAAAAAATGCTCATCATGCAACGTTGAAAGGTAGCCGGGGCATTACATAAACCAAAGGGCATCCTACGATATGCAAAAGTACCATAAAGACATGTAAATGTAGTATTTTCCTGATCTTCAGGGTGAATTGGAATTTGGAAAAAAATCCAGAATACCCATCCAAATAGCAAAAGAACTTATGATTAGCTAACCTTTCAAGCATTTGATCTATAAAGGGAAGGGGGAAGTGGTCCTTTTTAGTGGCGGTATTTAATCTACGATAATCAATGCACATACGCCACCCTGTAACAGTTCTAGTGGGAATCAATTCATTTTTCTCGTTCACAGTCATCCAACCTTTCTTAGGCACCACCTGTACAGGACTTACCCACTTGGAGTAAGAAATAGGATAGATAATACCTGCATCAAGTAATTTCATAACCTCTTTCTTGACTAATTCTTGCATATTAGGATTCAACCTTCTATGGGGTTGAATGCAGGGCTTGTAGTTGTCCTCTAAATGGATCCTGTGCATACAAAAATCAGGGCTAATACCCTTGAGATCATCAATACTGTACCCAATTTCTCTTTTATGGGTTTGAAGAACCTCTAGAAGTTGGGAAGTTTGTAGGTCATCAAGTGCAGTACTGATGATCACAGGGTATAGTTCCTGCTCATCAAGAAAAATATATTTTAAATGAAAAGGGAGAGGTTTTAGTTCAGGGTTCTTAACCTCTGCAGGTTTTGATTCCTGAACTAAATTTACTACCTTCATTGTCTCTTTGGGGTCTAACTCTTTTAGGGAAAGAGCTTTTTCAATAACATTTACTTCATTACCCCAGACGCTTGCATTGTCTGTAGATAAATTTCCACAAAGAATTTCCACCAAGGGATCCCTTGCAAGAACCTGTGGTAAGCTATCATCACAAATATCATCCATTATATCAATTAAATCAATAAAACAACAATTTTCCTCTAACATAGGTCCTTTCAAAACTTTCCCTAGATTAAAAGTAACATTATTATCACCAACATAAAGGGTTAGTTTACCATTTTTGACATCAATAATGGCTCCTACAGTATAGAGAAAAGGCCTACCTAATATAATGGGAATTTGTGTATCCTCAACCATGTCTAAAACAACAAAATCAACAGGGATAAAAAATTTACCAACTCTAACAGGGACATCCTCTAAAATACCTAAAGGGTACTTAACAGAACGATCTGCCATTTGCAAAGTTATATTAGTAACTTTTAAATCACCCATATTAAGTTTAGCACAAACAGTCGATGGCATAACACTAACATTGGCACCCAAATCACACAAAGCTTTATCAATGAAAACATTACCTATATGATAAGGGATAGAAAAACTACTAGGATCCTTTAACTTAGGAGGGGATTTATTTTGCAATAAAGCACTACATTCCTCAGTAAAAGCTACAATTTCTACCTCATCAAAGGCCCTTTCCCTAGTCAGAATATCTTTCATAAACTTAGCATGTGCTGGAACATGAGTGATTAAATCAGTGAAAGGAACTGTTACCTGCAAGTTTTTCACAACCTCCAAAAACTTACTGAATTGTTTATCAAACTTACTCTTCAATTGTCTATTAGGGAATGGTAGTTTGATAACTGGGCTCTGCACACATCTCATCCCTTATCCCGAGATTTACCCTGCAAAGAAACATTAGAAGGGTTAGTATCTTTTTGTAGCCCTGCAGGGTTAGCAGGATTAGCGTTTGGTATAGAGGAATCAGGATCAGGAATAGGTCCATCTTCCTTTGGCATAGGAGGTCCTTCATAATGTGAACCACTACTTAGAGTGATTGCATTGGCATGATCTGTGGGATGGATTGGTTGCGATGGTAGAGCTCCCTGCTAACGGGTTTGTAGGGTAGATGAACGTTACGTAATTTGATTATCAATGATTTTATTATGAGTTATAATTGAATCAATTTATGCATCCCTACTCTCCATATGCTTTTGCATGTTGGTAAGCATTGCTCTAATTTCTGTCATAGCAGGTGTTTTGGGTGTTTTTGTCCCTTGGGAGAGTTACAACACGAAGACTGATCAGCAGTGAGTTGTACCTGCAAAACAAACGGAGACACCGGTTGGGTGGTGCTCCGCCTCCGACGCACAAGTCAGTAACTTGAAACGGAATAGAGAAAACGGAAATTTAGGTGGGTATCTGCTCGGGTTCCAAGATCAGGTCTTTCTCTGATGTAAGAGAATAAAGGTGTAATTAATGATTCAATCTGTCCCCCAAAGTGGGGAAATATCTCCCTATTTATAGGGTCGTTGGAAAATGCGCCCCTACCTAGGTTACTTGACCTAGATTTTAGTGGGTTGCACCGCTTTACGGCGCGCTTAGGAATCTGGGCCTTTGAAGGCCGCCATTTTGGAAACATATCTAAGGGCGCCAAGTGTCAAGAGGATGTTGAGCCACATGAGCCATCCTAAGCTTGACACGTGGCGACCTCTCATTTGTCCACGTGTCTAGGGTAAAAATACCCTAAACATTTGCCCCTCACAGGTCGCACGTGCATGTCACGTGGGGCCTGTGACACGTGTCCACCTCTCATAGGTGAACAGTAACGGGGTAAAATTTTGAATTTCAAAACAAAATTTCCCCCCCACTTTTACTTTCTATAAATAGAAAGTGACCTCCCCTCCTTTTCACACTTTACATTTACATTGACTTTTTAGAGAGAGAAAAAGAGAGATTCTAGAGAGATTTTTCTCTGCTCCCGCCTGCATAATCAGCGAGTTTCAAGCTCCCGAGTAGTTAGCAGTTCATCACCCGACTCACCGGCTGTAGCGGTTTTCAGATTTTCCAGAGTTAAAGCAAGGTAACCGCCTGTACCATTTTAGCTTTTCTCCCTTTCTATTTGCATACCATATTTCGCCTGTATACCCGGCTTTCTTAATAGAACATAAATGAGTTCCCAATCCACCCACTCGGCACTGCCTAGGACACTCAGCCGATCCCCAGGAACGGCTGAGTCTAGAACAGGGGGTGCCTCTTCTGGACTGTCGGAACCAATATGCTCATCTCCGAATTCCTCCCTCTCTGTGTCTGTGCAGGACACAATGGCCAGAACGAAACAAACGGTCAGGCGGTCTAAGAGCCGGGGCACCATGAGAGTGCCTGCCGATGAGGTTTTCCCGAATGGGGATCCAAGGGATTTGGAGGAGAGTGGATCCGACGAAGAGGCTCCTTCTACATCCGGGAGCTCTAGGGTGAGAGAGGTGGACGGCGAGGGAGCCGCCTCCTCCAATGAAGCCGGCGATGCTGAGGCCGCTCAGGGATCAAGAGCAGAATCTTCCGGCTCTGACCAGGGGGATTTTGCGGCTGACTATCAGCAGCCACCAAAAGTAGCTGACAACCCCAACCCAAAGAGAACCTGGATGCTGCCGAGCAACATTGCCCTTCTTAACAGCGGATTCAGGGCTTTTAAGGAGAAACATCCCTTTGGAAGGGGATGGGAAGTTATTGTGCCTCCGGCTGATGTTGTAATGGTCTGGGGGGACGACATTGATCATGCAGATGACTACTTCATCTGCTATGAGGCGGTAATAGAAGCCGGCCTCCGGTTCCCCCTCCACCCCGGGATTAGGAAAATCCTAAAGGGGTACAATATGGGGGTTTGGCAGCTCACCCCAAACTCGTGGTTGAACATTTTAAGTTACATTGCCGCCTGTGAGTTCCAAAACTTGAACCCTAGCTTCTCTGCCTTCGCTCACATGCACTATTTGAGCAAGGCTCCAAGCGGCCATGGGGCATGGTATACTCTGACTACCTTGCCCCAATACTTAATGACTTTGGATAAAGTGTCCAAATGGTCCGGGTGGAAGGACAATTTTTATTTGATTTCCTCCCCCACCCTAAGACGCAACCGGACACTGCGCCGGTACAACACTGAGCCGGCTCTTCTTGGACGCAAATGCCCTCTCCCGGAACTATCTACTAAAGCCCGGGAGCAGATCATGGAGCCGAGATTTTTTGAAACTACAACTGAGCCCATGGGGGATGGGACTCACATTATTGTTCCTAAGAACTGGATCCCCCACCCGAACTTCTTCAAAGATGAATGCTTTTTGTCCGCCTGCGGACTGAGCACAATGTTTCCTAGGGGTAGAATACTTCTCACCCGGAACAATTGTTATTTTCTTTTTATTGCAAACTTTCTTTAATTCTTTCTAACGTGAAATTCTTGTTATTTCAGAAGAAGCCCTGAAGATGGTTGACCAGGACAAGACTCTTGCTAAATCGGCTGCGCAATTGTGCAAGGAGGCGGCTCTTGCCAAAACGGCAGCCGTCGAGGCGAAGGACAACAAGAAAGGCGGGGTAAGACCGCCTGACTTAACGTTGGCATTTTTTTATATATATATACCGGTTGGGTATACTCATATTTGCTTCTTTCTCAGGAGTCCGCCAAGAGAATTCCTCGGTCATTCTCCAAGCTTCTCAAAAGGCAAGGAGATGGTCTGGAAAAGACTCCGGCTGCCAAAGCCGCAAGAAAGGACCCCCCCAAAAACAAAACTCTGCCCAATCCGGACGTCAACCGACTGGGGGCAAGTCCCCTGCTGTTATGAAGAAACTGAGTGAAAGCTCAGAACAGCAGAAAGCGCCGGAAGCCTACGGCCTCGATGGGTGGTGAGACACCCAAGGTTGCAGGCGGTGCGGCAACCACTGGGGAGGAGAACAATCCGGAGACCCAACCGGAAATTCACGGTAAGGAACAAACTGAGATACCTTGGCCACTTGATTTTATGAGAGTCAAGACCAAGGTTGACTTTTCAAAAGGGTCAGTCAGCAGCCGGCAACAAATGAATGCCAGCTACGCTGCTTCTATCTCACAAAGAACTACTTTTGATGTAGATCTGCTTCCTAACCCACCGGATCTCGCCGGCTTCGCGAAGAGGATGGTGAGGACCCTCACCCGGTCTGAGAAGGCTTCCATACCTGATCTGCAGGTCGTGGACTTCGACCGGATAATGGGCTCTCTTGCTGAGGTACATGATTCCTCTATCTTGATGTCTTTAATCTTTATCCTGACTTACTCATAAACCGGCTGTTATTGATTCAGGCCATGGTGAGAGTGGACAGTCTCCGGGGCCCCTTCAGGAGGAAACAGGAAGAGGTAAATGGCGCCAAACGGAGGGCCCTAGAAAACCTCAACTTTGCTGAACATTATGATTATATGTGTAATTTAAAGATTAAAGCAATAGAGTTTAAACAGGAGGAGCTGATCTGGAGTTTAACGGCTGCGAACGATGAAGCTAACAGCTGGGCTGATGACCTTGACAAGTAGCTGAAAGATTCCAAGTCTGATCTCAAGGAATTAGAGTATGCTGACAAAGAGAATGCCCAACTCCGGATTGACAATGACCGCCTGAAGCTCGAGCTCATGACCCTGCGCAACAAGCAGGCGGATGAGCTGGCCAAGGAGCAAACCCGGCTGACCGAGGAGAATGAGCGGGACAACTTGGACCGGCTGAAGATCACCTGGGGCCTCCTTTACCCCGAAATAGACTTTGAGGTCTATCAGCTGAGGTATGATTACGCCACTGAGGTGTATGATGCCTAGCAACTAGGTGATGCTCCACCGCCTCGCTTCAAAGACTGGGCTTCTGAACAGGGATATGAAGTCTCTGATGATGATGAGGAGCAGGCAGATGATCAGCAAGAGGGCCAAGCCAGCCAAGCTCAGCCGGAGAAGACCCTACCTAAGCCATAGGCGGTCCTCCCCCTTTCTACGGCACAATGCCACCCATGTTTTTTACCGGCTTGCATGCCGTGTTTTGTTGTATGTTTTTACCAACCATGGGGTTGGATTAACATTTCCACTTTCTTACTTCACCGGATGTGTCCGGTTAACAATTATTCTGGCCTTTGTGCCATTTTATATGAATGAAGTATTCCGACTCAGTCGGATTTTATATATGTCTTGAGTTTTTTCGATTTGAATTTTTATTCCTCTGTTTTCAATTCTATAGTATTTTGCCTGACTTAAAAAAGCATGCGGCAATTTGCAATCCGGGTGCTCTTGCCCCTGGGCGGCTGTGTGGTTGGTTTTATGTCAGGCTGATTGATTGGCTTGAAAACACTTGATACTTGGAGAAGTATGGAGTGTTTTTAGGCCAATCAATCACAATGGTGATTGCCCCAAACCAAGTGCACAGCCGGCCATAAAAGCGGGTGCTTTGAGCTTCTTACCCAGACGGTTATATTCCGTCTGGGGTTAACGCGTAGCCATTACACAATCCTTTGCCCCAATAGGGAAAGTGAGTGCAACTTTGGAATAAATAACCCAAGAATCTCTATCAATGACCGACTGATTCCTATGGGCATCTGGTATCTGGAAACTTATTCGTTCTTCCTAGGTTATTTTTGTCAGACGGCTATGAGTTGACCAATTTGGTCGTTCAATTTTTGCCGTCTGCATGGGTAGAACCGACAAATAGTCCGTTCTCTGCGACGATTGCACCCGGAGGGGTGTCGCCGGATGCCTTTGTCCATGTTGGGACAGGCGATTTTATAAAATGAGCAACCATCCGGCCATTTTAGCCTCTGTCCTTGTTTTAGACCGGTTGTATAGCCACTAAACGTTTTTGCGCTTAGTTTTTAGTCAGAGTATTGAATTTACACTAAGTATTGAACTTAGTTTTTAAAGAAAACGAGTCTGTCTGGGTATTACCCAGACGGAATGGAAAATATTTGATCATACTAAGTATCAAACTTAGTTAAATAAATAGAGAATCCGTCTGAGTATTACCCAGGCAGATAGTCAAGCAGTTGAATAAACAAAGTATTAAACTTAAATAAACAAGAGATTCGAGTATTACCCAGGCGGATAAACAAATGTAACCTTCACTAAGTGTCTAACTTAGTTAGGTAAATGGGGAATTCGCCTGGATATTACCTGGATGGATAATCAAATGATAACTCAATTTTGCAAACAAAGTCTGAATCTTCATTAATTGACTCACTGTTTACAAAAAGTTTACATTCTAAGAAGTAGTACTTTTTTAGATTGTCTACATTCCAAGTTCTAGGCAGGCGCCTGCCTTCTGGAGTTTCCAGGCGGTAGGTGCCATCCCTTACTTCTTCATAGATCCGGTAGGGGCCTTCCCAATTTGGAGTTAGCTTTCCCAGCTCATTGGCCCTACCGGTTGCCTCCATTTTCCGTAACACTAAGTCGTCAACTTTCAAAGGACGCTTGTGCACTCTCTTGTTATAGGCTCTGGTCATCCTCAGACGGTATATCTCATGGCGCAGGACAGCATTGCCCCTACACTCCGGGAGGGAGTCCAATGCCAGCCGCATGGCCTCCCAATTTGCCTCTTCACCATAGAGCAAAACTCTGAGAGTCGGCTCATAATGCTCAATAGGCAAAACGGCTTCAGCACCGTATACCATGAGAAATGGGGTTTCGCCGGTTGCCCCCTTCGCTATTGTCCGGATGGCCCATAGGAAATGGATTAATTCTTCTGCCCATAAGCCACCGACTCTTTCTATTTTCTTTTTAATGTCGTCTGAGATGAGTTTGTTGAAGGCTTCAACTTGACCGTTTGCTTGGGGCCGGCCAACAGATGCAAAATAGCTTGAGATCCCCTGATCTCCCAACCAAGTTTTTAGCTGAGGCGTCTCAAACTGAGGACCATTATCAAACACCATAGACATAGGTACCCCGTACCGAGTGATAATGTTCTTCCAAATGAAGGAAATTACGTCTGAGGTCTTGATGTTTTTGACCGCCTCAGCCTCCACCCACTTGGTGAAGTAATCCACAGCCACCAAGATGTAGCGCTTTCCGCCTGGAGCAGGCGTGTAATGACCTAAAATGTCCATTCCCCATTTTGCAAACGGGATTGGGCTGTGGATGGCCGTCAGATCAGTAGCCGGTCGGTGAATGAGTTTGCCAAATTTTTGGCACTTGTCACATTTCTTCACCAACTCCTTGGCGTCTGCCTCAAGAGTGGGCCAAAAGTAATGTCGTCTGGCTCTGACGGCTAGGGACCTGCCGCCTATATGAGAGGCGCAGAATCCCAAGTGTAAGTCTTCGAGAACTTCCTTCCCCTTTTCTGGGGTGACACACTTCAACAGGGGTTTAAGAAATCCTACTTTAAAGAGTTCTACATTTTTCAACTCGAAGCTTGCGGCTCGCTTTTTCAGGACGGCTGCTTCCTGTGGTGAATCAGGGAGCGTGCCGTCTAAAAGATAAGCCCGGATGGCATCCATCTAAGTGGAGCCTCTGTCTAAGGTTCCAATGGGCTCTTCATGTATGCTTCTTTTTTCAAGAACTTCCCAAAAATCCGACTGAGGAGTATCACAGCAGGCGGATGAAGCTAATTTGGACAAGGCATCCACCTGGTTGTTATCTGACCTGGGCACTTGATTCAGACGGAATTCCTCAAGTGCCCCAGTCTCTTCCTTGACTGCCTGAAGATATTTGATCATAGCCGGATGAGTTGCCTCATATGTTCCCTTATACTGGCTAACGACCATCTGTGAATAAGAATAGGCGTCAATCTTCATTGCCCCTTCCGCCTTACACATGCGGATTCCAGCTAGCAGGGCTTCATATTCTGCCTCATTATTTGAGGCATGAAACTTAAACCGCAGTGCATATTCAAATTTGTCCCCCTCTGGGGACTCATATATAATTCCTGCACCACAGCCGTTCTTTGTTGAGCTTCCGTCTACACACACTTTCCAAACCTGGTCAAGATTTTCCGGTTGCACCGGTCGGGTCATTTGAACAATGAAGTCGGAAAACGCCTGACCTTTCACTGCTTTCCTAGGTTCAAAAGTGATTTCAAGACTTTGCATTTCAATAGCCCATTTCAACATTCTTCTAGATGACTCAAGGGTAGACATTGGCTGCTTGAGGGGCTGGTCGGTGTAGATTACCACCGGACGAGCCAGGAAGTATGGCTTCAATTTCTTGAAAGCCATATACAGGGCAAGGCCAAATTTTTCTACCATGGGGTACCGGAGCTCAGCATTTTTTAAGACATGGCTAATAAAATAGACCGGAAGCTGAACACCGTCTCTCTTAGCAAGGAGAACGACACTGAGGGCATGATCTGAGACAACTAAGTACATGTATAACACCTCCCTAGGCAATGGACTAACAAGTCTTGGCAAAGAGTGGAGGTGTTCTTTCAGCCGTTGAAAGGCCGCCTCAGCCTCATCCCCCCATTCAAATCTGGTTTTCTTCCTGATTGCTTGGAAGAAGTAAAGGCATTTGTCACCTGACCGTCTGAGGAATCTTCCCAGAGCGGCCAGGCAACCGGTTAGTCTCTGCGCTTCCTTGACAGTGCGGGGTGACTTCATGTCAATCACCGCCTGTATCTTCTCAGGGTTAGCCTCTATCCCCCTTTGATCAATCAGGAATCCGAGAAACTTCCCAGACTCAACACCAAAGACGCATTTATTAGGATTTAACATGACCTTATTCCTCCTGAGTGTGGTGAAGGTTTCTCGGAGATCAGCAAGGTGATCCGTCTGCTGTTTGGATTTGACTATCATGTAATCAATGTATGCCTCCACATTCCTCCCTATTTGATTAATGAAGACCGTATTAATCATCCGTTGGAATGTAGCCGGCGCATTTTTTAAGCCAAACAACATCACAGTATAACATAATAACCCCTGATTAGTGACGAAGGCCGTCTTTTCTTGATCTTTCTTCCACAGGGGTATCTGATGGAAGCCGGAGTAAGGCATCCATTAAACTCATCAAGGCGTGACCGGATGTAGAGTCGACCAGACTGTCGATCTTTGGAAGCGGATAACTGTCCTTTGGACACGCCTTGTTGAGATATGTGTAATCAACACACATGCGCCAGGTCCCATTCGGTTTCTTAACAAGGACCACATTGGCCACCCAATCGGGAAATTTACAAGGCCGAATGAACCTGGCAGCTTTTTGACTTCGGCAGCTTTCGCCTGACTTCTTTCCTCGCCGTGGTTTCTTTTCTTTTGTCGGATGGGCTTCTTTTTGGGGTCCACGGCGAGTTTGTGGACAGCGAGATCCGAGCTGACGCCTGGCATCTCTTCCACTTCAAAGGCAAAGATGTCTTTGAATTCCTTCAGCAGAAGGTGCAAGTTTGCACCCAAAGTAGCATGAGCAACCGTCCCAACCTTAACAGTACGTTCTGGACGACTGTTATCCAGAACGAGATCAATGCTTTCGCCAGCCTGTTGGGGACAGAGCTTATCTGACCGCTCACCGGTTAGTGATTGCTATTTTTTCTCCTTCTTCACCTCCACCAGAAGAGGTGCCTTTCTTTTCTTGTCGGCTGCTGGTGGGGCGGGTGCTGGATCGGCATCCTTGACATTGTCAAGGTCTATTGGTTCGTGGACACTTGGGGTTACAGTGTCCCTGACGGCTGAGAGGTAGCACTCCCGAGCCGTCTTCTGATCCCCATTCAGGGAACCAACAGTGCCATCATCCTTCTCATACTTGATGAGCATGAGAGATGGGATGATTACTGCCTTGGCTACGTTGAGGGTTCGCCGGCCTAAAATAATGTTGTAGGCGGTCAGCTCCTCAACGACCAAGAATCTGATGACAATATGTCGTCCCTGGCCTTTCTCCCCCAGCCGGATGGGTAAATCAATTCTTCCGGCTGGGTAGACAATCCCACCCCCAAAACCAACCAATGGGTGGGTGACCGGATGCATGCTGCTGATATTGTATTTCAGCTTCTGCAAGTACCGGAGGCTGATGATGTCTGATGAGCTGCCGGTGTCAATAAGGATTCGTCCAACCAGCTGGATGGCAACCTTACATTCAATGACCACCGGGTCATCATGCGGGCGGTGGACGCTGCCCCTGTCCTTCTCAGTGATTAAGACGTCTGGGAAGGAGGAGCTGGCTTCCGCCTGCTCATCATCATCATTGTCCATCTTTCAAAGATGGCTCTTGGTGCCCCTGATGGTAGGGCCACCACATGAAAACCCGTCTGCTATAGTGTAGACCGACTCCTTGTCGGTATCCGAACTACTAGCAGGCTGGGGGTAGTCTTGGAGGACTTACCCTTGTTTTTCTTTTTTGCCCCGGCTGAGGACTTGGAAATATAGGACTTCAGCATCCCCTTGTCAGCCAGACGGTCCAACGTCCGCTGTAGGCTGAAGCAGTCGTTGGTGTCATGGCCAACTTCCTCATGATATTGGCAAAATTTATTTTTGTTCCTGGATTGAACGGAACTTTTCATTGGATTCGGCTTCTCAAGGGACAGCCGGTCCTTTATCTCCATGAGGATGGAGTTGCAGTCCTTGTTAAACTCGTACTTTCGGACGTACGGTTTAAATTCTTTCTTCTTCTTCTGGGACGGCTGGTCAGAGTCACTAACCGTCCAGACCACTTTTCTCTTCTTGCTCTCTTCTTTCTTTTTTGCCGGCTGAGCAGGCCGGTTGTCTCTCTACTTATCAGACTTCTTAAGGTCCGACTGGCTACCAGGCGAGCAGAGGTCGGTAGCTTGAATGTAGCTTTCCGCCTCCCTCAGGGCCGCCTGTAGGGTGAAAGCCCCTTTTCTGAGTAGGTCGAACTTAAAGGTCGACCCGTCTCTCAGACCTTTAAAAAAGTCTGTAAAATCTACCTCATCAAACAGTCCCTGAATCTCAATTCTTATCAGGTTGAACCGCCTGACATATGAGCGCAGCCCTTCTCTCTCTCCCTGCTTAACAGTGCTCAAATCAAGGCTTGTTTTCTTAGCAGGGATGTTCATTGAGAAGTTGGAAGCAAACAGGAAGGCAAGCTTCCTGAAGCCGTCTATGGACCCGGCTGGCAAGTTGCCAAACCATTGTTGGGCAATGCCCTTCAATGTAGCCGGGAAGCATCGACACCAAGTGTTATCATCCAACCCTTGCAGATACATGAGGTTAGTGTAAGCCATGAGGTGGTCTTCCGGATTGGTGGTACCATCATAGGTACCAACCAACACATTCTTAACCTTGGCCGGCTGAGCTGCCTCGGTTATTTCCCGAGTGAACGCAGAAGGTTGTTCACCCAGGCGCAGCAGGCGAAGCTGCCAGTCCAATGGCTGGACATTTGGATACGCCGCCTGACCTCCAAAGAAGGCCGGCTGCATGAAGTGAGGAGGATACTTCTCGTAAGCCTGAGTAGGCACATACGGGACGGCTCCAATCATATGAGGGCCAGAATGGACGGTATTACCGCATGTCTGGCTCTCATGCAAGGAGGGTGCACTCCCTGCAGAGATGTTGTTGAAGTTGTCTGGAAAGTTCGACGTTGAAGCCGACTCAGACAGCGATTGGTTTCTCTTCCGGTTAATAATCTCCCGGGCATTAAGAGTTGATTTTTTACTTCTCACCGGCTGCTGAGGCCGGCGAGTGTTATTGGTGTTCCCTCCAGGAAGGAGAATTTTTGACCAATCAATGGTCCCGGCTGCCTTCTCCTTTGGATGGGGAGTGGGCTGCTGGTTTCTGACTGACTTTTCCTTCTCTGGAGGAGTTTTCTTCGCCGACTGACCTTTACTTGGGCCAGCCTTGCTTTTGGTGATCAGCTCTATAATTTCACCCTTGAAACTCGTCATGAACCTCATGAGTTCGTCTCGGGTGACAGGGGCTGATCCAGCTGCCGTTTGGGTTGCCCCTTCCGGCTGCTCAGGGGGTCTACTCGGACCCGCCTGGGAGGCACCCCGCTCCAGAGTGTCTCTGGGCCGGATGCATTTAGTTCTGAGAGAGCCGTCTTCGGCTGTAAAAGCTTCGACCTGAGGATCTTCATCCTCATCGTCTGTAAAAACTTCTGGGTCTTCACCCAGATGGTTAGGGGGTGGTACAGACTCTTGAACCATCTTCGAGGTACTCTCCCCACAGACAGCGCCAAATGTTTTGGGTGTTTTTGTCCCTTGGGAGAGTTACAACACGAAGACTGATCAGCAGTGAGTTGTACCTGCAAAACAAACGGAGACACCGGTTGGGTGGTGCTCCGCCTCCGACGCACAAGTCAGTAACTTGAAACGAAATAGAGAAAACGAAAATTTAGGTGGGTATCTGCTCGGGTTCCAAGCTCAGGTCTTTCTCTGATGTAAGAGAATAAAGGTGTAATTAATGATTCAATCTGTCCCCCAAAGTGGGGAAATATCTCCCTATTTATAGGGTCGTTGGAAAATGCGCCCCTACTTAGGTCACTTGACCTAGATTTAAGTGGGCTGCGCTGCTTTACGGCGCGCTTAGGAATCTGGGCCTTTGAAGGCCGCCATTTTGGAAACATATCTGAGGGCGCCAAGTGTCAAGAGGATGTTGAGCCACATGGGCCATCCTTAGCTTGACACGTGGCGACCTCTCATTGGTCCACGTGTCTAGAGTAAAAATACCCTAAACAGCAGGGTCAGAAGATGAGGAGGGTTGTGCTTGGTTTTTCTGGCCAGAATTAGGATGGTAATATTTCTGGTGTGGTGGAGGTTGTTGTTGTGGTTGTTGTGAAGGTGGAGGGTTTTGTACGGTAAGAAAGATATGGATGGTTCCGGAGACTAGGATTATAAGAGTTAGAGTATGGGTTATTTTGCCTAAAGGTTTGAAAGGCATTAACTTGCTCCATGTAACTCCTACAATCTTTCTCCTAATGCCCTAAAATTTCAAAATTTTCACAAAAAAGCTTCATTGTTAGCAACAGCAGAAACATTAGCTACAAAGTTAGGAGTAACAGTAAGATTATCTAGTTTTTTACAAATAGATGTAACTGAGCTTGCAAAACGTAATATGAGACAACACGTCACTTATCACAGAGCTGTCGAACACACAACACTTTACCTGAGCTTGGAATCCAAGCAGATAACTTTACTTCCGCACGTTTTATTACCGAACGTTTACTTCCATTTTCTTTGCAGGTACAGGCGCCCGTTGTTGAACCCAGTTTCGGTGTTGTAACTCTCCCAAGGGACAAAAACCCCTGAAATAGTTAGAACTTCCAACAGAAAAATAAGAATTTCAGCGAGGTGATAGGCTTCTTAGAAGAAGAAATGAAATTTTTGCAAGGAAATAAAGTTCCTCAGCAAGAAGAATCAGATTTTTGAGCATGTCAACCAGATTTTTTCAATAGAAAAATTAAAAACTTCAGCAGGGAAATCGAAATTTTCAGCAAAAAATCAGAATTTTTTCAATGAGTAGGATATTCCGATGCTGTAGCAAGAAAGAAAAATTATCATCAAAGCAGTTCAAATTTTTCAGTAGAAAAATCAAAATCTCAGCAGAGCAAATTGGTGTCTCAGCCAGAAAGTTAAAATCTTCAGTAAGCCAATTAGACTTTTCAGCAAAAGCTAAAGTTTTCAACAATGTAGTTAGAGTTTTCCAAGTACGCCAAGCCATCTAACTCAGCACTAACAAGAAGAGCGTAATGCACCTCAAGGCTGCCACGAATCATTAGTCTCCTTTAAGTCTTAGACTTAGGGGGTTAGATGCAAGGGAGCAACTCTACAGTGCTCCATCATTTGGGGGTTCTGTTATGTGGGATGACTCCCTCCGAGTCATATCACTAACAAATCCGGTTCTCACAACAAGCGATCCTGCTCCAAAAACTGCGTCCGCTTCAAAAAAAGAAGAGCTTAAGCTATACAAAACTACTTCTTCCCTTAAAAGTTCCATCAAAGAGGAGCTCATTGACTTCTCTATAATTTATTTGCACTAATGCTATTTCATACCAAATATTTGTGTATAACAAATATTGTTGTAGCCAAGCCTAACAACTTGATTATGGACGTTTCATTGGTTCAAGACGTAGCATCATGCATTGGTGTTATGCGTTCTATCTATGTGCAGCAAGATATTCAATCCCTTGAATTTCTTGTTGTTATTAACTAGTTCATTTTATGCTTTAAATAAATTGTAAACTTTAGTCTTATTTTAAGTTTGCAAATTAGTTATATTTTCTTTAGTTCTTTTTAGCTGATTAAAAGTTCGAAAATGTAATGTCACATTCACATAAAGTACAAGTGCAAGATACATCAAGAAGGTAGCCATTTAAGCTTGTGAAAGAAGCCTAGATTCCGAAATTCTTTTAGAGGAATTTCAAGGCTTTATCTTGGGTGTTACAATCAGCTTCAATGAGGAGTTACAGGATTTCAATTGAGCCTTCAAGTGGGCTTTTTTTTAGTCAGCAAAGGAGAATCTAAAAGGCGTCCAGATACACTCTTGTCTACATACATTCAAGCTTATTTCAAGGCTTGAAACAAGGAGGAGTTACACTTCTTTTTGCTGTTTGAATTAGGCGTGAACAATGGAGCTGTTATACTTCTTTTTTGCTGCTTTTTCGGGCGTGAATCAAGGGGGAGTTATACTCTCTTATTTCTGATTTTATTTCAGCCTTAATTTGAAGGTTACAAACCACCATTTTCTCTTTGATGTATCTAGACAACAAAAGTTGATCTTGTACTTAGCTTAGGCGTGTAACAAGTGAGCTGAAAAGTCACTTAACTTAGCTTGTACTTAAGGATGCTTGTTTACTATAAATAGCAAGCAAATGTGAACGGAAAATGTTTCGGGAGTTTTTGTCCCTTAGGAGAGTTACAACACTAAGACTGGATTCAACAAAGGGCGCCTGTACCTGCAAAGCAAACGGACCGCCAGATGGTCTGTGGTCCGCCTCCGAAGAATAAGTTAGTAAGTATTCGGAGTAAAATGTGCGGAAATAAAGTTATTTGCTCGGATTCCAAGCTCAGGTAAGGTGCTGTCGGTTTCTTGAAAACGACAGCTCTGTAATAAATGTGAAAGTGACGTGTTGTCTCGTATTCAGTGTATCCTGTCATAAATGAAGGAATTGTCCCTATTTATAGGGTCCTTTGGAAAAGTGTGCCCTCCCTAGGATCTGGTGACCTAGGGATTAGGTCACGCCGCAAAACAACGCCTCAAGGTTTGGGCCATTGAAGGCCGCCATTCCAGAAGCAATGTCTGAGTGACACGTGTCATTGAGCCCAAAAGGCTTTTGGGCATATCTTAGGGTGACACGTGTCGCCCTCTTAATGGTCCATGCTGGATCATCAATCATCCCTGAACGGAGGAATGTCGACCTACCACGTGTCACCATCTCAAAGGTCCAGATGGCACCCCTTCCAATGACACGTGGCGGCTCTTGATTTGGCCACTTGGCCGGGTATAAAAATACCCAAATCATTTTCCCCTCACAGGGGTCATGTGCGTTGCACATGACACCTGTGACAGGTGTCAACACCCGACTGGCCGGATTTTCAAATTATATTTTGGCGGAAAATTAGGGTTTACCCTTTCTATAAATAGAAGGGTTTGACTTCCTTTTGGATTCACATTTGCGTGAATCTTCAAGGAATCTTGAATCTTCTGACTTTCAAGGACTTTGACTTTCCAGAGCATCCGACAACCGGTCCCCTTAGTTCGCCTGCCTCATCAAGAGCCCAAGACCGACGTCTTTCGTTACCTTCTTTTAAGTTAACCACCTGATCCCTTTTCACTTATTTTTTGCATTTTTCTTTTATCAAAATGGTTTCCCAAACGCACACGGCACGACCTAGATTAGCGATCAGCCGGTCACCGGGGACGGCTGAATCTAGAACTAGGAGTGCCGAATGCTCGCTCGAGAACTTTCCTTTAAGTACATCTCCAAATCCGACAATGTATGTGCCTCTGCAGGACACGATGGCCAGAACAAAGCAAACGACAAGGAGATATAGAGCGGATGGTTCCTTTTACCATTCGGACAGTGAGACTGTCAATTCCGATGGCTCCATTAGGGTGCCTGTCTCTGAGGTTAGTAGAGACCCGCCTAGCACCGTCAGCACTCCAAATGACTCATTTTTGGAGGAGTGCGACGAGGAATTTGAGAACCCCGGGCCGAGTGGATCAGTGCCGGATGATGAGTTGGGGGAGGACACTGCTGGCAACAGCCGGCAGCCCCCTAGCTCCGATGAGAGTTCTGATGACTCGGCGTCATCGTCTTCCAAGTACACGGTTTTTAAAATAAGATAAATGGATAATAAATCTTATCCAAAATAATGAGTAGTTTTCAAAATAATTTGGGCGCCAAAATTTTAAAAAAAAATTAAAAAAACAAATGTAAAAAAAAAAAAATTATTATTCCAAATTATAGGTAACTTAAATTTATGGAACACAAAATTATATTTCCAGATTATAGGTTAATTACATTTGTGGAATGCAAAATTATATTTCCAAATTATAGGTCAATTACATTTATGGAATGCAAAATTATATTTCCACTTCATAGGTCAATTACATTTATGGAATGCAAAATTATATGCTTATTTATCTCCTTCCAGACTTCAAGATATTAAAAAAAATCAACATAGAAGTGTACTATGGTAATATTGCTTATTGTCTCAAGTAAAAAATCTGTTAACTTCAAACTACTTCATTATAGGGAACTTAGTAAAATGTACACAGTTAGCGTAGCAATTACCATCTTATTATCAACTCACTAACTAGGTTTTCACACATGAGCACATACTATTAACACTCTTGGTCAAAATATTTACACGTCTACAACAAAATTCTAACCCAATTAAATAACAAATAAATTAATGTATACGATGTAGATGTCAAAGCTCCTTAGAGTGTATAACTACCATCAGCTCATGTACCTCATTACTAGTGATAACACCATCTAAGGTGATAAGGGTTAAGTGTCTGGAGAAGGATATAAATGGTGGAACTACTGTAATCAACAACCATATCTCCTTTCATTGTGCTTTTTCCTTCAAAGGTAATTCCTAACTTTGTTTATAGTCAAGTACTTTCTCCGGATTCGATCCATAAAATCTAGTATTGTAAGATGATGCATGCACATTTTGTTTGTAGAAGAATAATACAATAGCTGTATTATGTGTAAAACACTTAGAAAAAAGGACTTTATGCTTGATAATTTATGTTTGACAACATGATTAACGAAATCCTTTGTGTGTTTGGGTTTAATAGCATCTAGTGTTACTTAGGTTCTGTTTCTGATTATACCGTGATTTAATGATTAGAAGATATACACAAAGCTAAGTTAAATGTGTAACATATCGCTTACCATTACTTTAGACCCGTGTGAATTGAATGTAATTGTGAATTTCCAAAATTTATTAGACATGGTCAATTAATATTAATGTTATGCGTTTCAATTTATTCTTACGATTTCATCTTCTATTAAAAGTTAAAAAAAAAATGTATTTTTATGATCTACATCACTTAATTGCAAACCATTACGATCTAGTGACACTCATTCTTGAGATTAAAAGCATCTAAATGAGTAGTGTAACTACGAATTTCATGGATATATAGGAAATTAGCAATACATTAATTCCATATGTTTTAGTTTTAGTTGTGAAGGTCGTGCCCTTATTAAAGTGGATTACTTGTAAATTGACATTGTTTAAATAATGATTTGGTAAACAAGTATGGTAATGGATAGCATTCAATTCATATTTGAAGTTCAACCATGGAACTCCGCTGTGTTCTTACCTATTTAAATCTTATGCAATCAAATTAATTATATTATTTAAGTAACTACTGAAATGTACATAATAAGTAACAACCATGGATGGCACCACAATCCCTTGGTTCCAGTATAAGGTCGATGAAACGACTAGGCATCGATTGGTAAGTTAATATCCCTTGGGTTGCATTTTAGTTAGTCATATCCCTGTTATTGTACAAGGGTGTCAGTGTGTTACTAATTGTTTTTACAAATACGTGGCAGTATGTTCCCGATAGAATCAGGAACTCACTGGAGTCTAGGAATGGGAAGTACTACGTTCTAATGGGACATAATAATACACCCTTTCCACTAGTAATCAGGTTAGTAGCAGTGGGACCTTTGTGGAGGTGCTACATTGAAGGTGGATGGACAAACTTCCTAGACAAAAATGACATTAGGGATGGAGATGTTGTTGAGATGTTCTACTTCAAAAGCTATTATTTTAGGGCTAGAGTATCTCGAAATGGGGCCCATATCAAAGGAGATGATGATGATGAGGTCATAGATTCATCTGATGATGAGTATGGCAATGCCGATTACTTTGACAACGACCCTTCGACTTTCTCGGCCAAGATAACTAAGCCTTACATAAGAGCTGGGAGACTAGTAAGTGACATTGTATACCTATCCACTTTTACCTTATTTATTACAACTTGTGTTACTAATACAAGGTTCAATTTTACATTTTTAAAGTATGTTCCTCTCTCATTTGCAAGAGAGAACTTGAATGGTTATTCGGACTGCACAACTGTTCAAATGTTCATGGGGAAACAAACTTGGAACACCGTACTACGTTTAAAGTATGATTCCAACAAAAAACATTATCCTATGCTTTCTCCATAGGGGTGTGAGGCAGATGATTGAATGCAATTTCATTCAGCCAGGTAAAACTCTCGAGATAGAGTTTTATGGGGATGTCATACCACCACTCATGTACTGTAGGCCCATTGTGTAATGGCGTTTTTACAAGGGATTCATAGTCCATGAACAAGGCTTTCCTAACTAATGATCAACCCGGGATTGTGGGTTTTAAGTTGTAAACTGAATAATTATGTGTAGATGCAAATACATTTTTATATGCCTTTACAAACTTGTCATTGTCATGTTATGAGTCTATGTATTAAATTTGGTAAATTGAAACATCATTTGATTTTCTAAGTTGTTAATTATTAATTGGTAATGTGTGCTAATTAGAACAATAATTCCAATGGATAAAGTCACAAGTTTGGATTCAACTTCGCACTCTGGACTTGTAGCAACCTCTTATAGTAAGGACATCATGACTTCTAAAAGGACTTGCAACTTTGCATGTAATTACTAACCAAATTTCCCAAATTCTCAACATTTTTCAAGCCGGAATACATTCAAGTGTACTTGATATCGTATCCTATATATCGATTACTATTTTTACCTTTTTGCTACATATGTAACACGATACCTTGAAATATTATTATTTCAATTACAACTTTAACCGTATTGCTATGGGTATACATATATCTGTTCAGAGAGTCAAAATTACTGAAAAATTTGCAACCCCATTGACTATATAAGTCATTGAAATTCATCTACGTCGCCATTGGATAGGTTAACTTTAATTTTGACCGCAAGGAACCACAATAAATTTGTGAATGCTATTAGAGCGTGTAGAGCATTTCTGTTGCACTTCATTTTCTTACACACCAAGTAATTGACTTCGCAGACGATATCAGCCATGCCAAAGAAACCACGTGTAGTGAAAAATAAATTACAACATCTTGCCAAGGAAGTAAAAAGAAATTTACTATGTGTCTAGCTTGACTTACAATCAAGTCAGCTGCAACTATATACCTCGCAAAATATTTGTAATGCTAGTGCTACGAAGCATTAATCTTGAACATACTGCTGGATACTTAGACTAGAACTAAAACTAATTATAGTGTTTTATGTTAAATTGTTAAGCCTTAATTTTGAGCATACTGCTCGATACTTAGACTAGCAATTAAATACAATTGTACTGATTTATGTTCAACGTTCACATCTAGTTCCACAATGGATATATTACTAATCACACTATTAGTCCTACTTCTCTTTTTCAAGGAAAAAAAAATTGGAATATATGATAAAAAAACCAGTAAATTGCAATGTAAATGATAATACTAATTGTAGTAGTAATTACTAATGAATAATATGGCTACTCCAAGTATGTTGCTACTGTAGCTTGTGTAACGTTAAGTTGCAACGCGTATGTAGCAAGTCTCCTCAATAATAAAAGGTCTTGAGTGAAACCACATAATTGACAGTGAACCACAAAAGGCATATAAAATTAAAACACCTTTTTTTAACACAGCACCAATGGCTTCCCAAATAAGCATGACATCCAGAACGTCAACATTTATGATATGCAGCCATGGTGTGGCTGCACGACTAGCAACCGTTCGTAGGGAAGCAACTGCGGGAAGCGTTTTTTTTAGACCCTTATTGGAAGGTATTATATTCGTGGAAAAAAACCATGTTTTAGATCGTTTAGCTTTTCTAATGAATAAGTGTGTACCATACGTAAATCTAAGAAAATTTTTTAAAAGGTTTGTTAATTTTTGAAACATTACATGATCCTACAAGGGATTGTAGATTTTTCATGTGGGAAGATGCTGCAAAGGGAGAAAGCGAGGGTGGTGAAGACAAGATCAATCAACTTAAGCGACTAATTGAGGAGTTACGTGAGGAAAATTCTGAGATTAGACTAGAATTGAAAAGATTATTAAAATTAAATGAGACATTGTGTAATCATAACATGAGTTTATCTTCTAGGAACAATCACGTGATAATAGTTCTATTTGTTGCCCTTGTTTCCGTTGTAATGTACCTAGTCATGTAGTACATTTTGTATATTATTATTATTATTATTATTATTATTATTATTATTATTATTATTATTATTATTATTATTATTATTATTATTATTATTATTATTATATTCTTTTATATTTTACAGATACACAATTTAAGAAAATATTGAAATATGTGAGTAGATATAAAGACAAAGTGAGAATGTAAAAAAATTATTTTAGTAATCAAGGAAAAAAAGTAAATAAAAGAAACAAAAAGAGTACTAAAAGGTGTCATTATAGTGGTATTATAGGGGTCATATGGTAATACGGGTAATACCAAAAATAAAATTGAGCTAAAAATTAATAAACATTTCGTAATAAAAAAAGGGGGGGGGGACTGGAAAAAAATTAACAATAATTGCTACTGTTATTAAAATGAATTAAGTTTTAAAAAAATAATTAGAAACAAGAATACAAGGATGGAGGCAATACGAGGAGGTGATAGGGGAAACTACTTACCTCGGTATGTAGAAAACTAAGAAAAGTGTCATATGGGTCGTAAGACGGCACATAGTCCCACAATCAATTAGGCCTTAATAACTGATTCTTTGAGGGGCGTGACATGATCATGCAGACATTAAAGCTATGATCACCTAGATAGAGAAGTAAGCTTTGTGTGCTTACGGCTCCTTAATTCCAAAGGGGATGCTATTTGACGCATATGATATGATCCGTTTTTGGACCGCTTTGGGATCTTTTAAGGCACAAAATTAAAGCTTGGAGCCTCAGAGGATGATGGGAAAGAAAATGTGCTTTAGTTTGTCATATAAGGCTTCTTCCAAAGAGCCAAGGAAGATGAGTTTTACAGCATTGAATGTTTTGAAATGCATGAAGTGACTAGCGACTATGTATTACTCAACGTAGTTGTTAACTTTATCAATAAATATTGAACATAAATTATTTATCTAATACAATCCTTTATAATGTTAATTTATAAGACAAAGGTATCTTATGATATGGCTTAAAAACCAAAGAAAATAAAAAAAGTTATCTTATGATATAATAAGGAAAAAGTTTTCAATTCGGATAATATTTGGTCTAATACAATCATTTCTAATAGTCATTAATAAGAAAAGTGTATCACATGATATAGTAAGAAAATAAGTTATCAACGCGGATGTAAGGGAAAAGCAATAAAATTCCACTAAAGCAGTGAAGCATGTTTTACCAAACAATAAGGCATGCCAATCACAAGATGAAAGCATTTTTTTGTTTGGTAATCGTTCACTTAAATTACATCAACAAACTTACGGTTCATATAGGGAAATGAATACATAACTTCAACTTTAAAAAGTTCCTAAAAATAGAATTAACACACACATTTAAATGTGAAACAACACTAATTCTAAAGTAGCAAACATTGTTCAGAAAAGCAAAATGCTTAACACTTATTCCGAAATATAAAAACACAAAAATAAAAAAAAGGATTGACTATGTTGGCATAAAATTCTTCTGGATCACTTGGACATCCTATACCCCTCCTCCGTTTAGAACAGTGGATTCCTCACACTCGGGTGGCCCTGAAAAAAATAGCAATGTGATTTATTTACTTACCTGTAAAGGCCTTATGAAAAAATTATAAAAAAATTGTACCGTATAGATTTTAACATACCTTGAAATAGATATCTGCTCTAACAAAATCTGAATGGATGATTCTTTGATCAATGGCGATAATTTCGTTGTTCCATAAGGTGACCACACCACCACATACACCATTGGGTGGATAAAACAATACATTGTACTTACCAGGGAGTGAAGTAAGAAGTAGCTAAACATTCTCCACACTCTGTCGAGACTCCAACATGATTATAACACCTGGCTTGTAGCGTTCATAAAGTTGGTGGAAATGACCGACAAGAGAAGGTCTTGCTAGACCTCTAACATTTCAACAACAAGCATAGGTGTCTTTAGGCATGGGGATGCAAGGCCCTTTAACTGCATTTACAGCAGTTACACCCTAAAAAGGTGTAAAATCAACCTTATGATACCCAGGAACTATACCTGTTTCTGTTTTGAAACCCACCAATACGTGCAGGACATGTGGGAACAAAGGAAGTTTGATCAATTGGAACGAATCGGTGTACGTCCTAACACACAACCGCATGCCGGTGTGTTCAAGTGTTACAACCTGGTCATTCAAGTTGATGACAGGTTTTGGATCAAGGACATGCATCGCAGGGACTAGGTTGTTTGGATTAAAACTTTGGCCTAGACACCATCGCAAGAAGATATGGAATTCACTTCTCAATTGATAAATGTCATAGTAGTTTAGAAGATGAGCTGGCCATATTACACCCTCACAACCAACCCTACGCATCAATAGATTGTTAAGTAAATTTTGGTTGGGACTGGTGGGAGTTACTATTAATGAGGCAATAGTTTCCCTTGAAACAACGGTGAAATTGTTTGAGTTGGCTGGATCTTTGAGTAAGTACTCAAATGTAGTGAAATCCATCTGCGAAACAAGTCCGGACGGTGGTGCGAAGAACAACATGGCTAAGGTACCGGTTTGAGTGCATGCACGTCTTACCATTGTTGAAAGAGCAAGTGGGGGTGGAGAGGAATTTGGGAGGGGGAAGATGATGAGAGATGCTGCGAAGTTTGAAGCCCTCTTTTATAGTGAAGTAAATTCCTTATAACTTGGACACTAAGTTTCGTGACTAACTAGTGAAAAAAGCCACATAACACAATATATTAATCGTGCAAGTTGTCATTGAAAAAAAAACCAAAAATTGAAACAATACGTAACGATAAAAATAATTTGTAGTCTTAAAACAAGTGATGTTGCAGATTTTAGATGAATGGAGTGCAAGTAATGAAGTAAAACTAAGAATAAAGAAAAAAAAAATAACCTTTGGGTAAAATGAGAGTAAGGGCGCATTCTAATAGAATGAAATAAGCTAAATTGAAATGAACTGATCTAAAATTAATATCTTGTAAGCGAAGGAATATAGGACCTGAATTTAACAGAAATGAACTGATTGAACGGAACTAAGCTATTCTAAGATGAAATGAACTGAACTGAACTGAAAATTAACATTTGAGAACTAAAAAAGGGATCAAATGAATTATATTCAAGTCAATAGTGAGTAATAAATGATCTACTGAACATTCCTATTAATCAAGTACAATCAAGTCAAAAGATGGTGAACTTGTTACTTTTCTAATTTTTCAAAATATAAGCCATATTGCATTTCTAATTAATAAAAAAGAATGTACAGTGTGTTGCTATCAACACAGTTATGAAACTATAGAAACATATGTCACATGATACGCAGGTGATTCACATGAAAATTCCATTCAAAGCCATAGTCGATGCCAAATTTATGAAACCATTTATTGGGATTTGAGCATGCTGAACTGACCAAGAGACCTTATTGGAACAGAAATAAACCTAACTACAATGAAATGAAATTAACAATTGAACCTATCCAAAGCACGTGATTGGAGCTGAATTGAACCCGGTGGAAATGCACTACGATGACTGGATTACAATATAATTAAACACCAATTCTACCTAAAATTAAGTTACCTGACATGAGGAAATGCACATTTCTACAAATTAAGTGCTGAAATACTAAATGACTTGTATTTTACCTCCAAATGGTGAGATTTATGAGTTAAGAGTACTATAATCGATTTGTTTTTTGTTCTTATTTATGATTACTATACAAAAGATTAGTATAAGTGCAACATGCACTACCTAAGAAAAATATGTTAAAGAGGTAGTACATATCTAATAAACAGGGTTAATGTCTTGTAAGAGGGAAAGAGAGAAAGATCAAGGTAGCACATTGCTAAAAGTAGTAAATAAAGTTGAAAATAGTCATGAAAAAAACACGTAAATCTAGATAATTTCATACTTTCAATATTTAAGTTTATAAATATAAGTAACTGAAGTTGGCCCAAAAAAAATCTTACAACTGGACGTCCGGAAGAATACAAGTAACTAAAGTTGGTCCACATAAATTCTTTACTCTGGCACACACACTCTTTTTCAGACACATAAGACTAAGACTTAAAAAGACATTAATTCCCTTGTTCAATATCTACTTGTAAGTGGTCTAGTACTACGTATCTTAGATGTGAGCAATATCTTAGATGGAATTTAAGCGTCCTACAAGGTTACATAATTTAAGTTTTCTTAGCGCGGCTGTTCATAATATTGTTCTCCATTTATTCAAGTGTAGGATGTATCATTATGAGTATCTAGCTTGTACAAGAAGCATGGATTATATTGACTGGTTGGGCGTTTATTTTCCCTTTATTAGCCTAATTAAGTTTAACCACCTACATTGATTTTATGTGTACGTCCCCAAGATGTATCTTACATGCATGAATAGTATGGTTGAATTTCCAAGCCTCTTACAAAAGATTAAATGACTTTCACAAATGGTGCAGTTTTCTTTAAGAAAGGCATCCCAATGTACCTCGGAAATAACAACGTCCTTAGTTTAATGATATATATATGCATAAGCATTTTGGTAGCTGATTAATTTGGGTGTGTAACAATTTTAATTTTGTGTTACATTTTCTATCATGAGCCTATACTTTTTTAAAAAATAGGAAAAGCCAAACATTCTCTTACACCGCGCGTGAGGGCCTTCCTAGCTTAGGTTACAACATTCTTCCCAAACATTCTATTCGACTTTCTCAAAAGTAAAAAGAAAAAAAACAAACAAAAGAGACAAAAAAACCTTCCTTCTCAAGCACACCGCCATATTCAGGCGAATGCCCAGCTGCTGCCGCTTCTGCCAGGGCCGCACCGCCGTGCCTATAGGGCGTCACAACTGCAACATCCGTCCCTCATTAAATCAAACCACTTTTCATTAGTTCCCATCAACTCTTATTAGTTTCTTGACTTTTCAATTTAAAAATGCGTATTATGCACTAATTTTACAATTGGTTGATTTAATGTCTGCTTAATTGAGATGTTTATGTAATATACCCCACTCAATTAGTGTATGTTCATTGTAATTGTAGATTTGATAACAAAAAGTACCTAATTAATTAGGGAGTTAGGGTTTCTGTTTTGTACCGATTACATAGAATTCCCTAAAATTTTCATCCTGTTATTACAACATTCTTCGTTTTCTTTATATTTTGTAATTAAATGCCTCAAAATGTGATATATTCATGACTTCCCGTTAAGAACTGGTGCAGCTAATTGCGTGTAATTTATAGGTATGGTGGCATGTTAAGCCATGTAGCTATGGTTGATGTGTTGTTTCTTTGATTAATCTATAATATACTTTTCTATATTTGAGCTTTTAAATATCGAGTTAAGTGGCCTTTGGGCTATAATTTTTTTGTTGGAATTAATGTATAGATGCTATTATTTTGTCGAGATTTACTTTGGCTGAGCATTGTATTTCTGCTATGAATAATAGCGATGGCCATGAGTATTAGGGTAATAGATAGGGTCATTAGTATTCCCCGAGGATGCTTGCTTTGAATTACTTGTGTCTCCACTAACTTGTAGTTTTAATTATATCAGTATTTAGGTGGACAAAACCTAAAATGTAATTCAATTTCAATGCTTATGATAATATTTGTTTCTAAAAACAAAAGGTTAATCTAGATTGGCAGATTTATAAATTTCAGTTGCTGTATAAAGGTAAATAGATGAAGAAATCTCCATTTATTCCAGATTCATTGCTATAAACGGTTGTTGTATCTAAAATTGGACCAATCTTTGTGAATTGGTCTGCTAATCATCTATGTTTGGTTGAACAATAAAGTTGGCCCAAAGCCCATGCATTATAGTAGACACTGATTGAAAAAACTCCAATTTCAAATATTAGCCGAATATGGGTCGTATAAATGTGCAACTAATTGTGGGTTTAGGGCCCACAAACACAAATATACATAGCCCGGATAAAAATGATACTACTCTTTTCCTCAACATACTAATCAAAATATTTCAAAGTTTAATGGATTATGTCATTGCAACTGGGAATAACTGCTTCTTCTACTTCAACCTTACTAGGTTCTACGTTCTCATACAACAACATACAATTCCCACGGTTAGAACGCAAGTCACCACACCTTCTTCTATCCCTAGTACAGACCACTTGTTTGGAGACGTCCTGTATTAAATAGAATACTTTTATAAGACAAACTGTTATTCACATAATTTTTGGTTTACCATAAAAATTACTCACGTGATACAATTGATAATCTTGGGGTGCTACGGTGTCCCGCGCTTGCCTAGGATGTCTTTCCCCATAGGCGGCATCTAACAACTATGGCATCATTATTGTTTTGGGTGTTTTTGTCCCTTGGAAGAGTTACAACACGAAGACTGATCCGGTGTGAGCTGTACCTGCAAAACAAACGGAGACACCGGTTGGGTGGTGCTCCGCCTCCGACGCACAAGTTAGAAACTTGAAGAGAGAGAATAAAGTGCAGAAATTTAGGTGGGTATCTGCTCGGATTCGAAGCTCAGGTCTTTCTCTGATGTGAGAGAATGCAGGTGTAATAAATGGTAAAACGTATCCTCCAAAAGAGGAACATCTCCCTATTTATAGGGTCTTTGGGATTTGTGCCCCAGATTAGGTCACTGAACCCTAATAATTGGTGGGCTGCACCGCTTTGCGGCTTTCTCGGGATTTGGGCCTGAAGGCCGCCTTTTTTCCCTTAATTTCTGGAGTGACACGTGTCAGGCATAGATTGGTCCACTTAGGACCAACCTGAAGCTGACACATGTCATCCTCTAGTTGGACCACGTGGCGGGGTAAAATTACCCTAAACATTTTCCCCTCACAAATGTGGCGTGGCACACCAAGTGGCATCTGTGACATGTGTCACGCTCCAATTGGTGGTAATTTTACCATAAAGAAGTAACCGTTCACCTTCCGAGTAGATTACAGAAATGCCTCCATATTTACCCTCTATATATAGCCGTTTTACCCTTATAATTTTGTACGTTTACAAAAATTTTCTAGAGAAAAAACTTTGAGAGAGCAGAAGTCATCCGTTTGAGTTAGGCGCAGTCAAAGTGCGTTCTCTATCAACTCAGCCGGACCCGCCTATCTTTAGATATCACATCCAAAGGTACCTTCTCTGCCTCTCTCATCTCTTTTTCTTGTTTCACCGCTTGTACATATTTCTTGTAATAAATGGATGCATCACCAACACACACGGCACAGCCTAGGTTAGAGTCCAGCCGGTCACCAGGGACGGCTGAGTCTAGGACTGGGAGTGTCGTCTCGGGGTGTTGGGACCACCCTTTGCCTTGGATTCCGACCATTTATGTGTCTGTGCAGGACAGAATGGCTCGGACTATGCAGACGGCCACAGATCCAGACTACCAAAATGAGGGCTCAGGCGGCCAAACGCTTGAGAGAGAAACGTCTGGTCATAGAGACCAGACGACTCTGGAGAGATCCCCTCCGCGCGCCCCTTCAACTTTCGCAGATTCCTTCTTGGAAGAATGCGACCAAGGCGGCGATGAGGCCGTCTCAGCTCCTTTGGCCCAGGATGAGGAGGCGACGGAGAGCGACAGCTCCACCTCCACCTCTGAAAGCAACGATGACCTGCCCCCGCTTGAGGATAGCGAGGAGGAGGAGGGGAAGAAATGGAAATAGAAGGACGACCCCTTCAACATCCACGTCTCTGCTAAAGACCGGCTCCAAATGGAGGAGAATTTAAACAACTTCACACAAATGCACCCGTTAGGAGACGGGTATAGAATAAGAGTGCCGCCTGAGAGTGGCACCCTCGCCTGGGAGGATGATCAAGAGAACGCCAACAGCTACTTTGGCTGTTATGAGGCGGCGTTCAAGGCTGGTCTACGCTTTCCCCTTCACTAGGCGGTGAAGGCAATATTGAGAGGCTATGGCCTCGGGGTCTGGCAACTTACCCCCAACTCTTGGACAAATATTTAAGGGTACGTTGCCGCCTGCGAATTTCAGGGGCTCAACCCCGGCTGGGAGGCTTTTGCTAGCATGCACTACCTCAGCCGAAGACCAGGCGACTGGAGGGCGTGGTACACTCTAACCTCGCATCCTCAATACATGATGACCTTGGACAAGGTCTCCAAATTTGACGCCTGGAAGCACAGGTTCTACCTGATGTCGGCTCCCAGCAGGCGGGAGAATTATGAATTCCGCCAATATAATAAAAAACCCGACCTGATCCATGAGGAGGATTTTGACAAGATAATTGAGGCAGACTTTTTTGGCCTCACAGACGTGACCTTGTCATCCGGGGAAACAATAAAAGTTCCCAAGAACTGGATCCCCAAAAGCGCCTGGTTCAGGGATGAGTGCTTCCTAGTCGCCTGTGGGCTAGGGCACATATTTACCAAATGTATGCGCCTGAGTTTATTACCGTTTGTAGTGCTTTTGTACCAGATTTCATTTATGATACTAATCAGTCTCTTTTCTTTTTTTCAGAAGAAGCTTTAAACATGTTTCCAACAGAGAAGACTCCCCAGCGATCCTCTGCACTCATCCGCAAACAGCTTGCGGAAAAAGTTGCGGCTGAGGTCAAGACCAAGGTAATAAACGCCTGTCCCTTTCTTAATTTGGTCTTAAAGACTATTTTTCCCGGATGCTAACTTTAACTTGGTTATTGTTGCAGGGGGAGAGGTTGGAAAGACGTTTGAGAAGCAACTTAAACGGGCTAGGGAGGAGACTCCCTCCTTTCACAACAAATCGAAGAAATCCACCTCCGCCTCAACTCCTGGCGCCTCAGCCGGGAATCCACAATTACGGATAGCGGGGCGGATCAAGAGGGTATGCGGCAGCCTGGGTCTCGACCTCGTTAACCCCGTAACAGCGACCGGGGGGTTCACCACGCCTGCAAGCGGTTCCCGCTTTGCTGGCTCTGAAGGTAAGAACCTTTTTGAATCCCCGCTTGATCTTGGGTGGCCTTTGCGGGTGAAATCCCACTCTCAACAGACGTCATCTTCAGACGGTCGGCAACAAATAGGTGCTGCCGTAGTTTCGCACTCATCACGTATTGATTGTGGTGCAGATCAATCTCCCTGCTGGCCAGACGTTCAGAAGCATGCCAAGGCCATGCTTGAAGTCGTCCGAAAGAGGGATAAAGACAACATCCCTGGGATAGAGACATTCAATCTGGAACGCATTCTATCCCTTTTGGGTGAGGTAAGAAACTTGTCAATTTATTTTTTCCAAGTGTTTTATCCCGCCTGCAATACTCATACCGCTTGCTTTTTTGCAGGCTATGCTGCAAGTGTACGGGCTCTAACGTCCTTATTCTTGCAAACGGGAAGAGGTAAAAAGGGCCAAGAAGTCCGCCATAGACGCTGATAATATTGCTTTACACTCAACTATCGTCAATGAACTTGAAACAAAAGCAATCATAATGACACAGGCGTCTAGAATCCAGCAGCTGGAGGCGGATCTGGAGACGGCCAAACAGCAGGCGAGTGATGCTGAGACGGCCTAGAAGAAGGCAGAGGAGGCCCGAAATAAGGCGGATGAGGGCGCCAAAAAGGCTGATGAGGTGCTCAAGAAGGCCAAGACGGACCTTGGCACACTTTAGGGTGTTTTTGAAGAGAACACCAAACTGAAGACCAAGGTTGAGAAGCTAGAGAAGGAGGCTGCTCAGGCTCAGAAGAACTTTGTAGTAACCCTGGAGGCGGAGCAGAACCGCATTGTTGTTGAGAGTGATGCTGACAATGACGCTCGTATGAAGATCGCCTGGGCTGCCCTGTACCCAAACGCGGATTACAGCGTCTGGGCACTAGCTCACAGCTATGCCGAGTACGTGGTGTACTAAAGGGATAGAGGCGAGCCAGAGCCTGACTCTTTTGAAGCCTGGGTCAACTCCAACAATGAGCCTTCCGCGCCTCAGCTACCTGGTCCGGGTGAAGCACAAGATATACCCTCCGATGATGAGGACCAGGAGGCACCGTCAGCAGGCAAGAAGTGACCTTTCAGCGGCAGTATGCCAATCTCTGTTTTTTATCTTTTCTTTTATATATTCAGCGGCAGTATGCCAAAACTTGTTTTTCCGGCCTGCGTGCCGAGTATATTTGTATTTACCGGCTAAGGAGCCAGGTTAATTGACAATTTCTCTTTCTCCCGGACGAGGTCCGGTTAACATTTAATCCATACAACCGTTTGGTTAGGTGGACTTTTATGAAATGCACGGACTGAGTCGGTTTTGATCATTTTGCGTCTGAATTTTAATTCTTGCAAATTTTAATTTTTCATTTTTGCCTAACTTATCAAAAGCATGCGGCGATTTTTTGCCTAACTAATCAATAGTCTGGCTGTCCTTGCCCCTGGACGGCTGTGTGATTGGTTTCAAGTGGAGTTGGTTGATTGACTTGGAAACGTCTGATGCTGCAAAGAGCATGATACGTTTTGTAAGTCAATCAATCACAATAGTGATTTCCCCAAACCAAGTGCAGAGCCGTTCACCAACAGGCGTTCTAGTCACTACCCATACGGCGTTTTGTCCGTCTTTGTAGATATTTCATAGCCATTGAACAACTATTTTACCCTAATTGGGATATAGAGTGCAATTTTGGAATAAATAACCTAAGTGAGAACTTCAGCCGGAGACCGATTGATGCCCCAGGGCATCCGGTATTTGGTAACTTGATCGTTCACCACAGATCATTCTGGTCAGACGGCTATGAGTTGACCAATTCGGTCGTTCAATTTTTGCCGTCTACATGGGTACGTAGAACCGACAAATTTGAGCGAATTCGGTTGAGAAACGAATGAGCAACGATCAATTGAAGTTTCGACCTCTTTCAAGCATTGTTCGTAACAAACTAGAGCACGAAATGAATTGAAAACGGGAATTTAAAGTGATTCCCGTGTTGGCGCCAGTCCCTAGGCATTGGCGTCACATTCTGTGCTTGGCGCCAGACGCCAATTTTAGCGCATGGCGCTAATACCATAAGTCTGGCGCTGATTGATTTTCAGCGACGCCAAAGCAGCCAGCCACCTTTTGGGGTTGTGCTAGCCTTCTACAAAATATTTTGGGTTCCTTGGTACGCCACTTAGCCCCTCTAAGCAATTTGACATGATTAGCTAATCGGCCTGATTACATGAAGTGATCGACCTGATGAAAAGATCGTCTCACTAAGCTTAAAGCGCCTAAGCATTGGCTCATTAACAAAAAGCACCGACATACAGGTTCATTGGCTAAAGGCACCGACATATAGGTTCAAGAGCAAAGAGCGCCGACGTACAGGCATAGCAAAAGGCAAGTTCAGGCGAACTTTTTAAAGATCGACGGGCGTGGATCTTCGGTATTTTCCTTTAGGAAATTATCGCATCAAATGAGGATGACTTCAAGAGAAGATGTCTTCGACATCATTCCCTAGCTTGCGGAAGGTTGTCACAAACAACTGAAGGTAATTTCGGGCGAAATTGTCTTCGATCATAGTTCCTGAGGCATGGAAGATGATCATAATACGAATGAGAATTATTTCAAGAGAAATAATTTTCGATGATATTCCCTTGGACGTGGAATATTATCATTGCGGAGAAGGTAGTTTCAGCCGAAGCAATCTTCTAATTTGAAAGCAGTTACGAGGCGTAGCGGTTTTCAAGCGAGATGGCATTCTCTAGCTTGCAGGAGGTCGTCAAAACAACAGTAAAGCAGCAACAATCGGTTACTTTCAAAGACGTGTGCCCGACGGTGCAAGATACGCGTTTCTTAACTCTTTTATCTGTTTAACTAATGCTAGTTTTGTAGGTATCGGCGTTACAAGATTGATTTAGGATCGCATAACGTTCTGAATCATTCTCCGTCCCTATCGATACTTTCGCTTTCGTTTTTCGAAACTTGCGTTTCTCTAAACTCAGTCAAAGTGGGGGCTTCTGTAGACACCCATTTGTGTCTCCCCAAAACCAAACCCAGTGATGAGTACCTTTCACGTCGAATCATAATCGAATGAAACGAAAGTGTGGAAAGGTCTAGTGTTGCGAAAAGTTTTATTTCTTTTCTTTTCTTTTTTCTTTTCTCTGTTTTTGAAAACTTTATTTTAAGAAAACAGCCAATCCAGTTTGGTTGGTCCATGATATGGGTCCAATAGTGGTGTAGTTGGATGGGGCTTGCAAAGACATTTCCAACGATATATTATAAGCCCAATTCCGATGAATATTGAGGAATTTATGGCCAATTTACTAAACTGGGCCCGGTTTGAGCTTTAAGTACGGCCCAATGATCTAGGGGAGGGCCTAATTTGATTTATCATTCCTAATGTAATTAGGAATGGTTTTGGTCTTCTAGAACATTCTAGAAGGTTTTATCATTCTTAATTCAGTTAGGATTCTTCAGAGTTTTAATTAGATCAAATAGCATTTTCGACTGAAATTATATTATTTTATCTTCCAGTACGGTAAAACTATGGGATTTTCGAAAACGCGTTAAAATTCGGTTTGGCGTCCAACCCCAGGCCTAGGCGCCTGGAACCAGGATTGGCGCCTGGCGCTAGCCACTGGTCCTGGCGCCAATGAGCCAGGTCTGGCGCCAAGTTAGTTTTGTGATCTTCAGACTCTGTTTTGATAAATTATCTTTTTTGGATGTTTTTCTCTATAAATATCGTATCGAAAACTCCGTTTTCATTCACGGATTGTCAATATTCATTCACCATTAATCATCTACATCTATCATTCACCAATTCTTTTTATTCTTAAGTTTTAATAAACTCCGTTTTCATTCATCAATTTTCGATAACATTAATCTCTTAACATTCTTTCTAAACTTTACTCTTTAATACAAAATTCCGCATTCACAAGATCTTGATACACCTAGCCATATTCGAAGTTGCCTTCGCCCTAGACGTGAAAGAAAGAGGTACGAGGCATCCAAGTAAGTACTTTAATGGTTTAATTGATTTATGATGTAGATTTCATGCTTAGATCGTTATTTTGATTCCTAGTATCATGTCTAGGGTATCTTTAATATTAAGTATGATTTAAAGTATGATGCTTCCTATGTTCTTTCTAATGTTTATGATTATTATTAATAATGTTGATTATTTATTATGTTGCTTGATATGCATATTATTTTATATTGTTATTGCTTGATAACCTTTTATTGCAAGTGAAAGGGAATTGGTATTTGCAACCACGCTTAATAAGATAATTAATAATCTTGTTAGGTTAATTGTGATTATAATTCAAGTGATCGCCAATAACAGATTTATTTGTGCATTAATGTTAAACCAACATAGATTAAACAGGTTTAGGGTTAATTCTATTGAATGTATGTTAGTCAGAAAGCCCACATGAATACGAGCAGAATAAAGTAGAGGCCTATTATTAGGGCAGGTTCAATCTCTTTTAGGTTGGATTTGTACCATCATCCCCGGACCCTTATTTGGTTCAAGACCTTATGGAGTTGACGATCTCTTGCATCGTTAAGGGGTATAACCTTCACCTCGTGAACGGTTTACAAGTTCCTTAAAAACTTGTTGGCGACTCTTTTGCTCTATCTTCTTCCCTTTTGGACGCCACCGTACTTTAGTGTATGATCACATTGGGGTTCAAGCTATTGGGATTTTAAAGGCTTGAAAATATTCCCTACAGTTTTTGGCGACTCCACTGGGGAGGATTTCTATTTTAATTCCTGAATTTGTTTCGGCAATGATTTAGAATGAGTGGATGAGACTCGAAAAGTTCTAAGTATTTCATGTGCGTAATTTTGATTAACATTATTGTCATATGCATAAAAAGGTTCTCATTGGAACGACCATCCGTAATGAGTCAAAAACATAGGATTTTACACGTGGGAAATTAGAGAAACGTCTTTCACAACTAAGACTGAAATAACACCGCGCGAAACTGGATGATTTTATTGAGCACAGAAAGCTGCTGAGGCATGTGGGAAGTAGCGTCAGGGGGGCCAGAGCTTGGCGCCACACTTTTTGCCGTAGCGCCAGACGCCAGTATTGGCGCTAGGCGCTACAGTTAAAAGTTGGCGCCAGTCTCTGTTTGCTGGCGCCAATTTCCCCCAATACCAAGCCAGAAATATGCGTTCTAATTTCGACCGGTTTTTCGTATTGTTTGCTCGATCCTACTTCCTGATTGAATTTTTTCTCACTTTTATGAAACCCATATGTGTTCTACATATGGACATAACCCTCTGGGAATTCATGCTCTATCTTCCCGATTGAACGCTCCTGGCAACAACGGGTACATCTGAGAGGTTGAATTCACCAAACCATGCTCGCGGTGTTCTATCCACACGCGTTAACCCTTCATGGTTAGGCTTCTACACGGTGCATCTAGACAATTAACCATGGACCTTGTTTGACTAAACCATATCTCGAACTTTAGAGAACTAGAGCCATGGTTAGGTTGCGAACTCATTGCATCATATTGTGCTTACTTGCCTAATTGTGCATTATTTGTTGTGCATATATATTCTATGCTCCTCCTAACCGTTTGTTGATTTGTGTTGAGATTATAATTAATGATTTACAGAACTTTTCCTAATTAATTAATTAATTAATTAATTCGAGTCAATAAAGCTTTTTCTTCTCTTCATCGGAATTGACCTAGTACGACTTTAGGCATACCCCAGTTGACTAATAATATCGAAAACAGTCCCAGACCAAGGCTCTAGTTTTGGTGCCAAAATCTGGGCTGTAGCGCCACTGTATGGTGTGTAGCGCCAGACATTTACTAAAAAGTCTGGCGCCAACCACAATATTGCGACGCCAGTTCTGTCGCTTGGCCGACAGTTCGGATTATTTGTCGAGTCATCACCTAATGTCTAATTAGTCAGTTTCCTGTTTAATTCGGTTAATTTTGCTGGCAATAATGCTTAATTGAATCAATATTCGAGTTTAGGCACTAAGTCCCATGGTCTTACACAAGAGTCCAAGCATGTCACTTACACTCAATATACACACTAATACACATGTCTTGACCATGATTAAGGGAGTCTTGGTGCGCGCGTTATTTTTTTCGTCATTTTTTTTAGGGGGGTAAGTCGGATATTAATCCTCCAATAAATAATGGTACTTAAGTTCCCTAAACACATGTACATTATTGCTCCCTAAAAATATGCATACTTTTTTGAAAATAAAAGCCATAAAGTCAAACTGATTCGAGTTAAGTAATTAAAACGCAAACTGGCTTAATTTACAGCGCGTGGTCAAGAAAGGAAGGACGATTAATCAAAGATAATCTCTTTGTACAAGCCAACTTTTTGACAAACCTATAGCTCGCAAGAGGAAAGCAAGAGTTATAATGGCAACTCAGGAAGATGTTAATGATCTCAAGAACCAACTGGCTACTGTAACTAAGACACTAAAGCTTCTCGCACTTAAGATCAAGGATCCCGCGAAGCAACAACAAATGGACCTCATGCAAGAAAGCCTAAGCAAGTTGTCTAGTGACTACAAATTTCAAGAACTCAGATCCCAAGGGGTCTCGGTGGATAAAGATCTTCTTCCGCAGAAGTTCAGTGCCAACGATATCCTAAAGTTTAGGGCAATCGACAACCCCTACTTCCATCTAAGGGCATTTGAAACAATAATGAGTATCAAGGGTATCGATAAGAAAAATTTCCCTTCTTTGTTTTCGCTATCTCTCGAGACCGTTTGCCAACAATGGTTCTTTTCTCTTGAAAAAGAAAAGACCTGTACCTGGGAATCCATAGCAAACGCTTTTGTCTATAGGTACAAGTGCAATGTTCAAGTCGAAACTGACCATAGAGAACTTGAAATTCTCAAGCAGAAGGAGAATGAAGGCTTCACATCTTTATTTAACAAGTGGAGAGAAACCTCAGCGAAAATGATTGAGGTACCAAGTGAAAAAGAGTCTGTGAGATTGTTCATTAAAAATCTCCAAGAAAAATATTCAAAACATCTTAAATATCAAAATAACCTTCATACCTTTAAGGCTGTTTATGATATTGGGATTATTGAAGATGACTTAGCTAAATCTAAAGCTGCCAACAATAACTCCAACAGTGGCTGGAAAGGAAAGAAGAACGACAATCCTTTTCTTCCAAAACCTCCCACTCAAATAATGTTAGCGCCTTTAATCTGGGAGAAGTCCTCGCCATGAACAACCAAGGAAAAAAGAAACTGTTTAGGAGAAACTTCACTCCTGTTGGCATGAGTTATGACACCGCGTTTGATCGGCTAAATGCAAAAGGTCTTATAACTCCCATTGGACCATTTGGAGATCCACCAGTCAAGAAGAGGTCGCTCAATTGGAACCCCAATGCACATTGCAAATATCATCAAGGTAGGGGCCATTCCACTGAAAGCTGTTGGAAGCTTAAGGAAGCTATACAAGACCTGATTGACAGTAATAAGCTGACGTTGCCTCCTGCCAGTAAGAAACCGAGTATTGACAATGTACCTCTAGCTCACACATTGGCTATCTCCGATGAAGAAGGCGAAGTTGACCCCTTATCTCTCATTAAGCCTGTCAAAGTAACCAACGTCGAAGAAGAAGAAGAAGAGACCTTTTTCGATGTCGAAGATAACCTTCCAGAACATGCAAATGAGGTAGAAATACGAATACTCACACTATTTCTGAGGGAGACATCACAACTGTTACATGAAACTCTCAAAATTCTAAATGAACTTCGCAAGGAATATGATCAAGAACCTAAGAGAGAATTCACACCAGTAAAAACGACTTATGAGGCAAAACACTTTCCCTTACAAGTCACCGAAAGACCCAAGAAGAGCAATAAAGTTTATACTCCAATTGAGATCCCGTATGGACAAATGTTTAAAATGCTCTCCGAGAGTGGCAAGGTCAAACCTCTCGAATCGAGACCATTTGAATCATTAAAAAGAACAGATAGATATTACTGTCAATACCATCAGTCAGGAGGACACACCATAGAAAACTGCTTCAAATTCAAGGATTTGGTGCAGAAAATGATTGATAGAAAAGAATTAGTCCAAGTTCAACAAGAAGAGGATATAAATGTTAATGGAGTATGGGACAGTGATGAAGAAGATGTATATCTAAAAGACATATTAGAACCTTCACCTTCCATATCATACACCACGGACAACATTTGGGCTGAAGAAGATTCATCAATAGACGTCCTCACAAGATCCGGGAGAATACAACCTCCTGTTTCAACACAACCCATGCCTACCGTACAACAAGTTCCCATACCTATCATCGAAGACAATGACATCGTTAAACAATTCAAGAAGACAAAAGTGGAGATGAATATATGGAAACTTCTGGCAACATCTCGAGAACATAGGTTGGATGTGATGAATGCCTTGGATATAATCGAGATAGATTCTAACACCACTCCTGAGGGACTAGCTAACTTCCTTACGAGTGATCTCCCTAGTCCAATTAATCTAATCACCTTCTCTGATAAAGATTTACCCCCGGAAGGTGACAAGCACTACAAAGCGTTAAACCTCACAGTAGTCTGCAAAAGAATGAATGTTCCCATGACTCTTGTAGACAATGGATCGGCTATTAATGTTTGTCTACTTAGGGCTGCGAGGATGCTCGGCATAAAGGATGAGGATTTGACTCCGTCCACACAAGGAATAAGAGCTTACGATAATACTCGACGTCAAGCTCTTGGCAAAATAACCCTAAATGTGACGGCAGGAGCAATAGAACATGCTACTACTTTTCAAGTGGTAGACATCAAAGCCTCATTCAATCTGTTGTTAGGACGCCCTTGGCTCCATGACCTAAAGGCCGTCCCTTCATCTCTCCACCAACAAGTGAAAGCTATAGTTGGAGGAATCCCCATCACTATTGATGCTTCGCCAATGAGGATCAAGTCAATAAAGAATCCAATCATCAACGTGGAGCACGACGAAAATGATGAAGACCTATGGGGCTTTAACGAAGAAGTCTCCTTAATCCAAGAGGATGAAAGGACATCTCTTTGCCACGACCCCCATTCCAACATGATTATCAACACTATGCTAAAGAAACAAGGACACTTCCCTGGGATGACCTTAGGAAAAAAGAAGGGGATAGCAAAATCGATAGAGTCACCTGGCCTCCCTAAACTAGATACTTTTGGACTTGGTTTCGAACCGACTCGGAAAAATCTCAAATGAGCCCAGGACAAATTGAAAGCACGTAGGGACGCTCGCATTCAAAAGAAAGCAATTCCAATGGATGAGTACCCTCTTACGCTTAATGGTCAGTTTATAAAAGAAGGAGAGGACTATCCATGCCACGAATTTCCCGAACCATTTGTTGTAAATGGCATACGACAACCAGGATTCGAGATTTTCTTGGATTGTTATTTCACTGACGAAATCCAAACTCCCGTCCATAAGGAGAAAGCACCTCCACGCTTTGACTTTAACGTCATAGGATTACTGTTTGGGCGAGAAAAGAATGAGCCAATTTATGAGGAAGACAACTCTTCACTCATTCAAACGGTCTTACAAAGCGAAAAATTCGACCCCTCAAAGCTAATTACTCCAGCTGAAGGATTATTGCAAGGGTGGCGCAAGACTATCAAGGTGACTACTCCGAGTGGAAGGAAGATATTAATCACGACAGGACAAGGGCTGATGTTTGAAGAATCGTCAGAGTCAGGGTCAGAGTCTGAGTTAGAGCCTTTCCCTTTAGAATCTTCTAAGTCTTTAGCTATAACGCCTTCCCTTCCTATTTCTTCTCCTAGGATAGTTAGTGATCCAGTCCCTAAGGACATATCACTCTTTGATGTAATGATCTCAGAGTATAATAATATCGCTCATTCTCCTTACTTCTCGTGTTCTTCCCTAACCCAAGATGACGAACATTTCTTAGCTAACGATGAAAAAGATAAAGAATTTATTAAAGCAATGGAAACACTTGAAAAGAAAACACCAGTAATTGAAGAGACTGAAACAGTTGACATCTCGAATGATTCAACTCATAAAAGAGAAGTTAAAATCGGACTAACATTGAATAAACAAGAAAGAACAGACTTAATTAACTTGCTTAAATAATTTATCGATGTATTTGCTTGGTCATATGAAGATATGCCAGGCATTAACAGAGAAATAGCTCAACACACTATACCATTAATTCCAGGAATGAAACCTGTAAAACAAAAGTTACGTCGAATGAAACCCGACGTAGCACTTAAGATAAAAGAAGAAGTTCAAAAACAAATAACTGCAGGTTTCATCAAGGTATCCAAATACCCCGAATGGGTCGCTAACGTCGTCCCAGTTCCTAAGAAAGACGGAAGGGTAAGGATGTGTGTCGACTATCGAGATCTAAATAAGGCAAGTGCAAAGGACGACTTCCCTTTGCCACACATCGATATTCTGGTAGACAACACAGCAAATCACGCGCTTCTCTCATTGATGGACGGATACGCAGAGTAGAATCAGATTCTCATGGCGGAAGAAGACATGGAGAAGACAACTTTTATCACACCCTGGGCCACTTATTGTTACACGGTAATGCCATTTGGGTTGAAAAACGCAGGTGCTACTTACCAACGTGCAGCAACTGCCTTGCTCCGTGACATGATGCACAAAGAAGTCGAAGTATATGTCGACGACATGATTGTGAAATCAAAGGACCGTCCAGACCATCAAGTAGCCTTAAGGAAATTTTTCGAAAGGCTAAGAAAATACAATATGAGGTTAATTCCCTCAAAATGTGATTTTGGAGTCACCTTAGGCAAGCTCTTAGGATACGTCATAAGCTCTAGACGAATAGAGATAGATCCAACCAAGATTAAAGCAATCATGTCAATGCCACCGCCCAAAACCGAGAAACAGATTCGGGATTCATTGGTCGGTTGCAATACATAAGTAGGTTGATATCAAAACTAACAACGGTATGCGAACCAATCTTCAAAAAGCTCAAGAGGAATGTACCAGTAATATGGGATGACGAGTGTCAAAAAGCCTTTGACCGGATCAAAAGCCTATCTCGCAAATCCTCCCGTAATAGCGCCAGCACTTCCCGGAATACCTCTTAGGTTATATTTGACGGTTACCAAAGAGACAATGGGAGCCATGCTAGCACAAGAGGTAGAAAACAAAGAGAATGCAATCTATTACTTAAGTAAGAAGATGCTCGAATACGAAACACGCTATACACCACTCGAGAAATTGTGCCTCGCTTTGGTGTGGCCATGACTAAGTTGAGACATTACATGTTGGTGCATACCGTTTTCGTAGTATCTCATTGGATCCACTCAAAAACTTGTTCGAGAAATCAACGCTTAATGGAAGTATTTCAAGATGGATAGTCAACTTAGCCCAGTTCGATGTGCGGTTTATGCCACAAAAAAGCTATTAAAGGATCTGTGGTGTCAGACTTTCTTGCAGATTTTCCAATAGAAGACTCGACACCAATACAGGACAATGAATTTCCAGATGAAGATTTGATGGTCACCGAAGATGATACTTGGACCTTGTATTTTGACGGAGCCTCAAACCAAAAGGGATGTGGTGTCGGAGTGCTACTAGTATCACCTAAAGAAGAACATGTCCCAATCTCAATAAAGCTTGATTTCGTCGTTACCAACAATGCTACTGAATATGAAGCATGTGTGGTAGGCCTTGAAACAGCCTTGGCATTGGGAGTAAAGAAGTTAAGGATATTCAGAGATTCCTCTCTAATCATCAATCAAATATCTAAAAGGTGGAAAGTTAGGAGCGAAAGCCTAGCTCCTTACCAAACATATTTGGAAACTCTTACCGATCAGTTAGAAAAGGTAGAATACACATACCTACCTAGAGAATAAAATCAATTTGCTGATGCCTTGGCAAGATTAGCCTCAGTGGTTAGGATTCCCACGGATATCGAGCAAATGCCTCTAACTATCGAAAAAAGGCACAAACCGGCATATATACAGGCTATAGAAGACGACGACCCAGTCCAAGACGAAGATGAAGAACAAGAAGAAGAACCATGGTATACAGACATTCTCAACTATATCACCAATGGAGAATACCCTCCTCATGCTGAAAAAAGAGCTAAGCGAGCCTTGAGACTTTTGGCTTCTCAATATGTACTCATAGACAACGAACTACATAAAAGGGTGCCTAAAGGTCAAGCCCTCCTATGTGTAGGGAAGGTGGATGCACAAAGAATAATGAGAATGGTCCACGAAGGAATCTGCGGAAACTCATATAAATGGCAAAATGTTAGTCCAGAAAATAATGCGAGAAGGGTATTATTGGACTACCATGAATAGGGACTGCCATCAATATGTAAAAAGATGCCCTAAGTGTCAAATTTATGCCAATTTACAGCACGTTCCTCCATCTTTGCTCTACATCTACACATCACCATGCCATTCTCTACCTGGGGAATTGACATAATTGGCAAGATCGCTCCTCCAGGGACAGGAGGCCTTGAATTTATTCTAGTAGCAATTGATTACTTTACGAAGTGGGTTGAAGCACAATCATATGCTAAACTCACCGCAAAACATGTAGCACTCTTTATCGAGAGAAATATCATTTGTCGATATGGAGTCCCACATGAAATGATAAGTGACAATGGAACTCACTTTCAAGCCGAATGTGAA